>NC_073383.1:45015491-45347991 GCF_028641065.1 Leucoraja erinaceus
AAGCCATTACGAAAGAGAGGCTAATCTGGGAACTAGCATATGTGTTAAATGACCCTTTGTTATGCATCTATCAATGAATCAAAACTGTTTCAGTGACACAATGTGAAGGCTTCGAGGAAAGCATTCAGTGGTTGTTGATAGAATATGTTAGTAATACAACCAAGAGCTATCAGTGGTGCATGATTGTCTTCAATAGAAGGAAATCCTTAATGCGTGCCACTGTTTTTGCCATTAAGCGGCAAAGGGTATTTTGAAAGGCAGCCTTGTGGTCTAGCTTCCTTTCCATAGGGTCACAAAAAGGGTGTATTTGAAGGCTTAAACACACTTATCTTTAAATGCACATTTTACCACAGCCATAGAAAAACATAAGGGCTCTAATGTTCACATGGATAAAGGAAGTAATTGAAGCTCTTTCTTTCCCACCTCGCATACACCTTAAAGAACCCTGATACCCTCTTCCGAGACCTTGATGTCATTTAAAGACATAATAAGATATGACTCTTCAGAGTTGCATGCCCCATCTGTCATCTTTACGAGATTAAGTAGCATAATATTCCCTACACTGAAATAAAGGATACCTGACACTTCAATGTGATAGTTGATACCTGCACCTGCAATATATCTGTATTCACCACGCTATCATTAGCCAAAATCTGGGGAGAGATTAAACTCTGAGATGTGTTACTAAGTGCTCTGAATCACTCAATCTCCACCCTGTTTCCTAGGCGATTCAAGGCCTTTTGGGAGAGAAGGATTCATATTTTTAATTAACTTTTACATAAACAACATCACAGAAGCAGTTTTAATCAATGGAGGTACACAAATTGAGCATATTATTCAATGGTAACATTCACTCAAAGAAAACAGGAAAAGACAAACATTATTTTATGCCAAGAGCACATAAAACAAATGAATGATTAATGCACTTGCTAAATCAAGTCAAGTCAAGTTTATTCGTCACATACACATACGAGATGTGCAGTGAAATGAAAAGTGGCAATGCTCGCGGACTTTGTGCAAAAAGACAAACAAACAAACAGCCAAACAAACTACAAACAGAATGTAACAGAATCACATGTTCTTTTTCATATTAAATATTGTGGGCAGAAGGAAAAAGGGAAAAAAACAGCAATTAAAAAAAAGCAGCAGAGTGTTACAGTAAAGTTAGTCCCTGGTGAGATAGGAGTTTACAGTCCTAATGGCCTCTGGGAAGAAGCTTCTTCTCAACCTCTCCGTTCTCACAGCATGGAATCTCCCATGATTTTATTGGCTCTGGAGTTGCACCTCCTGATGTATAGTTCCTGCAGGGGGGCGAGTGAAGTTCCCATAGTGCGTTCGGCCGAACGCACTACTCTCTGCAGAGCCTTCTTGTCCTGGGCAGAGCAATTCCCAAACCAGATTGTAATATTTCCGGACAAGATGCTTTCCACAGCCGCTGAGTAGAAGCACTGGAGGATCCTCTGAGACACTCTGAATTTCCTCAAGTGCCTGAGGTGGTAAAGGCGCTGCCTTGCCTTACTCACCAGTGCTGCGGCGTGTGATGCCCATGTCATATCCTCAGAGATGTGGACTCCCAGATATTTACAGCAGTTCACACTATCCACAGTATCCCCATTTATCCTCAATGGTGTGTACGTCCTCGGATGATGTGCCCTCCTAAAGTCAACGATCAGCTCCTTAGTTTTTTTAATGTTCAAGAGAAGGCTGTTGTCCTGACACCAGAGTGCCAGATCAGCCACCTCCTCCCGGTAGGCATTCTCATCATTGTCTGAGATCAGGCCCACCACCACAGTGTCATCAACAAACTTGATTATTGAGTTGGAGCTGAACCTAGCCACACAGTCATGTGTGTACAGGGAGTACAATAGGGGGCTGAGGACGCAACCCTGGGGCGATCCTGTGCTCAGGGTGAGGGACTTTGATGTATTCCCTCCCATTTTGACTACCTGGGGCCCGGTGGTGAGAAAGTCCAGGGTCCAGGGCACACAGAGGGGTGTTGAGCCCTAATTCCAGTAGCTTCTCGGCCAGTCTGGTGAGGTCCATAAACCCTTGAGTTTTTCATGTCATTCTATGTAGTGCTTTTGTACAGTTCTGGTTGCCCTGCCTACTTGTGTTGCCACCTTCAGTGAGCAATGAGCTCAGACTCCAGATCCCTCTGCACATCAGTGGACTGGGTGAGGAACAGGAAAGTAGGACTAAATTCCTCAACCAAGAGCCAAGAATATCTGGTTTCTTAATTGTTTGCATTATTAACATTATTCAAGTGAGTTGCTGTTTGAACTGCAGTCATTAGCACAATGCCACATGTTTTATGGTAGTTGGATAGAGAATGCATGTAACAGCAGAGTTTCTGGCTAATGCAGGATTAGGGAGGAGTGCTCTGGATCTCTGGAGGAGCAGGGATCTTTCTGAGGTGGCTTCAGAATGACGTATCTGTTGATGAACAGCATTATGGAACCCAGGAAAGGACCTGCCGCTTATCTGCTTAAGCATGGAATCTGAGGTAGAAACAAGGAACTCCAGATGCTAGTTTTCAAAAAACGACACAAAGTGCTGGAGTAACAGCAAGTTAGGCAGCATCTCTGGGGAACATGGATGGGAAAGGTTTTGGGTCAAGTCTCTTCTTTAGACTGAAAGCATTGAATTACGCCGGTCATCACTAATTTTCACCCCCTTTCCCCTTCTAGTTCCGTCCACATATTTCACCCACCGTATCCCCTCCACTCTGCCCTTCATCTCCCCCTAATGACAGACTTCCTTACTTAACGGATTCCAGCACTGGTAGGCTTTGTGGCCCTGTTTATCGTCCCACAACCTTTGATTCCACCATCTTCCCCACGACCTCACCTGACTTCAATGCCTTTTTTCCTTTGTCTGCTTTCAACTATCACCTACCTGCCTCTGTTTCCCAACTCCTGCCTGGATGTTCTCTGCTCTATAGCACAGAAATAGGCCGTTCAGCCCATCGAGTCTGTGCTGACCATCAACCGTACATTTAATCTCATCCTATTTTGCTTTTTTCTCCCCACATTCCCATCAACTTACCCCAAGCTCTACCACTCGCCTACACACTTGGGTTAATTTACAGCATTCAGTTGGCCTGCTGACTCCTACGTCTTTGGGATATAGAAGGAAACAGGAGCAGCTGAGGAAAATGCACGCAACCACAAAAACATTCAAACTTCACTGGAGATCAGGAGATCAGCGCTGGAGATCAGGATTGAACCCAGGTTTCCGATGGTGTGAGGTAGCAACTCTACCAGCTGCACCACTCTGCTCCCTTTTTTAGTGCATACATTTTGTTCCAGTACAGTTAGCTCTACTGTGGCCACTGTGCACCTTTGTTTTTCGATATTTTAAGAGTTCCTGAACAGATCACCATACTGCCTGAGGGGCTTGCCTGGGCATAGGTGCATTGCAGCGATACTGAATGCTTTTGACCAATTAGGCTTCAATATCCTCAACCATTTTTGGCACAATGGAGTTGCCTGGTGAGTACAATCTGCGGTAGTTATTTGCATTTTTAATTTATGGCCAGCATGAAAGACCATGATTGTGATCTGCCCCACTGACATTGTGTGAGGAACTGTGATACTCTTAGTAGCCTCACTAATCACTGGTCTCCCCATGTTTAAACAATCTGAGGCCGTGTCTGTGTTCGTCCCCAGTAGATGGCCATTGACTTTCATTGTAGTTTCTGGTTCCCTGCTGATTCCTGCTGTGTCGTTGCCTTTTTTTTAAATCTGGACCTCTTTGGTCCTATACTCAACTCCTCTTGTTATGAATGCCACCATGCCATTTGCTTTCTTCACTGCCTGCTGTACCTGCATGTTTACTTTCAGTGACTAATGAACAAGGACCCACAGATCCTGTTGTACTTCCCCTTTTCCCAATTTGACACCATTTGGATAATAATCTACCTTCCTGGTTTTGCCACCAGTGGATAACCTCACATTTATCCACATTAAACTGCATCTTCCATGCAACTGCCCACTCACCCAGCTTGTCCAAGTCACCCTGCATCCTCATAGCATCCTCCTCGCAGTTCACACTGCCACCCAGCTTTGTGTCATCTGCAAATTTGCTAATATTACCTTTAATCCCTTCATCTAAATCTTTAATATATACTAGACCAACTGGGACCCGTCGGGTACCTGTCACATGGGAGGCCTGGTCCCCCAACACAATATTACACAACTCACCCATAGCGACTATGGGAGGCAAGGAGAGATTTAGAGAGATATAGACCAAGTGGGACCCATTGATCCCCGTCCCCCAATGCGAGGTGGTCGGGGGGTGTGGTGTCTGCGCTCACCCCTGAGACAGGTGCTCCCTGGCATCAATCACCCCGCACAAGAAAAATTATGGAATTTATGGAGGCAATCAATCGTCCCCACATTGGGGGGCGGGGGTGGGGATGGGAGGGGAGGGGGTTGGGGGGGCCGAGGGGGGGGGGGAGGGGGTGGCGAGGGGGGGGGGGGGGGTTAAATCAAATATTTTATTGTCATATGTCCCAGATAGGACAATTAAATTCTTGCTTGCTTGGCTGTAGGGAAGAAGCTGTTCCGGAACCTGGACATTACAGTTTTCAGGCTCCTGTACCTTCTTCCCGATGGCAATGGTGAAAGGAATGTGTGGCCAGGATGGTGTGGATCTTTGATGATGTTGGGTGCCTTTTTGAGGCAGCTGGGGGGGGGCGATGTGTGTGAATAACCTGGGTGGGGGTGTTGCCGGCCTTTTTGAGGCAGCGGGGGGGGGGGGGGGGGGGGGGGGGGGGGGGGGGGGGGGGGGGGTGGGGGCCAGGGGGTGTGAATAACCCGGGGGGGAAGGGGGCGGGGGGGGTGTTGGCCAAGCTTTTGAGCTCAGCTTGCCGCTTCTCTGCGCTGTCTGTGGGCCTGGGGCCGCAGCCAGCATGGAGAAGAAGCAGCAACCCCAGCTCAACTCCCGCCGGGCCAACCGACAGGCTTACACCAGCGGCCCCAGGCCCACAGCGAGCGCGGAGAAGAAGTGGCAACCCGAGCTCAACTCCTGACAGGCCCGGCCCCCACCGCCACTGCCGCGATGCCTCACCGCTGCAGTCTCAATGCCTCCTTGATGGCCGCGTAAAGACCCGGCCGGGGCGTCGCGGGTAGAAGGCCGAGTCGGAAAAACCATAATGTTAATTTAAATGCGGCCCTCGCCCTGACGTCACTCGAAGCTCGTGGAATATTCTGTGTTTGAAACGGGCGCCCACCTCATTGTGACGTGATCAGCCGAAGCTTAAAGGGCAGTTTTGTCTTTTTTTATTTTAATCAGCAATAAGTCTGAACTGAAACTGACTGAAGAAGGGTCTCAACCCGAAACGTCACCCATTCCTTCTCTCCAGAGACTCTGCCTGTCCCGCTGAGTTACTCCAGCATTTTGTGTCTACCTTCGATTTAAACCAACATCTGCAGTTCTTTCCTAAACCATTCAGTACATTGTGTTTCTGTCAGCTTTATGTAAAATCATTCAGTCCCCTTCCATTTTCTTTACATGTAGCCCTGCAAATCTTTTCTATTAAGAACTTATTCCCTTCCGAAAGTCTCAATTGCATCTGCTTCTTGTCATGTCGAGTTTATTGTCACATGCACAAGTATGATGAGGTACAGGTGCAGCAGTATCATAGGCACAACACACAAAAACACAAATCATACATAAATTACACACAATTTCTACAAGATAGTGAAAGAAAGACTGCAAAAACAGGACATTGGTGCAAAATAAAATTAGAAAACAAGTTCATAGAAGTGCGAGAGATGGTCTGTAGGATTAGGGTTGGGCAGATTGGTTCAGGAAACTGATGTTTATAGGAAACAGCTGCTGGTAGCAGTGAAAAGAGGGCATGACTGAGATGGTGATCGATGCTGCCATCTTGAGGCAACATTGCACATAGATGCTTTTGATGATGGTGTGGACTGGGCCCATGATGGACTGGGCTGAATCCTCCAGTCTGCAGTTTCTTGTGTTGGTGTGCGTTGGAATTGTTGTATCAGGTCATGATGCAACCAGTCAGGAAAAAACCCTTTCAGGCATGTATTCCAGATCATAACTATGTTAAAACAAAAAATGTCATGTCTCCATTGGTTCCGTTTCGATACATTTTCAATCTCTGGTTCTTGAACTTTCCTTCAAGGGAAACGATTTCTCACATAATTGGTTCAGCATCTCCATGATCTTGAGCACTTGGGTAAAATTTAATTTTAGCCCTCCTGCTTGTGGTTTATCTCAGTAACTGTAGTCCCTCTTCCCTGTAAATCCCTTCAGCACCCACTTGGAGGCTTTCACATCCCTCCTAAAGGACCACATCTGTTTTGGGAAACAATGCTCAAATTGTAATTAAACTAATATTTGAATAGTGACTCCTGGTACTTATATTCTCTGCTTTTATTTTTGATGCCCATGATCCCATATGTTTTTTTCAAATGCTATGTCAATTGTTATGTCACCATATTTTATACAGATGTAAATTGTTTCTGCAGCTCTCTATAACAGCATGTTGTAGGTTACTAGGTTATTGTCTCTCCACATTGTTCCTACAAAATCACATTGCACTTGAACTTCGTCTACACAAGTCTGTCCATCACCCTGTCTGAAGTCTAATACTGTTGTACTATTGCGGGAATTGTAGTAAAGTAGCTGGTATTTTATTATTCCAGTAACCACTGTAATATTAAGCAATTAACCCTGCACAGATTTTGTCTAAGTTGTGTTTTTATGTCTCTCAGCAAATGTTACTAATTGAAACCATGTTTTTTTCCAGTTTCATTTAAAAACTTGTAATTTATTGCGTGTATGTTTTTTTTTATGGCTTAGCATGAGTGGTTAAAATAAAACTCAGCTCTTTTTGATTTGCTCTGAATTGAATCATGCTAAATCTGTGTGTAAGTGATTTTCGGGATTTTTCTCAAATTTCCTTTACAAACTCTGCATGGACCTTATCTTTTAGATGACTATTGATTTTGATCTTGTACTCACAGCTTGTCCCACTTAGTCACTGATATTTTGTGCAAAGCAGTGGAATGTTGGTGTAGACTACCGACTAAATCAAAGCGGGTGTACTAAAATCAAAGCTACTGAGGTCAGCGATACATAGAATAAATGATTGATGACTCAAGGAACTGCAGATGCTAACATTTTGATGAAAACACAACGTGTTGGACTAACTCAGCAGGTCTGCCATCATCTCTAGAGGACAAAGGTGGCGTTTTGTATCAGAACTCTTCTTCAGACATAGAAACATAGAAAATGGGTGCAGGAGTAGGCCATTCGGCCCTTCGAGCCTGCACCGCAATTCAATATGATCATGGCTGATCATCCAACTCAGTATCCTGTACCTGCCTTCTCTCCATGCCCCCTGATCCCCTTAGCCACAAGGGCCACATCTAACTCCCTCTTAAATATAGCCAATGAACTGGCCTCAGCTACCTTCTGTGGCAGAGAATTCCAGAGATTCACCACTCCCTGTGTGAAAAATGTTTTCCTCATCTCGGTCCTAAAAGATTTTCCCTTTATCCTTAAACTGTGACCCCTTGTTCTGGACTTCCCCAACATCGGGAACAATCTTCCTGCATCTAGCCTGTCCAACCCCTTAAGAATTTTGTAAGTTTCTATAAGATCCCCCCTCAATCTTCTAAATTCTAGCGAGTACAACTCAAGTCTATCCAGTCTTTCTTCATATGAAAGTCCTGACATCCCAGGAATCAGTCTGGTGAACCTTCTCTGTACTCCCTCTATGGCAAGAATGTCTTTCCTCAGATTATGAGACCAAAACTGTACGCAATACTCCAGGTATGGTCTCACCAAGACCCTGTACAACTGCAGTAGAACCTCCCTGCTCCTATACTCAAATCCTTTTGCTATGAATGCTAACATACCATTCGCTTTCTTCACTGCCTGCTGCACCTGCATGCCTACTTTTAATGACTGGTGTACCTCGGGGGAAGAAAACTGGATAGGAGCTGGGGGCAGGACAAAGCCTGGCAAGTGATAAGGATGTTTTATTGGCTGATGGGTGGACAAAGGCTAGAGAAGAAAGGATGTCAAATAAAGAGAGAAAAGTTAAATCTAAAGGCCGAGGGGTGGATATAGGTAGAAGGGAACGGGGAAAGGGTAAATTAGAGCGAGATAGTGGGAGAAAAGGGTATGCACTAGGGTTGGGGTCTCAGGAAAGAGGGAGAAAAGAGGGTGTTATCTAAAATGGGGGAAATCAGTGTCATACCATTGGCTTTAAAATGCACGCGGAATATGAGGTGCTATTGAAACTTTTTCCCCTTCCTAGTGCAGCGTCAATGCTGGGCTCAACTACTTGTTAATTTCTGGCAATCAGAATGTTTTAATTGATGGAATAATATGTAGTTGTGAGAGGGGCAGAAGAGATGCCACATCATGTGGAGTGTGAAGCAGACATAATGTTGCTGAGAAGAACATGGTTGTGGCAGCCAATTCTGTTAAGCTGTCACCTTTTAATCATGCTGCTCTTGAACCTGTATGGAAGATTGATGATGTTGTGCAAGAATTCAAAACAGCTGCAGGCATCTAATCTTTGAATGCCATATTGATGGAAAATAGTTGGGCCCACGGAGAAAGAAAGAACATATTCATATAGATAGATAGATAGTAGGTAGATCCTTTATTGTCATTCAGACCTTTCGGTCTGAACGAAATTATGTTGCCTGCAGTCATACACAGAATCAATTATCACAAAACATACAATAAACACAAATTAAACATCCACCACAGTGAGTTCACCAAGCACATCCTCACTGTGATGGAGGCAAAGTCTTAGTCTATAGTGGCTTTCATGAAATGTCGGTTTCCTTCACCAACAAAGTACTCTTGAAGTATACTCACTGTCCAAAGTAGGAATATTGGCAGTCAATTTATGCAGGGTAAATTTCTATAAATAACAATAAGATAGTCATGAGGTGATCTGTTGTAGTGACTCGGGTTGGGAGATACATTTGGCAATCAGGAGAGCTCACGGGATCTTATAGAAATAGAGAAGTGAAATTATTTATATTTACCTGATCGCTGGTCAGATTAATACCCTGATGAAAGGATGGAACTGCTGAAGATGCACCCTTCCCTTCGTGTTACAATGGAAAGTTATCCTAATCTAATTGCTCAAGTCTTTGGAAAGGGAATTGAACTCATAAACTTCTGGCTTAGAGACAACAGTCCTATCCACATACAGTAGCTGTTTGTACTCAGTGGCGGACTGGCCAGGGTGTCAGCTTGCCCGATGGCAAGTGGGCCCCCTATATCAGGTGGGCCACCTTTGTCTCCTGGCAACCAATATTTTTAGACTCAGTCCGCTACTGTTTGTACTTACCAAAATACAGCAATTGCATGATTGGAATAAACCATATTTCTTAAGAAGAAACACCAATAACATACTTGCCATAGTTTAGTTTACATGAAAAATTACATTTCAGGGCAGATCTGGACTAGTGTGCAAATGTTTTACTCGAAATAAAAAGGTAATTTTGTACTTTGAACTAATTTTGTATTCATTTATCAGTAATAATAGGTGTTCATTGCCTTTGCTGATGAACTAGAAGATGTAAATGATGTTGTATCAACAGCTGAAAGTTGCTTCTATTCTGTAATAGCTACTACTTCTCCCTTACTGATGTCATAGCAAATTAGTTAGACTTTGAAGGCTTGCTGCTTGATCACATGGATGATCATATGGACCAAGTTCTTATTTAACTAATTGCAATTCCACTGTGTATCCCCTGGCTTTTAAGAGTTCAGCAATTATTGAAGTATATTGCAGTGCAGTCTTGAAGGAAATCCAACAGCCAATCTGCACAGCAACAGCGCGGTTAAAGGTTGGTAGCTGGTAAACTTCCTGCACAAAACTAAGTGCAGCCTATCCCCGGGTTATAAATATTCAATGTATGGACACTTCTAGTTAAGGACATCTGTGAAAACGGAACTTGTTCATTACCAAGGGACAGCCTGTAGGAGCTGAGCTTTTTCTGAGAGTCTCTTTTGTCTCTATGGTCATCTTACTGGCTGATTCTTCACTCGATTTGGATCAGAAACATGGGTTCCTGTGTAACCATTGCTAATTATATTACCTCAGCTTGTGCTCTAGCAGAGATTGGCTGGGACTGAGCAGGTTTCTCCCCCATTGTGCACCTCATCAAATACATCACTCTTAGCTGAGTAATTACATTTCTGCTTCTGAGTCAGAAGCTGACAGGTTCAAGCCATAAAAACCCTTGTCTTCTCATGGAATTTTCAGATCATAATGGACAGCTTCAAGTATTGGTCACCTTCCCAGTGAGCTTTAGATCTTGCAACTATATCCCACTGACCGAGCCATGTAGAGAAACAACATTGTGTCTAATATGTATATTAGTGTGTATATTATTGTGTATAAAGCCAATATAATGTGGATAAATGTGAGGTTATCCACTTTGGTGGCAAAAACAGGAAAGTAGTCTATTACGTGAATGGTGGCCGATTAGAAATAGGGGAGATGCAACGAGACTTGGGTGTTGAAAGTAGGCATGCAGGTGAGGCAGGCAGTGAAGAAAGCGAATGGTATGTTAGCATTCATAGCAAAAGGATTTGAGTTTAAGAGCAGTGAGGTTCTACTGCAGTTGTACAGGGTCTTGGTGAGACCACACCTGGAGTATTGCATACAGTTTTGGTCTCCTAATCTGAGGAAGGACATTCTTGCCATAGGGGGAGTACAGAGAAGGTTCACCAGACTGGTTCCTGGGATGTCAGGACTTTCATATGAAGAAAGACTGGAAAGACTCGAGTTGTACTCGCTAGAATTTAGAAGATTGAGGGGGATCTTATAGAAACTTACACCATTCTTAAGGGGTTGGACAGGCTAGATGCAGGAAGATTGTTCCCGATGTTGGGGAAGTCCAGAACAAGGTGTCACAGTTTAAGGATAAAGGGGAAATCTTTTAGGACCGAGATGAGAAAAACATTTTTTACACAGAGAGTGGTGAATCTCTGGAATTCTCTGCCACAGAATGTAGTTGAGGCCAGTTCATTGGCTATATTTAAGAGGGAGATAGATGTGGCCCTTGTGGCTAAAGGGATCAGGGGGTATGGAGAGAAGGCAGGTACAGGATACTGAGTTGGATGATCAGCCATGATCGTATTGAATGGCGGTGCAGGCTCGAAGGGCCGAATGGCCTACTCCTGCACCTATTTTCTATGTTAACTTTGTCTTTGCACTATAATGTTTTGTTTGCACGTTTTTTATATATTAAATTTATTTTAGTTGATTTTTATGGTGTCAACTCAGTACTATATTTACCTATCTGTTGTGCTGCTGCAAGTAAGAATTTCATTAATCTGTTTTGGGACATATGACAATAAAACACTCTGACTCCTGAATAATTCTCATAGCAACTTTCCTTCTTTTGACAGGGGGAATTGTAAATGCGTCTAACATAACATAGAAAATAGGTGCAAAAGTAGGCCATTCGGCCCTTCGATTCAGTATGATCATGGCTGATCAATCAAAATCAGTACCCAATTCCAGCTTTTTCCCCATATCCCTTGTTTCCTATCGCCCGAAGAGCTAAATCGAACTCTCTCTTGAAAACATCCAGTGAATTTGGCCTCCACTGCCTTCTGCTCTGGCCAGCAGCGGCCTCTGCAGCCTGTCCGCGTTTTTATTATTTTCTGTCTGTGTTTTTAATGTAGTTTTTGTTATTTTTTTTGTTGGGGGTGTGTGTGTGGGGGGTGGGGGGGGGGGGGGAAACTTTTTAAATCTCTCCCTGCACTGGAGACCCGACCTTTTCACGTCGGGTTTCCATTGTCGTTGAGGCCGTAACGAGGAGCGGCCTCCAACAGGAGGAAGCCGGGGACTCAGGTGCTACTCACCGTCGCCGTCGCGGGGCTGGTCGAGTCCGGAGCGGGTGGCTGCTGCTGCTCCAGCTGCGGAGTCGGAGGCTGCTGCGGAGTCGGAGGCTGCTGCGGAGTCGGAGGCTGCTGCGGAGTCGGGGGCTGCTGCTGGTGCGGAGGCTGCTGCTGCGGGTCTGCGGAGAGCGGCGCCGGGAGCCCGCGGCTCCTCTGGAGAGAGACCGCTTTTCGGGGCTCCTGCAACGGCGAATTCTCCCGCCCGAGTTGCGGGGTCGAAGAGCTCCTGGAGCGGGGCCTAACACCATTGCCCCGCGCGGCTGGAACGGCTGCGGGACTTTGCGAGCGCACACCGGGGGCTCCAACACCAAGACCCGGTGTGCGACCTCGCATCACCCGGCGTGGCTTCAATGGCCGCGGGACAATCGCCATCGCCAGCCGGGGGCTATGACTTTGACTCTGACATCGGGGGGGGGGGGAGTGCAGTGGAGAGATAAGTTTTTTTGGCCTTCCATCACAGCTATGTGATGGATGTTTATGTAAAATTGTAATTATGTTGTGTCTGGGTCTATTTGTGTGTAATGTATGGCTGCAGAAACGGCATTTCGTTTGGACCTCTAGGGGTCCAAATGACAAATAAATTGACTCTCTCTCTCTTGACTCTCTCTGTAGCAGAGAATTCCACAGATTCACAACTCTCAGGGTGAAAAAAATTTCCCATCTCAGTCCTAAATGGCCTGCCCCTTATTCTTAAACTGTCACCCCTGGTTCTGGACTCCCCCAACATTGGGAACATTTTTCCTGCATAAACCCTGTCCAGTCCTCCAAGAATTTTATATGTTTAATCCTAAATTCCAGTGAATACAAGCCCAGTCGACCCATTCTTTCATCATACGTCAGTCCCGCCATCCCGGGAATTAACCTGGTGAACCTACGCTGCACTTTCTCAATAGCAATAATGTCCCTCCTCAAATTAGGAGACCAAGATTGCATACAACACTCCAGTTGCGGTCTAACCAGGGCCCTGTTCAACTGCAGTAGGACCTCCTTGCTCCTAAACTCAAATCTCCTTACAATGAAGACCAATTGGCTTTCTTCACTGCCTGCTATAACTGCATGCTTACTTTCAGTGACTGATGTACAAGCACACCCAGGTTTTGTTGCACCTCCCTTCTCCTAATCTGACATCTTTCATATAATAATCTGCCTTCCTGTCCTTGACACCAAAGTGGATCACCTCATAGTTATCCACATTATACTCCATCTCCTGCCCACTCACTCAACCTATCCAAGTCACCCTGCAGCCTCATAGCATCCTCCTCGCAGCTCGTACTGTCACCCAGCTTTGTGTAATCCGCAAACTTAGAGTTGGTACATTTAATTCCCTTGTCCTAATCGTTAATATATATTGTAAACAGCTGGGGTCCCAGCACCGAGCCTTGTAGCACCCCACTAGTCACTGCCTGTCATTCTGAAAAGGACCCGTTAATTCCTACTCTTTGCTTCCTGTCTGCCAACCAGTTCTCTATCCATGTCAGTACTCTACCCCCAATACCATGTGCTCTAATTTTGCACACTAATCTCTTGTGTGGGACCTTGTCAAAGGCTTTTTGAAAGTCTAGATACACCACATCCACATCCTCAAAATATTTCAAAAGATTAGTCAAGCATGATTTCCCCTTCATAAATCCATGCTGACTTTGACCAACCCTGTCACTGCTTTCCAAATGCCCTGCTATCACATCTTTAATAATCAACTCCAGCATCTTCCCCACTAACGATGTAAGGATAACTGGTCTATAATTCCCTGTTTTCTCTCTCCCTCCTTTCTTAAAAATTGGAGTTACAAAGTCTATCCTCCAGTCCACACGAACTGATCCAGAGTCGAAAGAACATTGGAAAATGATCACCAATGCATCCAATTTCTAGAACCATCTCCTTGAGTACTCTGGGATGCAGACCAGCTGGACCTGGGGATTTATCTGCCTTTAGTCCCAACAGTTCATCTAATACCATTTTCTGACTAATGTGGATTCCCTTCAGTTCCTCCCACTAGATCCTCGGTTCCCTAGTATTTCCGGGAGATTGTTTGTGTCTTCCTTAGTGAAGACAGAACCAAAGTACTTGTTTTACTGTTCTACCATTTCCTTGTTTCCCATCGTAAATTCATCTGTCTCTGACTGTAAGGGACATACATTCGTCTTCACCAATCTTTTCCTTTTTACATATCTGTAGAAACTTTTTCAGTTGACCTGCTTTACCTTTTGGTACACTTCAATAACATTGCTTAGGAAAGCTTTAAAATGTTTATTTTTGCAGTTACTAATTAGAAGCCAGATAAAGCTGACTGATTTTGATGATGGTCCAAATGTGATCCAACACATCAGAATGCCAGGTTTTGTTCAAACCTGACAGTCACACCCTTCTCAATGTAAACCAAAACACAAAACAGCAATAGTTGATAATCTCTGGTGCAGATGCAGCATCTGTTCAAAATTTAGAAGAAATTGCGCAGAAGTAAACAGGCCAAATTTCACATTCATTGTACTCGTTTTAATATTGTTTCTATTCTGTATTAAAGTATTTCAAAGTTTTGAAGTGCAGTATTGATAGAGATGTTTAGCCTAATTTTAACATGGCTCTTATTGGAATGCACATTTAGAAGAATTAGAGCAATCTTGATTTTCATGCAGTCTTTGTACCTCTGCCATTCTCATTTTGAACCCGCAGCAATGGTTTGGATGGTGTTCCACCTCATTGCTGTTTGAAATGATTTTGTGTGGCAAATTGATCCATTTCACAGAGGATGTGATTCATGAGAATGTGGTTTAAGGGTTAAGTTACTGGAGCAGGTTGTATCAGCTCGGATTGTAAACGTTTGAGCATTGAACATTAATTAAGGTGCTTAATATATTTACTGAAGTTGATGTAGGTGGCGACAAATTATTATTTCCTCGAAGTTAGAGCATTCCCAAAGGCTCAGCCTTGTTCTCTTTAAAATGAAAGTTGTAACAGGCTGGTAGATCGTTCCAGTCAGAACGTAGCTGATACAGTCAAAAGAAACTGGTTCAATCAGCAACGTTAGCGGTATAACTGCACTAGTAAGAAATGTACTCTCGCACTTGGATCTAGTCTGTTCAGGGTTGAGACTAGGAGAGACCATTATCCTCATACTGTTGAGACTGATGGTCAAATAAAAACATCAGAAATTAGATTGATAGATTTCTGTTATAAAGGTATTAATAACTAAAGTTCAAATACCAATTAAAACATTAATTGAGTGCCTGAGCTGCCTGCTCTGATCCTAAATAATACATCACTGGCAAGAGTAGTGATTGGTGTGGGAGTTTGTACATGTCAGGTTGATTGCATTAGTCGAAACAGGGTGGACCACGTGAAGGTTGCAATCTCCCACAGCTTAGGCAATCTACCCAACATGCGCCTGAAGTCCCGCAAACCCTTCTGGTCTTTCGTTAAATCCTTGGAAGGCTTTGACTCCAAGACTGAGTGGCGCAGAGCCTGGAAAGATGCCAACACCAACAACGGAGAGGTCATCACAGACCCCACAGTGAAACCACCGGGATTTGACCTCCATCGCAAACAATGGTTAACCCTGAACAGAATCCACACCCTCCGTACAAGAACAGCCCATCACCTGCAGAAGTGGGGGATGACAGACTGCGGACATCCAGACCAGACCATCCCACACATCATGAATGACTGCCCACTGAGGCTTTTCCCTGGTGGCATCAAATCAATCCACCCAGTAACTGATGCTGTCCTGGCCTGGATCTACAACTTTAGGCAGTGCACGCCATACGCAAGAAAAAGGAAAGGTGTGGGAGTTGTCCCATTGCCTCTGTTTGGGGATGGTCTCCTAAGATTGGAGTCTAAAGATGTTATTAGAGTAGAGGAGAATTAGCTTTAATTTTAAACAGAAAAAGATGTGTTTGTTCTTGGCCCTGGATGGTTATCCAGCACCAAAACATGATCTTAAGGCCCAACTTGTCCATGCCAACTAAGAAACCTACCTATACCATTTGCCTGCTGTTGGTCTGTCTCTAAGGCATTCTTATCTATGTACAAGCCCCAACCTCTATTAAATTTATAATTGTAACTATCTCTAGCACTTCCTTTGAGATGTATCCACCACCTTCTGTGTGAAAAGCTTGCCCCTCGGGATCCTTTTAAATTCTCCCCCTCAAATGACATGACCCCTTGCCCAAGAGTAGAAAGCTGTCTATTAACGTGTTGTAAAAGCAGCTCAGAGCCGCATGGCAGTAGCCAAAGGCCTGGCGCCAGGTTCTCTGTCCATGAATCTAACATTAGAAGATAGATAAAGCTGGAGTAACTCAGCGGGTCAGGCAGCATCTCTGGAGAAAAGGAATAGGTGACGTTTCAGGTCAAGACCCTCATTTGGACCTAGACAATGGGTGTCATGACCACAGATAAGTAGTCGTTGTTATAAGGTGAACAATGCAGAATCCTGTCTATTAACGTGTTGGATCCAAATGTACCTAATGCCATCTGCCTACACAATTCATACCCCTCTTTTCCCTGCATTTTATGTCTAAGTGCCTCTTAAACCTCATCAAAATGTTATCATAGGACTTTTTGTGTGGACCTGAAAGGTATTTGTAGCTCAGTTTACACCGTTGATGGTGCGGTACTGCTTTGGAAGAGTCAGCGAGGTTGCAGGAGAGGCACTTTGATAACAGAGGGCACTGTGACATTTTGAAATAGGTTGCAAATATACCTTGACATCTTGAGAGGGCAGAAGGCCATATTTTAATTTAAGAGAATATAATTCACCTGGAAAACAATGACTGTAGATGAATGGTCTCACCCAATTTCATTAACAATTAAAATAATGTTTGCTGTAGTCTTTATATACCTTACTGCAATTTACTTTGAACATTATAATTTATGGTAAAAAATAATGTGGAGATAAAGTTTTGATTTAATATGCTTTGGATACACAGAATATATTATATCAATGTGATGATTGCTTCTTGGCACAAGACACCATTAATTACTATTGTTGATGTCTACTAACAGTGCATTTAATGTATATTTTATTCTGACAACTAAATATATGAACTAAGCAGGTGAATATCAGCAGGAACAAAATATATGTCTTTTGCTGTTAACTTCTTGAGTGCTTTCTGGAATGGAAAATAATACATCAACTGCATCTTTGCATCTTTCTATGGAAATAGTTTAGAAAGTGTTTATTAGTAGATAACTTTCATCAGTAGAAGAAGAATGAAAAATCGAACTAACTTGCCATATGTCAGGTAGTCCTGGCTTTCTCCCCCACCCCCCGTCCCTTCCAAGCACTCCCTCAGCCCACTGTCTCCGTCTCTTCCTTCCTGCCCTCCCCCCCCCTCACATCAGTCTGAAGAAGGGTCTCAACCCAAAACTTTGCCTATTTCCTTCGCTCCATACATGCTGCCTCACCTGCTAAGTTTCTGCAGCATTTTTGTCTACCTGCCATTTGTGGGTTACTTTTTGGGTTCACTTGTTCGGACCAAGGAATTGAATATGCTCCAGAACAAATCAACCGAAATGACGACACCGTCCACCAACGTTAACATCGATCCTCCATCAGTGATACACCGTGACTGTACCATTGGGTGTATTAAATGGATAGAGGAAGGTTGTCAAAGATATTTTGCCTTCCATACTTTCCATTCCCAGTCTTCACTCTCTAGGAATTATCGTTGTTAAGGCATGAGATCTTGCTTTTCTTTGACACCGGTGGATGATAGTGGTTTTCTTGAAGCAAGTGGGTACCTCAGAATGGAGTAGGAAGAGATTAAAGATGTCTGTGAACACTCCCACTAGTTAATCCGTGCGTGTTGCTTCAAGCTGTCTGGAAGGGGTATACGACTCAGAATCCGGAGTGGGGGCAGCGCGGAAGCGATTCCGTACGAGTTGAAAGTTCAAGCGAAGTCAGTCACGTGAGGTATGTTACAAAACCAACCTGAATCGTGGCTAAATCTGCCCCTCCCACGTGTGTGCTTTTGGAGAGGGGGCGGGTTTAAAACCCGATTTTTACTGTCTGTTCCAAGCAGATTGGGATACTTAAGGACCGCTGGTCCCAAAAGAGTTTTATAGGCCTCGAAGAGTAGATATAATAAATTTAAAAGCATGCCGCAAGAGCGTGTTTTATAAAGCAAAACCGGTATGTACCTTATTTTTACATTAAATGGGGCATGTATATAACCCTATAATTATAATTTTCTATAGCGAGTAGCTCATTTTGGGGCTTTTTATAGGTTTTCTCGATTTGAGGGCACTAATCCCGTACGAAACCTGCGCGTGAACCCACTAGAAAACCGTTCGAGCAATTGAACACTCCGCGGGAAATTAATGTAAATTAGTTCGCATGCTAGTGAATTATTTGTGACTTTGGACACTTGATTTAAAAACGCCTTAAGAAATGTGCTTTTGACTACTAAGATCACAGCTTTTTTGAGACGGTGCATTTCCGAGTATGAAAATGGTCACGGCTTGAGATATGGAATTGTGCACAGACTTGATTTTTTAAATCTCAAAATTTTGTAACATTGCTACAGGCGTACGCCGTCAAGACGCTGCGTACGACGTCGAGACGGTGTGTACGGTGGTACCTGCGGGCCGGCAGGCCGTTGCCGCGCGGAATTTTTGGACAGTGTCAGTTTTTCGGAGCCCCGCTGGTCGATGTCAGGACCAGCTCCGCACAACTCCAAACGGCTCCAGCGATCGAAGTGGGACCGGCCCCGCGAGGCCGTATGGCTCAAGCGACCACGTTAGGTCGCGCTTGCTGCATGCAGTCACATGCTCGTGGGACAGGCCCTTAAGAACGTAAGCTCAACTTGTACTTCTGTTTCAAAGTCCAACAGCACCGTTTGCAAATAAGTTGCCTTTGATACAGTAAGTGGGAAATGCGCCAACACACAAGTTTTTATGACCAGGGATGGTAACTGAATTTGGGTAAAATGCTGAAAATACTCAGTAGTTTAGGTAGTGTACATGCAGAGTTTGTGTTTAAAACATCTGATGGAAGGTTAGGTTAACAAGGTGGAACTTAATTTTGTTTCTCTCTGTACATAAGCTGCCTGACCTGCGATCTATCTCCAGTGTTGTTAGTTTTATTTCAGATTTCCAGCAACTGCAGCATTTTATTTTTGGATCTATTTTTAATTGTTGGTTGAGGGATAGTTTTCACCTGGGCAAAACACTGTCAAAAAAGGCTCTGACAGTCTACCCTATCTATGCCTTTCATAGTTTTATATACTTCTATCAGGTTTCCTTGCAACTTCTGGCATTCCAGAGAAAATAATCCAAGTCTGTTCAACCTCTCCCTGTATCTAATACCCCTCAATCCAGGCATATTTCTGATAAACCTGTACCCTTTCCAAACCATCAACATCCTTCCAATGATGGGATGACTAGGACTGCATGCATTAATCCAAATGTGACCTAACCAAAGTCCATAAAGTTGCATCATAACTTCCTGAGATTGCTGTGAATGTGAATCTTTCAAATTTATTAAATTCTTCCTGGGCAACTGGATTGCCAGAAACACATGCTATATGGCTGTGAAAGTAGTATTGTTTCCTTTCGACTAGCAGGGACCTGTTAGGTGCGATCAGGATAGAGAGAAGATAGTCCATCAGATTGGACAAGGTACTGTTGGACTGTTTGTAACTTGACAGGAATTATTATTATCTATGAGATTGACAAGATTTTAATATCCCCCAGCAGGCGGACCGGAATGTAATAGCCCCCCCCCCCCACCCCCCCTAACCAGAATGACACAAATTGAATATTTCTACTTGTTTCAACTCAGCCTTTTGTTAATTACATGCATTCAACCTCAGTTGAGGGACAGGACCATATAATATGGGCTGACACTCCAGGCAATTCTATGGGAATGCAACATGATTAGAAGTACTATATTTTAGTTGAGATTCTAAGCAGAGGCCCACCCAGCCCCAGGGATGTAAAAGATCCCATGTTTTGAAGAAGCAAGATTAAGTCATCTCATTGTCTTGTATAATATCAATGACGCTCACGCTCTGGAAGTATCTTTGATTATTCATATATTTTAAAGGTGTCGTGTATATACGGTGCAATTGTTTTGGTGGATAAAAGTTAAATGTTAAGGCAGAAGACAGAAGAAACTTCAGATACTGGAATCTTTCACCAAAAACAAAGTGCTGGAGGAATTCAGCTGGTAATGCCCCTGTCCCACTTAGGAAACCTGAACGGAAACCTCTGGAGACTTTGCGTCCCACCCAAGGTTTCCGTGCGGTTCCCGGAGGTTGCAGGTGGTTGCCGGAGGTTGCAGGTAGTGGAAGCAGGTAGGGAGACTGACAAAAACTTCCGGGAACCGCACGGAAACCCTGGGTGGGGCGCAAAGTCTCCAGAGGTTTCCGTTCAGGTTTCCTAAGTGGGACAGGGGCATAAGGCAGCATCTGTGGGGGGAATGAACTGACGACTCTCCTTCAGACTGATGGAGTTGGGGGAAAAAGCTGCACTAGAAGGGTGGGGTGGGGCAAAGCCTGGCAAGTGATAAGTAGATATACGTGAAGGAGGGGGGTAATTGGTAGATGGGTGGAGTAGATGAAAAGGCTGGAGGTGTAAAGGAGATAAGAGGGAAGAAGAGAAGTGAAATGTAAAGCCAGAGGGAGGGATCAGGATGGAAGGTGACAGGGAGGAGGGGGAAGAGGAAACAAAAGGGAAATGTGGAATTCAGGGATGGGAGATGATTGTACAAAGGAGGGGAAAGGAGCAGGGTGACGAGGATGGTTGGAGAAAGTTTGAGGGATCCATTTATGAAAGTGGGGGGAAACCATGTTTACAAAAGAATGAAGATATCTCAAAATTAGTGGAATGGAAAGCCTTATATTGTGAGCAGGCGTGGTGGAGGTGAAAAAAAAAGAGTGGATAGGTCTTTGCAAGAGGCAAGGTGGGAGGAAGCTTAGTCCAAATAACTACAGGTCAGTAGCCCTAAAGAGAGGGGGTCACTTGGAACTGGATAATTCAATGTTCAGACTATTGGGTCTGACATTCACTGTCTAGTCCAATGTTGAATGTTTGACAACACATAAAGTGGTGGAGGAGAAGGTGGAAGAAACAAATGGGAAGGGAATTTGAACAGTCAGGTCTCCATGGAATAATGACGTTCACGAATGAATCAATGATACCGAGTACGCTAATTGGCAAGTGCCAGAGAACGAAGATGTTTTATTCCTCAAGGAGGTTGCGTCTATAATCAAGGATCATAACCATCTGGGTCATGCCCTCTTCTCACTGCTACCATTGGGCAAGAAGTACAGAAGCCTGAAGTCTCAAACGACCAGATTCAGGAACAGCTACTTTCTTGCAACCATCAGTTTCTTCAACGGATCTGAACAACTCTAATCCTACCTTGACAACAGCACACTGCGGACTACTTCTTGCATTTACATGGATTTCTTTCTAATTGTGTTTTGCATTAATGTCTTGTTTTTTGGCATGGTCATCTTCTCTTTTCATTGTCTTGTAAAATTTGTGTTATATTTATGTGCAATTATGTGTTATTTGATTTGACGTTCTCTGAGTATACATGTGATGCTGCTACAAGCAAGATTTTCATTGTAACTGTGATGAATTGTTCTTGTACACATGGCAATAAACTCAATTTGACTTGTAAGTGCTTTTCATCATCGCAAGTCTTCTCAAAGTACCTGATATCCAGCTAATGTCACAATGCAGGAAATATAGCAATTTGCTGATAGAAGGCTCTCTAATCTGCAAAATATTACCCACAAAACCAGGAATTAGTTCCCTCTTCAAAATACTCTCTTCAACATGTTTTGCCTGAGCTAGCAGGTGGGACTTGGATTAACCTTTCATTTGAAAACCAGCACTTCCAATGGTCGGGCACTATCTCAATACTTTACTGGAGTGGCGGCACCCATTCTTTTTTTAACTCAAGTCTCTCGGATGTCACAATTTTTTAGATCAGAGGCAAGAGTGCATTGACACACTTGGATGATACTGTCATTGTAGAAGGTGTTCCAAGACGTCGGCTGTGATTCGGTTGGTAGCATTTCTGTCCGGGAATTGGACGATTGTAAATTTAGCTCAGCTTTGAGACCCAAATCCTGGCTGAGGTTCCAGTGCAGTCCGGGGAGAGTTGTTCAGAGGTGTTGTATGAAGATAAACTAACCATCTATTTATTTCAGAATAACAATAAAAACTCTGTGGCATTATTTGAGAGAGAGCGTGGTCATTTTATTGATATCCTGCCCAATATTCATCCATCACACAACATCACTGGAGGCATATTAATCGTTCATATTGCTATTCGTCATACCTTTTGCTGTGTTAAAAGTAGCAATTCCTGCATTCCAATGGTAACCACACTTCTAACAATGTCTTAATTGGCTGAAAAAATACTGAGATTGTGACTAGCATTGTATAAATTCATTGTTCTTTTTCAAACACACTTTCAGGGAAAACTACAGCCTTGATTTTTGTGACTGTCACAGGTGAGGGAGTCAATATGAATTGAGAAGTTAATGCCTCTCATCAGACAAGTCACTTCCACCATTGCCTAGAGCTTCAGATACAAGTAGTTTACGATGAAAAGTGTTTGAGCATTGAACAGATACTATCTCTAGTAGATAATTAATTCGGAAATAGGGAACATTGGTTTGTGACAAGCTAACAGGATCTATGGCTGAATCTCTGCTTTGTGTCTGCTAATTAGAGTGCCATCTAAACCTGACAGGGGATGATTTGATTTTTTTTCAAACTGACAAGCTTGTTTCAAAACTCTTTAAATAGGCTCCAGCATCTTTTCAATGTTCTATAGAAGTGCCATAGACATGTCTAACAGATTACCATCAGCAAGATATGGTATCAAGCTATTGGCTATGGCATTAGTAAATGCAACACTAGAAGTTAACGTGGCTTTAATCATACTCCTGTTTGTTTCACCAATTAACTACAAGTTAAAACTGTTTGATGTATACCATATTGAGGCTTACACATCATCAAAGTTTGTTTCTACTTCCATCACATTGGTTTTCTCTGTCCTTCACTCAGCTGATGGAATCTTAGTTTATTATTTTGTTATCTCAAAACTCAGCTGTTTCAAGGATTTCATGGCCATCTTCCCAATATGCACTGTCCACAAATTTGAGTATTTTATTTGAAGAGTAATCTGCCGATAATGGTGCTCGCTGTGTATGAAAGGTCACATCCCAAAACAACATCTGGCCATGTTCTTCAGTGATGCTGCCTGACCCGCTGAATTACTGTAGCACTTTCTGTTTTTCTTGTAAACCAGCATCTGCAGTTTCTTGTTTCTTTCTATGTGTATATTGTCTTTGTCTTCCTTGCTGGTAAAGGTCACTGATTTGGGGGGGAGCTGTTGAAGTGCAGAGGTGTGCAGGTACAATGCACTTTGCAGGTGGTATACACAGCAGCCACGGTGCTTGGAAATAGAGTAATGGTTCTTTGTGATGTTGGATTGGGTGCCAGTCATGTGAGATGGTCTCGATCTTCAGTGTGGTTGGATCACACTTCTGATTTGTGCCTTGTAGAAGATAGAAAGATTCTGAGGGTCGTGTGAGTCATTTGCCACTGAACACCCAGCCTCTCTCATGGCCAATGCATTTACACACAGAACATAGAACAGTACAGCACAGGAACGGGCTCTTTGGCCCATAATCTATTCCCAACATTTCCATGTGCCTATCTAAAAGCCCCTGAAACACCACAATCGTATCAACCTCCACCACCATCCCTGACAATGCTTTCTAGGATCCCACCATTTTCTGTAAAAAAAACTTGCCCCCGCACATCTCCATTAAACATTCCCCCTCTCCCCTTATGCCCTCTAGCATTGTACATTTCCACCCTGGGGAAAAAGGCTCTGACTGCCTATCCTATCCATGCCTCCCATAATGTTATATACTTCTATCAATGCTCCCCTCAACCTCTGACTTCCCTGAGAAAACAATCCAAGTCTATCCAACCTCTCCCTGTAACTTAAATCTTCTAATCCAGGCTGCATTGTAATCCTCCTCTGCACCCTTTTCAAAGCCTCCATATGTTTCCTGTGGTGGGGTGATCAGAACTGCATACAATACTCCAAATGCGGCCTGATCAAAGTCCTATAGAGCTCCATCATTACTTCCTAACTCTTGTATTCAGCGCACCTAGAATTGAAAAGAAGTATACCATATGCCTTCTTAGTCACTCTATATACTTGTGTTGCTACCCTCAACGCTGTTAAGGGTCTTGCCATTAACTGTATACTCTCTCCATACATTCAGCCTACCAATGTGCAAACACCTCACACTTGCTCGGGTTAAACTCCATCTGCCATTTCCTTGCCTATTTCTGCAGCTGATTTCTATATCCCACTGTATCTACTGACAGCATTCCTCATTGCAATTCCTCCAATTTTGATGCGAGTAGTAAACTTACTCACCAACCCTTCTATATTTACATCTAAGTCATTTATATACATTACAAAGAGCAGACGTCACAGCACAAATCCCTGCAGAACTCCACTGGTCATAGACATCCGGCCAGAATATTTATCTTCTACCACAACCCTCTGTCTTCTATGAATAAGTCAGTTCTGAATCCATACGTCCAAGTCATCGTGAATTCCGTAGATCTTAGTTTTCTGGATCAGCCCACCATGGGGGACCTTATCAAAAACCTTACTAAAATCCATGTCCAGACTTACCATGGCTTGCAAAAGTTTTCATACCCCTTGAACTTTTCCACATTTTGTCACGTTACAACCACAAACGTAAATGTATTTTATTGGGATTTTATGTGATAGACCAACACAAAGTGGTGCATAATTGTGAAGTGGAAGGAAAATGATACATGGTTTTCAATTTTTTTTTACAAACAAAAAACTGAAAAGTGTGGCATGCAAAAGTATGCAGCCCCCCTGAGTCAATACTTTGTAGAACCACCTTTCGCTGCAATTACAGCTGCAAGTCTTTTGGGGTATGTCTCTACCAGCTTTGCACATCTAGAGACTGATATTTTTGCCCATTCTTCTTTGCAAAATAGCTCAAGCTCAGTCAGATTGGATGAAGAGCGTCTTTGAACAGCAATTTATCAAGTCTTGCCAGAGATTCTCAATTGGATTTAGGTCTGGACTTTCACTGGGCCATTCTAACACATGAATATGCTTTGATCTAAACCATTCCATTGTAGCTCTGGCTGTATGTTTAGAGTCATTGTCCTGCTGGAAGGTGAACCTCCGCCCCAGTCTCAAGTCTTTTGCAGACTCTAACAGGTTTTCTTCCAAGATTGCCCTGTATTTGGCTCCATCCATCTTCCCATCAACTCTGACCAGCTTCCCTGTCCCTGCTGAAGAAAAGCATCCCCACAGCATGTTGCTGCCACCACCATGTTTCACAGTGGGGATGGTGTGTTCAGGGTGATGTGCAGTGTTAGTTTTCCGCCACACATAGCGTTTTGCATTTAGGCCAAAAACTTCAATTTTGGTCTCATCTGACCAGAGCACCTTCCTCCACATGTTTGCTGTGTCCCCCACATGGCTTGTGGCAAACTGCAAACGGGACTTCTTATGGCTTTTTTTCAACAATGGCTTTCTTCTTGCCACTCTTCCATAAAGGCCCGATTTGTGGAGTGCACGACTAATAGTTGTCCTGTGGACAGATTCTCCCACCTGAGCTGTGGATCTCTGCAGCTCCTCCAGAGTTACCATGGGCCTCTTGGCTGCTTCTCTGATCAATGCTCTCCTTGCCCGGCCTGTCAGTTTAGGTGGACAGCCATGTCTTGGTAGGTTTGCAGTTGTGCCATACTCTTTCCATTTTCGGATGATGGATTGAACAGTGCTCCGTGAGATGTTCAAAGCTTGGGATATTTTTTTATAACCTAACCCTGCTTTAAACTTCTCCACAACTTTATCCCTGACCTGTCTGGTGTGTTCCTTGGGCTTCATGATGCTGTTTGTTCACTAATGTTCTCTAACAAACCTCTGAGGCCTTCACAGAACAGCTGTATTTATACTGAGATTAGATTACACACAAGTGGACTCTATTTACTAATTAGGTGACTTTTGAAGGCAATTGGCTGCACTGGATTTTATTTAGGGGTATCAGAGTAAAGGGGGCTGAATACTTTTGCACGCCACACTTTTCAGTTTTTTATTTGTAAAACAATTTGAAAACCATGTATCATATTCCTTCCACTTCACAATTATGCGCCACTTTGTGTTGGTCTATCACATAAAATCCCAATGAAATACATTTACGTTTGTGGTTGTAACGTGACAAAATGTGGAAAAGTTCAAGGGGTATGAATACTTTTGCAAGCCACTGTATGTAAGGGTTACGCTCCACAAACCTTTATGTAATTAAGATTTTACGCAATTTGGATTTGCATTAAAACTAAGTAGAAACAGAACTGCAGATGCTGCATAATACACAAAATGACCCAAATTGCAGGAGTAACTCAGCAGGTCAGGCAGCATCCCTGGAGAACATGGACAGGTGACATTACGAGTCAGGATCTTTCTTCAGACTGATTCAGTCTGTTGAGTTACTTCAGTGCCTACTGTTTCACCTTAAAACTGGGTTTAACCGATTCTGCTTGTCTGCACCAGCGAGCCCTTCTTCACCAGCTGCCGCACCACCTGGTTGATGCGACTGTTGTTGCAGCTCATGGTGTAGCTCTGGCTGACAGGATTTTCTTCATTGGTCATTGATGACGCAGCTGAAGATAGTTGGGTCGGGAGATTTCCTGCCCTGATGTCTGGAGACTGGAATAATTAACATCCAAAATCCACAACCATCTTTTTCAAGATGTGAAGTGTGACTACAGCTGATGGAGTATTTCCCCCATAGACTTGCCAGGCAGGGCTCCTTCAGCCACACTTGGTCAAATGTTGCCTTGATGTCATGTGCAGTCAGTTGGACCTCCCCTCTGGGATTCGGCTCTTTGGAGCAAGATTTGACGGTGTGGTCTGGAGCTGAGTGCTCCTGGCAGATCCCAAGCTTGATACGATACTCTGTGAACAGGAGATCAGTGAGTAGGTTCTGCTTAATAATACTGTTGGTGACAATTTAATCTTGGACCGGTTCTGGGGCAATTATCCGGGTTGAATGTGTTCTTTTCATGAACTGCTTGTATCTGAGAATCTTCTGGGTCAGCATAGTAACATCATTGGAATAGTTTGGCTTGAGGCACTGCTTGTTGTTCTCCTGACTTCAGCATTGTTTTCTGCCCTCCATCCTTTGCTGTATTTAATCTACACAAGTGCAAACACATCACGCTTGTTTGGGTTAAACTCCATTTGCCATTCTTAATTAATTAAGGTTCACCTGCACCTCCTCCAACCTCATCTATTGCATCCGCTGTTCTAGGTGTCAACTGCTCTAAATCGGTGAGACCAAGCGCAGGCTTGGCGATCGCTTCGCCCAACACCTCCGCTCAGTTCGCGTTAACCAACCTGATCTCCCGGTGGCTCAGCACTTCAATTCCCCCCTCCCATTCGGAATCCAACCTTTCTATCCTGGGCCTCCTCCATGGCCAGAGTGAGTCCCACTGCAAATTGGAGGAGCAGCGCCTCATATTTCGCTTGGGTAGTTTACACCGCAGCGGCATGAACATTGACCTCCAATTTCAGGTAGTCCTTGCTTTCTCCTTCCTTCCCCTCCCCAACTCTCCCACAGCCTACTTTCTCTGCCTCTTCCTTTCTTCTTCCCGCCCCCCCCCCCCACCCCCACATCAGTCTGAAGAAGGGTCTTGACCCGAAACATCACCCATTTCTTCGCTCCATAGATGCTGCCTCACCTGCTGAGTTTCTCCAGCTTTTTGTCTACCTTCTATTTTTCCAGCATCTGCAGTTCCTTCTTAAACATTTTGCCATTCTTAATCATTTATTGGTGGAATCATAGAATCATACAGCACAGAAATGGGCCCTATCAGCCATCCTATCCAGACTGACCATGATGTTCATCTATGCAATCCTATTTTCCCATATTAGGCCTACATCCCTCTTTCCTATTCAAGTACCTGGGCATGTGTCTTTATTGTGAATATATTTCTTATATGTCTCTACCATCTCTTCAACAGCTTGGTCCAGAAAACCACCACCCTCTGTATGAGAAACTTATTCCTCATCCACCTGAGGGCCAGTAGTCATCCACCTATTTATTTTCTCACAATCTGATAATTACGTGGACATTATTACAAACTCCAGTTGCTTTTCTAAAATCTTCAAATTATCAACTGAATACAAATTCCACTCGACTGTAATGGCACATGAACTCATACTTCTGGCTTGTACTTTAGGCCTATGAGTTTGATAACCTAGACACGGAGCCACCATTGCAGCTAGTCTATATTGTAGCTTTTGTAAGTTTCCAGATTTGCATTTCTTATATAAGTCATACAAATTCCTCCTGGCCATATTCCTCCTGACCTCTGCGACCTGCTCCAGGCCCGTGCTTCTCCATGCTGAGGCATCTTGCTCGACACCATTTTTCTTCTCCACATCTGCATGCAAATTGGTGTCAGGAATCCTACATTCCGACAGTGAGTTCACCTCAAAAATTGGTTGTAAAATATTTCGGAACGTTCAGACGGCTACAAAAGTACATCATTAATGAAAGTTCTTTATTTACAGTAATAAAGGTTTGTGTATGATTCATTGGCCAAACTATAATTAAGGACCTCTAATAATTTACTTATAAATCAATAATAGTTCCTTCTCCCTGTGTTTGCCAGTACCTGTCACTATACCTATTGTCTTTGTTGTGAATTAATATGGAAGAATTAATGAACCGTTACTACTCAGTTTATTGAGAAATGTGTTTGAATTCGATCAATTGTAAATTCCACAGCCATTGTAGAGTGCAAATTCCACTAAAATTATATAAGATTGAGAAATTCTCTACAGCCATTTTCCTGTTTTATTTATTTCTGTAACTTGGTATCTGACTGATATTCTTTGCGTTTCCTTTACCAGTGTTTTTGATCAGTGGCAGTTCCCACACAGACGTGCTCTGTGCTTTGTTCAGTGTAAGTGAAACCCAAAAGTACTGGCTGATTTTATTGAGATTACGGCTCTCTCGGTGTGGTTGAGTGGAGACAATTGAAACTTGGCTTCAGTTGAAAGGAGCTTGTTGATAGGGGACAGCCCAGGTTCAGATAGACTTTCTATGAGAAGCAATTGTTGCTTCATGGGTGCAGCTTGGACTCATCTCGTTCCTGATCCAGGAGGAAATCAGAGGCTCCTGCAAGGACTCCGATTCTCCAAAACTATCTTGTAACCAGTGGCGGACTGGGTCTAAAAATATTGGTTGCCAGGAGACAAAGGGGGCCCACCCACAACTACAATGCTATCATTTAACAGGGGCCCACTTGCCATCACTTGCTATCACTTCATCAGGGGCCCACTTGCCATCGGGCAAGCTGACACCCTGGCCAGTCCGCCACTGCTTGTCACTGCCAGGAATTAATGATTACATCCCAGTGCCTGGAGCAAGCAGCAGACAAATCGCATTGGGGCATTTACAAAATGCATGGATTCATCCACTTTCTTTTGACATATTTGTTGATTATAGTATTTGGTATTGGGGTAAATAGGTGTATTCAAGCAGTTAAGAATCATCTGATTGGTGCAGGGGTATACTGTAGGACACTGTAAGGTGGACCTGTGGTCCAAGCAGTGATGTGTGTAGGGGAAGGTAATTGGCAGCATGAGCTCATTTGTTGAAACCTCTGGAAGACTTTGAACGAGAGATGTCAATCCTAGCCAGCTGCTATTGAGGGTAGTTTGGTTGTCTGACCAGCAGATCTGAGAAAATAAACTTTGCTGTGTTTTTGTTGGTTCATATATCATATTTCCTGAAGAAAAGGAGGGTCAACACCAGTTCACAGAGCAATCCCATCCCCCCACTAGTTTTCCCTCAGATCCATTCTCCCATCATTTGCCCCAAGACTACCATTCATCTCCACATTAGGGGTGATTTACAATGGCCAATTAACCTACTAACCAATATATTCTATCATTTCATGGTAAAGATCATACTTAGAACATACTTTGTGGATGACTCAGCGGCACAGCAGTAGAGTTGCTGCCTTACAGCACATGAGACCTGGGTTTGATCCTGATTACGGGTGCTGGCCGTTCAATTACGTTCCTACTAACCAATTCCAAAGACATGCAGGTTCTGTAAATGGTCCTTAGAATATAGAACTAGTGGTAAAGGTCTATGCTGTAGAAACTATACTTTGTTGGTTAAAAACAAACTGTTGGACTTCAGCAGGTCAGGCACTGTGGAGGGAAAATGGACAGACAACGTTTAGAGTTGCTGCCCTTCTTTACATTATCACATGAGACACCTCCAACAGGTAGTTTCCCTCCTGATCCCTCCCGGCAGTGCTGTCTACACACGTTCAGAGTAAAACAAAATAAACTAAACCCCATGGTAACAAGTACAGGTGCACAACCTTTTATCCGAAAGCCTTGGGACCAGACACTTGTCGGATTTCGGACATTTTCGGATTTCAGAATGGAAGATTTTTAGCGTAGATTTAGGTAGGTAGCTCCGGTTTCCTGCCTCCTCCACATTCCAAAATGTTAGACATTTGCAGGGATTTGTAGGGGTTAATTAATGCTTAGTCCTGGTAAATGGTCCTTAGAATATAGAACTAGTTGGTTGGCATGGGCTGAAGGGCCTATTTCTATGCTGTAACCCACAAACTATTACATGCAGCCAAAAATGTTGGTTAAAAACAAACTGTGGCTGGAGGAAATTCAGCAGGCTCAGCAGCATGTGTCGGAGCGGAAATGCCGACAGACAACGTTTAGGGTTGCGCTGCGACCCTTCCCGACATTTAGACTCATTGGATTTGAGATAACCTGAGACAGCTACAACTGGCTCCAACGGCCACAGCGCTGCGGAGCTTACTGCACAGAGTAAGATTGACGTCCCTGCCTCTCCCCAGGTCCCCTTCACCCCCTCCATAAAAGCCCCCAAACTAACTGACTAACATTTAAGCAATGATGCCGTCGGTCTCCAGGGAGGAGGGCAGCCGCTACAGTAGTACAACTTGACGTTTTGGGTCACGTTTGGCAACCAGAGTAAAAGACAAAAAAAATGGCTTTTCGGAAACCCGGATATGGTAACACCTGTATATGCAAAAGGAACAGGTATTAAAAAAAATGTTAAACTATCATGAAAGAAGCTTGAAAGAAAAGTAAAAAATATTGTTGATTTATGGTTCCATTGTTGTCAACGTCTGTGGAGTAAGGTAGTTTAATGTTTTGGGTGTAGACCCTTCCAGGATACATATACAAAATATTAACGTGTCTTTTCAGATTTATTGGAGCTGTGTGTTTATATGGCATTTTGTCTTAATCGCAATGATAGATTGTGAGCATCAGTTCTAAAGCATGAACATAGCTCTGGGCAATTCTAAACTGGAGGTGTATATTTCACCAGAATTTTGGCTGAACAGGGATTAGTGTAGATTAGTATAGATGGGTGCTTGATGGCCAATGTGGCCTTAATGCGTAAAAGAGTCTGTTTCCGTGCTCTATGACTCTTTCACTATGCGAGGATAAGTATAATTTGTGAATTGGTTTTAAAGATGTAATGGCATTCCGCTCAGCCCACAAATCTATGTATCTTGTCACAGCCAAGCCTTGTGCAGTCCCCTCCTCATTAACTAAATTGCTAGCTTTCAGCAAAGCTCAGCAACTCTGCCCATGTATTATCTTCATTATTTTCCTCTGAAAATAATTGCTGCAGCCACTCCTTATCCGTTCAGAGTAGAGTTTGAGAACAGGAAGCTCCTCCATTTGCTCTCCTCAAACCCTCATATTGTACCCTCAGGGTGTAAGAAACTTAACGTGGAATTTGAAGCTTTTACTTCCTGAAACAGATAACCCCTTACCCTTTACAAACACAGTGAGAGGATTCCAATCAGAATGAAGACCCTCAAATGGTGTATAACATGCAGATTCCCAAACCTCAACTGGAAGTTCCTCATTCCCAGTAATCTAAATGTGGAGGCAAATGGTCTTAACTCCTCATAGTATATCTTTTTTGGGGGAAAATTATGTTGTTTGCAGAAAGGATCATTGCATATAAACAATAAAGACTTTGTGACAAATGTTGGGTTGTACCATATGCCACTTAAGGTGAGTGGAGTTTGGCGTTGCATAAAAAGGAAAGATTAGTCACATCTCTGTAATATCCCATAGCAGATCATAAACAATGGAACTCTTTGATATGATGGTTTGTTCAAATATGCTTTCTAAAGGAAATTAGTTAAAGACAATAGAGAGAAAATAATAGAAAGACAAATTTTAAGGCCTTAATAAAGTGATCGAATGGATGGATGCCAGTATGTGATGTTGTCCTTCTCCATAAAATATGAATAGGCTTGGGTGTTTTCCCTCTTGAGAATCTAAGAAATAGGATTGGCAGCAAGCTACACTGGCCTTCAAACATGCTCCAATTTTCAACAAGATCCTGACTGATGTGATCTGGTTCACAGCTCCACGATGCTGCCATGTTCTCTCTACACTCTTGACGCTCCTGAGGTCCAAAAATCTTTCTCAGTGCTTAAATATTAAAGTTGAGGAGAGAGCTAATATGGGTCTTTAACAAGGGCTGGGACTCACTTCCCTGGAGTGTAAGAGGCTAAAGGGTGACCTTGTAGAGATATACAAAGAGCCATAGATAAGGTGAATGATCAGTCTTTTTCCCAGGGTAGAATTAGAACTAGAGGGCATAGGTTTAAGCTGAGAGGGGAAAGATTTGAAAGAGACCTGGGGGACAATCTTCACACAGAAGGAAATGTGCATACAGAATGATTTGCCAGAGGTAGCTGTAGAGGCCGGGTGCGGTGGTAATGTTTAAAATATATTTTAAATGGTACATGGATAGGAAAGGTTTAGGGGAATAGGGACCAAATACAGGAATGTGATATGTGAGCTCAGTTATAAAACCTGGTCAGCATGGTTGAGTTGGGCTGAAGGGCCTGTTTCTATGCTATTGGACTCTGATTCTAGACCTTGAGCTGACCAAAATACCTCCCTGTTTCTCATTCTCATTTCCACTGAAACAGCAATTCTTCCTGCCTGTAAAAGTAAGTTCCCTTGGGTTAAATTGTTTGTCCTGAATTTGCTCATCATTTAACCCAAACACTGACCTTTCACTCAGTGCATTGTCGAAGACATGCCGAAGTTAGACTAGCTGGTTGGGTCCTTCAAACTCACAGTAATGCAATTGTCTCATCTTGCATTTGGTTATGAACACTGAAGCTGTAACTCTGAATTTTGGTCCTATGGTATGGATTGCCATGTCATTAAAGGGAGTCTATTACACTCCGCAGGGAAAATAAGTTGTCTTGTTGGCACATTTATATGGCACTTTCTGCTCTTGGATCACTAACAATGTTATGCACAGCCTTGAAGAACCAGCTGCTGCTTTTCTACATTTCCTGAGCAGTCCAGTTTACGCTGTGTATGCTGTTTCTGTCATCCTTCTTGAGCTCTCTTGTTCCCTGTGACAGTCTTGTAGTTTGGAGGAATGCCTTCCCTTTAACTGTGCTTTTTCAAATTAGCAAACACACCCTAGCCCTACTTTCACCAATCTGAATCTTCTATGTAACCTGCCCTCATTGCCATTGTAGGTTCTTTGGAGTGTGTCTGGTGCTGAGTGTCACCTTCACTCACTTAGACATGGAGCAACATCAGTCTGTCTTCAGTTGAAGCTGAAGAATGCTGCAACAAGTTTAAAAGAGTTCCAAAAGGCTGTAGCAATCCACCAGGTAGCAGATAGTAGTCCAATACCATAACAGAACCAGAAAATGTTGACTTTGCATCAGTGTTTATATTAGAGAGAAGCGTCCCAGACATCCCGAGCAAACTAATAGGTCAGGGACAGTGACTTTCTGGAAAATAAAGTAAGAAATATGTGATTATGAAGAAAATAATGGTACTGGAATTTGACACTCAGGTCCAGATGGTTTCTATCCCAGGGTTTTAAAGCGAGTCGGTGAGAGCACCGCAGGTGCCCGAATCAATCCTTTTAAAGTTCTCCCATTTAGGAAAACATTCCCAGTATGGTGACAGGCTGACTGGTGCTACATATAAGCATGCATCAGGCACCATATTAGAACCAGTTCGAAACCGATAGTAACCCCCAAAAATCTAAACAACATAATCAAATAATTCAGGACATACATCACACAATGTTTTCATCAAACTGAATGGTGTCACCTCCTCTCACGTTCTATTTTTTTCAGACAAACCAAAATAATTATAAACAAAATTGATTTATTCAATTCATTCAATATGCTTCCAAGCATGTCCAGATTTATGTCCTGTGCTGTAATTAAACATGCCTAAACTACCTAGAGCCAGTCAAAGAAACTTATTTTTTCTTAATATCTTCACAGTGACATAACCATGCTATAACCACTGTTTAGGGCCATTTTGATGTATATTACTTTACCAAGTGAAATTCTGAGGTGAACAGTATTACTCAAGTAATTCAAAGTGTATAATTAGGGAGATTCTCTTCGATACAAGGACCACAATCCAATGGTAGTTCCCATTCAACCTAAGCAAATTTCAAGGGAGACTGGGTGTGATAATGGTGAATAGTAAGACTTGGAACCAGGTGTGCAGATGAGGAATGTATAGGAATAGGACTGGGAGATTAGCAAATGGGGGACCATGTGAGGCTATGGGTTCACACAAAGCATGGTTAGAAATGGGATTGGGACAGGTGTATGGATGGAGGGCTAAGGGGAATGGGGCTAGCTGTGTGGATATAGGTCAATGGACAGAGGACAATGGGGAATGCCCTTGTGTAGGTGGGGGACCATGTGGTGGGGTGTGTGGACGATGAGTCCAGGGGGGTGAGATTGAGTGTGTGGATGGAAGTTCATGGGGAATGTGCCCTGTCGTGTGGACGGTGGATCAGAAGGTTCACGTTGTGTATGGAGGATCATGGGAACGTGAGCAAATCTATTTGAGAACTGAGGGGAAGGAGGCTAGGGATGTGGATGTAGAACAATGGGAAATGGACCACTGTGTGGTTGGAGGAAGAGAAAGGGACTAGGTGTGCAAATGGAGGACCATTGGGAATGGGCAGGTGTGTGAATGGCAGATCGTGCAGATGGAGAACCATGGGAATGTGTGCAGATGCAGGATCAGGAGGAATGTGGCTGGAGGACCAAGAGAAGTGGGATAGGGTGTGCAGATGGAATGGGGTCCAGGTGTGTGGATAGAGGGCCATGGGAATGGGGCAGAGAGTGCCAATGGAGGGCCAATGGGGAATGGACCAGGTGGAAGATCCTGGGAATAGGGCCAGGTGTGATGGTGGAGGATAATGGGAATGGGAACAGATGTGTGGATGGAGACCTTGGGAATGGAGCAGGTGTGAATGAAGCATGAAAGTCAAAATCGGGCAACTGAACCATCCTTCACCCGAAACGTCACCCATTCATTCTCTCCAGAAATGCTGCTTGTCACGCTGAATTACTCCAGTATTTTGTGTCTACCTTAGACGTAAATATAGATGGGTTAGTTAGTAAGTTTGCAGACTCCAAAATTGCTGGAGTTGTGGGCAGTGAGATAGGTTGTCAAAGTATATAGCGGAATGTAGATCAACTAAAGAAATAGATGAATAAATGCCAGATGGAGTTTAATCTGAGCAAGTGCGAGTTGTTACATTCTGGGAGGTTGAATGTAAGGAGAAGGTATTCGGTTGATGGTAAGATCCTTAACAGCAATGATGTGCAAAAGGATCTTGAAATCCTGGTCGATAACTCCTTGAAAGTAGAAACATGAGTAAATACAGAGGTAAAGAAGGTGAATAGTACGTCACCTTCATTGGTCGGGGCATTGAGTATAAGAATCAGGGGGACATGTTACAGTTCAATAAGACTTTGGTTCGGCCGCATATGGAGTATTGTGAACAGCTATTCACTCCCATTGTAGGAAGGATGTGAAGGCTTTAGAAAAGGGTGGAGAAGAGGTTTACCAGTGCTGACTGGATTAGGAGGTATTAGTTGCAAGGAGAGGTTGGACAAACTTGGACTGTTCTCTCTAGGATGCCAGAGTTGAGGGGAGGTCCAAAATACGTATATAAAATGATGGAAGATTAGTATTGTCAGAAGCATTTGTACAGTCAGAAGCATTTTCCCAGGTTGGAAATGCCAAAGACTGGAGGGCATAACTTTAAGGTGAGATGGATAAAGTTTAAAGGAGATGTTTGTGATACACAATAGGTGCAGTGCTGGAATGCACTGCCAGGAGGTGGTGGTGGAATCAGATACAATAGTGGTGTTTAACTGCTTTTTAGATAGACACACAGATATGCAGGAACTGGAGGGATGTGGATCATGTGCAGGCAAATTTGATTATCTTATCTTGGCAGTATGTGGGAGGGCGGCTTTCCTGAAATTGGAGAATTCAATGTTCATAACATGGGTTGCAAGCTACCCAAGCAGAATATGAGGTGCTGACTTCCAGTCTGCGGTGTTGCCTCACTCTTAACAGTGGCAGAGGCAGAGGACAGACAGGTTGGTTTGCGAATGATTCAGGGCATCTTGGCACACCAAGTCATTGGCCAGTCATGTCTCAGACAGAAATCCTATGTTTCCAAATTCTGTGATGAAAGAGTTAACAAGCTGAGCACCAAACAATCAGGACCGGTGATTGAGTCACTGTTGTCCTGATAGCGGGTCTACATGTAACGTCAATCCATTTGGTAACTGCTCCTCACCCATGGGGGCATTTGTTGTTAAATGGGCTTTGTACTTAACTACAAATGACGTGACAGCTAAATTCATGCTAATGGCTTAGAATAGGACCAATCTGCTCCTAATAGCATCATGTAGGTTTACAAGTCTGGCTTCAAATGTAGTTAAGTAGCACACATAGCCTAAAGCAAACGCAAAAGTCCCAAACAACCGCAAAGTATTTTAATGGCCAACACATTGCCGTCTCAGCCCAGCAGAGTCAGCTGCTGTTGGTGTATTCTTTTCGTCAAGACATGACATGGAACCCTTGTATTTTGTATCGTTTATTGTGATTGTTACAGAGTTGAGTGATATGTGGGTGATTATGACAGTTTAATTTCATAGATATGTATTCCAGCAGATATGTACTGTATCTCATTTTGCCTGTATTTTTGTTTATTTACCTACCCACTGGAGGCATGGAAACTTTCATGCACCAGATTTATATTCTTGTGGCAAAGAGGATGAGCTTTCCCAATAGCAGCGCCTTCTAAGGTAGACAAAAATGCTGGAGAAACTCAGCGGGTGAGCATCTATGGAGCGAAGGAAATAGGCACCGTTGTGGGTCGAAACCCTACTTCAGACTAATGTGAAGGGGGGGGGGGGGGGGGAGAAGGAGGAGCCAGTGGGAGGAGAAAGTAGGAACTATCTGAAATTAGAGAAGTCAATGTTCATACCGCTGGGGTGCAAACTGCCCAAGCGAAATATGAAACGCTGCTCCTCCAATTTACGGTGGTCCTCACTCTGGCCATGGAGAAGGCCCAGGACAGAAAGGTCAGATTCGGAATGGGAGGGGGAGTTGAAGTGCTGAGCCACTGTGAGATCAGGTTGGTTACTGCGAACCGAGCGGAGGTGTTCGGTGAAGCGATCGCCAAGCCTAAGCTTGGTCTCACCGATGTAGAGCAGCTGACATCTAGAGCAGCGGATGCAATAGATGAGGTTGGAGGAGGTGCAGGTGAACCTCTGCCGCACCTGGAAAGACTGCTTGGGTCCGTGGATGGAGTTAAGTGGAGAGGTAAAGCGACAAAGGTAGCATCTCTTGTGGTTACAAGGGAAAGTGCCCAGGGAGGGGGTGGTTCGGGTGGGAAGGGACAAATTGACCAGGGAGTTAGGGAGTTAGGGAGGGAGCGGTCTCTGCAGAATCCAGTCACTCTACACCTCCACATGTGGATGTCCAGTCACTCTACCCCTCCATCCCCCACCAGGAGGGTCTCAAAGCCTTCCGTTTCTTCCTCGACTGTAGAACCAATCAATGCTCGTCTACTAATACTCTCCTCCGCCTAGCGGAGCTGGTCCTTACCCTTAATAACTTTTTGTTTGACTCTTCCCATTTCCTCCAAATACAAGGCGTAGCTGCACCCACACACAACTCACTGACTTCATCCATTTCACCACTAACTTCCATCCGGCACTCATATACACCTGGACCATTTCCGACATTTCCCTACCATTCCATGACCTCACTATCTCCATCGCAGGTGATAGACTACTGACCGACATCCATTATAAACCCACTGACTCCCATGGCTATCTGGACTATGCTATTTCCCACCCTGCTTCCTGTAAGGACTCCATCCCCTACTCCCAATTCCTCCGTCTAAGCCACATCTGCACCCAGGATAAGGTGTTCCACACCAGGGCATCGGAGATGTCCTCATTCTTCAGGGAACGGGGGTTCCCCTCTTCTACTATAGATGAGGCTCTCACCAGGGTCTCTTCTATACCCCGTGACTCTGCTCTCACTTACCAGAGCCCCCCTTGTCCTCACCTTCCACCCCACCAGCCGTCACATACAACAAATAATCCTCCAACATTTTCGCCACCTCCAACGTGATCCCACCACTTGCCACATCTTCCCATCTCCTCCCCCATCTGCTTTCTGCAGAGACCGCTCTTTCCTTAACTCCCTGGTCAATTTGACCCTTCCCACCCGAACCACCCTCTCTCCAGGTACTTTACCTTGCAACCGCAAGAAATGCTACACTTGTCGCTTTATCTCCCCCCTTGACTCCATTCAAGGACCCAAGCAGTCTTTCCAGGTGCGGCAAAGGTTCACCTGCACCTTCTCCAACCTCATCTATTGCATCTGCTGCTCTAGATGTCAGCTGCTCTACATCGCTGAGACCAAGAGTAGACTTGGCGATCTCTTCGCCCAACACCTCCGCTCGGTTTGCAATAACCAACCTGATCTCCCGGTGGCTCAGCACTTCAACTCCCCATCCCATTCCGAATCCGACTTTTCTCTCCTGGGCCTCCTCCATGGCCAGAGTGAGGACCACCGTAAATTGGAGGAGCAGCACCTCATATTTCGCTTGGGCAGTTTGCACCCCAGCGGTATGAACATTGACGTCTCTAATTTCAGATAGTCCCTACTTTCTCCTCCTCTTCTCAACTCTCCCTCTGCCCACTGGCTCCTTCTCTTCCTTCCTTCTCCCCCCCCCCCCCCCGCACCCTCACATGAGTCTGAAGAAGGGTTTTGACCCGAAATGTTGCTTATTTCCTTCGCTCCATAGATGCTACCTCCCCCGCTGAGTTTCTCCAGCATTTTTGTCTACCTTCGATTTTCCAGCATCTGCAGTTCCTTCTTCAGCAACATCTTCTAGACCACTTTGTACCTTATGAACCAGTTTTGCAAAGTGCTTTTTAAAAATGTTTTGGAAATACAGCATGGAAACAGAATTCTTGCCCACCGAGTTCATGCTGACTATTGATCATCTGTTCACACTAGTTCTATGTTATCCCACTTTCCCATCCATTCCCTGTGCACGAGAGGCAATTGGCAGAGACCAATTAACCTATAAATCTACATGTCTTGGTATGCGGGTGGTTACCAGAGCACCCGGAGGAAACTCACGTGGACACGGAGAATATGCAAACTCTACGCAGGCAGTACCCTGGGCCAGAATCAACCCCAGGGGTCTGGCGCTATGAGGCAACAGCTTTGCCTGCTGCACCACTGTGCAGTGCTTGCCAGCTGTGCCACTGTGAAGTGGTCAGAATTGTAATGCAAGATCCTACGAAAGAAAGAATCATGCAATATGATGATCAAGGAATAATGCTGCACGATTAAATGCCTCTGCCAATGCAGGCTCTTTTGCAAGAAGTACTGTATTGAATTACTACCCCACCCTGCTGCTTCAACATTATTTGGCTCACCATAAAAGAAATCTGAAACCACCATTCCTGTTTTAGGAAATCCATGCCCTTTCCAATCTAACACTAGGGCTATAATGACCAGGTACATTGTTTTAAATGTTGGTTAGGAAGTAACTATTATCAAAGATACCAGGGAGAAATCTCCACTTCTTTGATGTAATGTCACAGGATCCATTATGGCCACTTAGACGAAGTCCCAGTTAAACATCTCATTGGAATGTTAGCACCTGTTAATGCAGTATTAGCTCAATCATGCATTGTTATGGACCTGACCCCATGACCAACAGATAGGATTGACTGACACTGAGCACCTATTTATCTCCCAATTAATAATTACTCTGATAAACAGTTGACAAATAGAACTGTTTGGGGCCCATTTCAATATTTAATGCAATTATAGGTATAAAGTGCCTGGATTGATCATGTGGAAACAATACATGCTCCTAGTCAGGTTAACCCCCGTGTGATTTTGTCTGTGTTTCCAGAGCTGGTTGATCAAATGGCAGGCTGGTTGTGAGAATAATATTAGTTAAAAGATTAATTTTTCAAACAGTGCATTGTGTTTATAAATGTTGTTCAAAATGAGGACTTAGTACATGGTATTATTTAGTAGGCTGTAATTAAGTTTAAGCTTTATAACATACTGAAATTAGGAGGTTTCTTAAGCATTAGAATTTACACCATTGAATAGGACGGCATAAGACAAGCCCTTCAGCCCACAATGTCTGTGCCAAACATGAAGCCAAGACCATCTCTTATCTACCTACACATAATCCATATCCCTCTTATCCCTGGGACTGGTGGATCATGACCTTGACCAGATGGATGTTGTCCTGGATGGACTGACCGTGTAGGACTAGTCAGGGTGGATCATGTAAGGCAGCATGGAGCCCAGATGATTCGCCATTACCATGGCAAAGAGCTTGTAATCTGTGCATAGAAGAGAGACCAGAAGCCAGTTTTGCACGAGGCAGAGATCCCCTCTCTTAGGCAGCAGGACCATGACTGCCCTTTGCCATGAGAGGGGTTCTCCCCAGTCTGCCAGGACCCTCACATAGTCATCCTCCAGACCATCCCAAATAACATCAAGGATTACAGTTAGCCCCAGTCCCCAGTCCCCTGCACCAATGTCCTATATCCTGAGCCCTAGTCTACAATCAAGCCCTGGGGACTTGCTCCAACAGTCAGCTGTCAGCTTTGCCATCAACAGTGGAAGAGTCTGGATGTTCAGCATCCTTTGGACAGACCCTTGATAGGTCCTCCCACAAACGTCTTCTTCTCGCCAAATGGATCTGGTGAGAACAGAGTCCTGTAGAATCAATGAACTAAGTGAAGGATCCCGCTGGGTCATGACGGAGGAGCCATCTTCCGTCAGCAGCTCTGTGAGCTGTTTACGGATATCCCGCCCCTTCTCGAGGAAGTGAAAGGATGAGGTGTAGTCCAAATCCTACAGCATCTAGACTCTCAAACTCCTATATGCACCACAGGACCTCACGTGTTGTAGGTTCTTCAGTGTGCCCTTCCACTGCTGATACTGATGCCTCATGCCCGGTTGTACATCAGTTCGACTCAGGCAAGACCCCAAATCAAGCACCTCTTTCAAGCCGCCCGAACCCAGCTTGAACCAAGGTCAACCCCTGTCTTTTCACTCCTGACATAAGAAACGGAGGTGAATCTTGCTCACATCCTACCAGATGTCCACCAAGTCAAAGGAGCCGACCAGCTCCTTCAACTTCTTCAACAACGCCTGATCAGTGTTTGTTCCCCCCGTCCCCCAACTGTTCCCCCCCCCCCCGAGGGTGAAGCACTTGCCTGGGTCAATGGAGCTCGAGAATGGACACTTAAAAAATGGGAGCTGCTGTAAGCCTCCCCACAGCACCACAGGAGCCTAGCAGATTAATCTTCTGCAACAGTGTGGGTTTCCTGCAGGAACCGCACCGGATATCTCCCGTCCTGGAGGACTGAGAAATGCTGAACCCAGAGGAAATACCTCCTGCTGCCATAGTCATTGAGTTAAACAATGTAGAAACAGGCCCTTCAGCCCAATAAGCCTATGCCGACCAACATACTAGTCCCACCTGCCTGCCTTTGGCCCATATCCCTCTAAACCTATCCTATCCATTTACCTGTCTAAATGGTGCTTCAATGTTGCAATTGTACCTGCCTCAACTACCTCCTCTGGCAGCTCGTTTCATATACCCACCACCCTTTGGGTAAAAAAAGTTACCCCTCAGGTTCCTATTCAATCTTTCTCCCCTCACCTTAAATGTATACCCTCTGGTTCTCGATCCCCCTACTCTGAGCAATTTACCCAATCTATTCCTCTCATGATTTTATACACCTCTATAAGATTACCCCTCATCCTCCTGCACTACAAGGAATAAAGCCCTAATCTGCTCAACCTCTCCCTAAAGCTCAGGCCCTTGAATCCTGACACCATCCTCGTAAATCTTCTCTGCTCCCTTTCCAGCTTGACAACATCTTTCCTATAACATGATAACCAAAACTGAACACAATACTCTATAGTATCAGTCAGTCTGAAAAAGGGTCTCGACCCGAAATGTCGTCTATTTCCTTCGCTCCATAGATGCTGCCTCACCCGCTGAGTTTCTCCAGCATTTTTGTCTTCCTTCGATTTTCCAGCATCTGCAGTGCCTTCTTAAACAATACCCTAAATGTGACCTCACCAACATCTTATATATACATCTTCTATGTCTATTGACATTAAGTGACGGAGGGTCCTCCCCAGACACTACTGAGGAGCTTGGGCCCACTGGCAGCAGCAGGGCACAGACCCTCTCCAACACAGGCGTCAGGCATCAGGGTGGCACGGTGGCATAGCGGTAGAGTTTCTGCCTTACACCACCAGTGACCCGGGTCTGTGCACAGCTGATGCCAGCATCTCCATCTCTCTCCTTAGCAACTGTTTGAGTCTGAACCGCACAACACTGGCAATATATTTGAATCTGAGACTCCTGTGATCACAGACAGGCTTGTCTTTCAAATGTGGACAGTGGGGTTAGCTTGGCCATCAGGGCAGCTGAGCACCTAGATACGGAATGGCCTAAAGCATCTCTGGACCCAAGTTGGCCAGTCATGAGCTGAACTGATGAAGTGGAACTATGGCACAGTACCTGAGACATGCAAGAGGGAGGCCATGCAAAACCAACACCTGCTCAATGTTCAAGAACGTCCCATGTACAGTTCTCAATCCTAGTGAACCCAATTCATGAACTTTCCATTGTACTTGTCAATGAACTTAGATAATGACTTAGATAAATGAACACAGGAAGATGACCAAGAATATGTATTTCCACTTCAATAAAGTTTCCCATCCTCTTCCAAAGATTTTAAATCCTTTTTAACATATATCCAGAATAAGACAAGGCACTACAGAGGAAGTTTTCTATACTGCTTTGGTTTATTGCATAATATACAAATTAAGAAAAGATCCGTGGCCTTTCTATGACGAGGACCAATAGGAAAAGGATAGGAAGTCTAGGACTGTAGTCCTTGGAGTGCAGAAGGATGAGAGCTGATCTTACAGAGGTGTCTAAAAACATGAGGGGAATAGATGGGACATATGCACAGAGTCTATTACCCAGAGTATGGGAATCAAGAACCAGAGGACAGAGGTTTAAGGTGAGGCGAAAGGTTTAATAGGAATCTGAGGGGTACCTTTTTCATACAGAGGGTGGTGAGTATATAGAATGAGCTACCAGAGGAGGTAGTTGAAGCAGAAACTCACAATAACCAACCTGATCTCCCAGTAGCTCAGCACTTTATCTTCCCCTCCCATTCCGAATCCAACCTTTCTGTCCTGGGCCTCCTCCATGGCCAGAGTGAGTCCCACCGTAAATTGGAGGAGCAGCACCTCATATTTCGCTTGGGTAGTTTCCACCCTAGTGGTATGAACATTGACCTCCAATTTCAGGTAGTCTTTGCTTTCTCCCTCTTTCCCCTCCCCTTCACAGTTCTCCCACAGCCCACTGTCTCCGCCTCTTCCTTTCTTCTTCTGCCCCATCCCCTCATCAGTCTGAAGGAGGGTCTCAACCCGAAACGTCACCCATTCCTTCGCTCCATAGATGCTGCCTGGCCTGCTGCGTTTCTTACACACTCTTCAATTCTGTTCTTTTAGAAACATAGAAACATAGAAATTAGGTGCAGGAGTAGGCTATTCGGCCCTTCGAGCCTGCACCGCCATTCAATATGATCATGGCTGATCATCCAACTCAGTATCCCGTACCTGCCTTCTCTCCATACCCTCTGATCCCCTTGGCCACAAGGGCCACATAACTCCCTCTTAAATATAGCCAATGAACTGGCCTCAACTACCCTCTGTGGCAGAGAGTTCCAGAGATTCACCACTCTCCTGTCCATCTGTGGCAAACTTTCATCTCTTGCTTATCATGTAATGATGTACCTCTGTCTCAAACATGTTCAAAGACTCTGTTTCTTCCACCCCCTTGAGGATGAGGTTCCAAAACTCACAAAAAAAATTTCACCTCATCTCTGTCCCAAGTGGACGACCCGTATTTTTAAACAGTTATGCATCGTTCCACATACTGTGCACATCCACCCTCAAGTCCGTCGATATTTTAAAAGTTTCAATCAATTTATGATTTTTCCTGTCTTTACACCCATTTATGAACCTCAGATTCTTGTATGTTTTATTAATCTGAGCTGCCATCCTCAAAGATGTGTGCATGAGTACTTGACAAGTCATTATGATTTGGTATCACTTTTAATATTACATCTTTTATAGTGTCTTGTAATTTCCCCTTCCAAAATATATCCTACACTTCTCTGAATTGAATCTCATCCTTCACATGTGCACTCATTACACCAGTCTGCCTAAGACTTTTTGAAGTATCTTTCTATCCATCTGGTTCATTCCCAAGTTTCATGTCGTCTAGAAATTAAAAAATGTTACCTAGAGCCTGCAAAGTTTGTTTTATTCACTTACTACACCTGAGGGTGGGGACAACAGCTTGCGAAGAAGCCGATAGAAGGAAGAAATAAAGAGAAACCCAGCTGCTTTTAATCCCTTGTATTACATAAAGCAGACATTTGGTCAGCCTGTGATAACATGAGAAGGATAAGAAGCATAATACAGCATGAGGCGACAATGAAATGGAGGGCTTGTCAAATGTATTTACAATGAACGGTAAATAAGACTGCCGCATATTGTATAGAGATGAAATAGAACAATGGAAAAAACATTTTGAAGTGGCAATAATACAAAGATTTTGTTCCTTTGCTGAGTCTACCTTCCACAAATTCCCACCAGGATGAGGTTTCACAGGCGATGTCTCTCCTTTTCTCGTTCTTTATCTTACATCCATGTTTGTAAAAAGAGGAGGCCGTTCAGCCCATCGTCTTGTGACCTGGCCTGTTTGTTCCACTCCCCAGCTCGTTTCCTGCAGCCCTTTCAATGTTCCCTTTCCATTTCAGTATTGAAGGGTGCTTTAGAGTCTTCTTTTGCAAGCAGTTTATGGTATTAGCATACCAGTACACTGCCTTTTCACATCTCCCCCTCTAGTTCATCTGACAATTATCTCAAGCTGGTTTCTGAATTACTGAATTCCATACCAGTGGAAACAGTTTCTCCCTGTGTGTTTTATCAAAACACCTCAAGGGTTTAAACACGGCTACCAAATCCTCAATCATCTTTGCTCAGCAATTCCAGCTTCCCATTTATTCCATTAGTATGTACTACAGAGCCAAAACATTGTTCTCACCCAAAACATTGTCCATTTCCTTCCACAGATCAAAGGATGTTTGACCCGCTGAGTTTCTCCAGCGGTCTTTCCATAGTTACATTCTTGGTCCCATTGCAGTAAATCTCACCTGCACTCTCCCCTTGATATCCTTCACACTCAGCATTGCAAGCGGTACTCAAATGAGAATGAATGAGTGAGGCATAAATGTTTGGTATCATTTCCTTGTTTTTTTGTTTGTACAGTTTGTGGTCTGGCATAGTGATGGTTACTGAACTTCCAGGAGTTTTGGACCAATTATCTGACAAGATGAATAATAAATCCTGACAGCGAACAGAATTTAAATGCTGTTGAATGAATAAAAATTTAGTCTTAATAAGGTTGGGAAGAAAATGTGGCACCTTTTCTACTGCCAAAAAACTACAGGAGAATAAGATTTATAAGGATGTTGCCAGGACTCAAGGGCATGAGCTACAGTGGCTTGCAAAAGTTTTCATACCCCTTGAACTTTTCCACATTTTGTCACGTTACAACCACAAACATAAATGTATTTTATTGGGATTTTATGTGATAGACCAACGCAAAGTGGTGCATAATTGTGAAGTGGAAGGAAAATTATACCTGGTTTTCAAACGTGCAAAAGTATTCAGCCCCCCTGAGTCAATAGTTTGTAGAACCACCTTTCGCTGCAATTACAGCTGCAAGTCTTTTGGGGTATGTCTCTACCAGCTTTGCACATCTAGAGACTGAAATTTTTGCCCATTCTTCTTTGCAAAGTAGCTCAAGCTCAGTCAGATTGGATGGAGAGCGTCTGTGAACAGCAATTTTCAAGTCTTGCCAGAGATTCTCAATTGGGTTTAGGTCTGGACTTTGAGTGGGCCATTCTAACACATGAATATGCTTTGATCTAAACCATTCAATTGTAGTTCTGGCTCTATGTTTAGGGTAATTGTCCTGCTGGAAGGTGAACCTCCGCCCCAGTCTCAAGTCTTTTGCAGACTCTACCAGGTTTTCTTCCAAGATTGCCCTGTATTTGGCTCCATCCATCTTCCCATCAACTCTGACCAGCTTCCCTGTCCCTGCTGAAGAAAGGCATCCCCACAGCATGATGCTGCCACCACCATGTTTCACAATGGGGATGGTGTGTTCAGGATGATGTGCAGAGTTAGTTTTCCGCCACACATAGCGTTTTGCATTTAGGCCAAAAACTTCAATTTTGGTCTCATCTGACCAGAGCACCTTCCTCCACATGTTTGCTGTGTCCCCCACATGGCTTGTGGCAAACTGCAAACGGGACTTCTTATGACTTTTTTTTCAACAATGGCTTTCTTCTTGCCACTCTTCCATAAAGGCCCGATTTGCGGAGTGTACGACTAATAGTTGTCCTGTGGACAGATTCCCCAACCTGAGCTGTGGAAATCTGCAGCTCCTCCAGAGTTACCATGGGCCTCTTGGCTGCTTCTCTGATCAATGCTCTCCTTGCCCGGCCTGTCAGTTTAGGTGGACAGCCATGTCTTGGTAGGTTTGCAGTTGTGCCATACTCTTTCCATTTTCGGATGATGGATTGAACAGTGCTCCGTGAGATGTTCAAAGCTTGGGATATTTTTTTATAACCTAACCCTGCTTTAAACTTCTCCACAACTTTATCCCTGACCTGTCTGGTGTGTTCCTTTGGCTTCATGATGCTGTTTGTTCATTAATGTTCTCTAACAAACCTCTGAGGCCTTCACAGAACAGCTGTATTTATACTGAGATTAGATTACACACAAGTGGACTCTATTTACTAATTAGGTGACTTCTGAAGGCAATTGGTTGCACTGGATTTTATTTAGGGGTATCAGAGTAAAGGTGGCTGAATACATTTGCATGCCACACTTTTCTCTTTTTTTAATTGTAAAAAAATTTGAAAACCATGTATCATTTTCCTTCCACTTCACAATTATGCGCCACTTTGTGTTGGTCTATCACATAAAATCCCAATAAAATACATTTACGTTTGTGGTTGTAACGTGACAAAATGTGGAAAAGTTCAAGGGGTATGAATACTTTTGCAAGCCACTGTATATAGTGGGAAACTGAGGGACAACATTTTCACACAGAGGGTGCTGGGTGTATGGAACGGGGTGGCAGAGAAAGTAGTTAAGGCATGGAGATTAATATTTAAAAGATGTATAAGAGGAACTGCAGATGCTGGTTTACACCGAATAATGACATAAAATGCTAGAGTAACTTAGTGGGTCAGCACCTGCTCTAGAGAAAAGGTAAGTCTAATATTTAAAATATATTTGATAGGTACATGGATAGGAAATGTTTAGAGGGATATGAGGAAATTGTGGATAAATATGATCAGCTTATATGGGGCATTTAGGTCAGCATGGACTTGTCAGGCTGAAGGGCCAGTTTCTGTGCAGTATGACTCTATGATTCCAAGAACAGATCAAAGACTGAGTTAGAGATTTATCTCCTTTCCATCAGTGCAAAGCTCAAATCAGGAGCAAAATGGAAAACCCGTTGCTTGCCTGGATGACACTCAAACACAATCCAGGGTAAAGCAGTGTACTTGATTGCCACTTTCCATCAGCCTGACCTTCATTACTTTACTTATTGGTCATCTCTCATGAATCAGATTTAAAAATGTTGATGCCCCAATCTGCATCCGTGGTGCAGAAGTGGAAATGGTCCTTGGCATCAATATTACCAATGAACTGTCGTGGACCAACCACATTGATGTGACAGCCAAGAAGGCAAATCAGCATCTCTACTTTCTTGAGGAAATTCAGCATGTCTCCAGTGACTCTTACAAACCTCTACAGATGCACGATTTGGAAGCATGCTGTCAGGTTGCATCACAGCTTGGTTTGGGAACCACACTGCCCAAGACCGCAAGAAGTTTCAGAGAGTTGTAGATGTAGCCCAGTCCGTCACACTGACCAAACTTCACACCATTGACTCCACCTATACTTTATGCTGCTTCAGAAAACCAACCAACATAATCAAAGACTTGTCACACCCTGGTCATTCCTTCTTTTCCCTATTCCCGTCGGGCAGAAGGTACAGATGCTTGAAAGTGGCACCACCAGACTCAGGAATAGATTATTTCCCGCTGTTTTGGTCTCCAAATTCAGTTTTAGTCTCCAAATTTGAGAAAGGACATTCTTGCTATTGAGGGAGAGCTGTGCAGCATAGGTCACAAGGTTAATTCCCAGGATGGCGGGACTGTCATATATTGATAGAATGGTGTGGCTGGGCTTGTATACTCTGGAATTTAGAAGGCTGAGAGGGGATCTTATTGAATCATATAAGATTAAAATTTTTTTTTTTAAAGACATAAACAAACAGAACAAAACAAAAAAGGGAAAGAAAAGAAAGACAACAGAAAAAAAACACCAGGCATAACACTATTGGTGCAATCCACATGGTGCTACACAGTCAGGCATTGCAAGTGCACAAGTAAAGAGCACAGGATTACATCGCTGTAGAAAATATGAAATTATTGGTCTGTGAGATGGTTGATAAATGGTCCCCAAACACTTAAAAAGTTGTTGGGTATTTTGGAGTTGTAGAAGCGTATCCTTTCCATCTGTAAGATTATTATCATTTCATTGAGCCATTTTTCAAAGCAGGGGGGTGTGGATAATTTCCAGTCTGTTAGGATCATTTTCTTGGCTGCCACCATACCAAGCATCAGTGCTTGTTCTTCAGACGTGAAGTTCAAAGCAGTCTCCAAAAATCCAAAAAGTGCCAGTTCTGGATCAGGGGGAATATCTTTTCCAGAGATCCCAGAGAACCACTTAAATATTTCAGACCAGTATCTTTGTATATGAGGACAGAGCCAGAAAATGTGTGTTAAAGAACCATCTGCACCTTTGCATCTGTCACATAATGGAGAAATAGATGGATAGATTCGATGTAATTTGGTCTTTCAGTAATGGAGTCTATAGATGACTTTAAACTGAATCAGTTTATACCTGAGGTACACAAAATTGCAGTTTCTATGGAGCGAAGGAAATAGGCGACGTTTCGGGCCGATACCTGACTCAATTTATACCTGACATTGATCGAACAAGTTTGGATTCTGGTCAAACCTTCATTCAAGTGTTGTCAGACACCTCGAAATTCAGCTCAGTAGACCAGGCTTCTTTCAGATGGTTAGTGGATACAGATGTGGTGAATAGATGCACAAAGCGAGATATTAGATGTTTGGAGTCCGGAGCAAGCTGCAGGAGCTCGTAGAGTGGGCAACTGTCAGGCATAGTTTGTAAATTTGGAATTTGGTCTTTAACGTAGTGCCTAATTTGGAGATAGCGAAAAAAAATGAGAGTTGGAAAGGTTAAATTTTGATTTCAGCTGATAAAACGAAGCAAACATTTTGTGTATATATAAATCTCTGAGGGTCGCAAGACCCTTGTCCCTCCAGACAGCAAACACCCCATCCGTCTTTGATGGCAAAAATAAATGGTTGTGACATATGGGGGTGTAAATAGAGCCATTTGACAATGTACTGAAACTTCTTATCTGATTTAAAATTTGAACAGAATTTCTCAAAATAAAATTCTCACCAACCAATTTGTGTGGGGATTCTGTTTTGGAAAAAAGCAAAGTACAAAGGGAGGAATTTTTCACCGCTGTGCTTTCAATGTTCAGCCACAAGGGGGCATTATTATTATTATTATTATTATTCAAAGGTTCATCTGGGAATCCCCATTGCCAGTAAATCAGAGCTCTAGCATTGGCTGCTCAATAGTAGTGCCTAAATATAGGAAGGCCCATGCCTCCTCATTTTTTGGCTTTTGAAGATGCGCCTTTGACATACGGTGGGCTTTATAGCCCCAAATAAATGGAAGGATAATGGAGTCCAGTTTTTTAAAGAATGATGAAGTAAGAAAAATTGGGAAATTTTGGAATAAATATAAAAATCTAGGAAGAGACACCATCTTGATAGCGTTAATACGCCCCACTATAGACAAGGGTAAAATCCTCCACTTCTCTATGTTCAGTTTTAACTTTGTAATCATATCAGTAGGTATCAGCGGCGTTGCAGTTCTGTCACTGGCCATGTGCGCAAATTTGGCGCCTTTGAGAGGGGGGCAGGTTTAAAATGCCGTTTTTCTCCAGCCTGTTGAAATCGATCTTTCTCAGGCTGTTTAGCTGCTGAAGAATAATCGCTCCGACTGCCGTTTTTATCAAGTTTATTAAAATTAGCTCTGGATAATTTAATAGCAGGAGTAAATTAAAAATCATCTTCTAAAGCTGTGAACGCCGGCAATGGGACGGATCTCAGGTATGGGACAAAGCAAAGTAAGCCGTATATTTTTACATATAAACGTGCTTCTTAGGATGCCTTTAATCAAAATTTCACGTTGCGAAAAGGTGATTTTTTTTACCCCCATACGAACCGGCAGTATTTTTCCTGCTGATATGGGGTTTAAATTCACTGCAAATGCAACGTTCCAATTTATCGAGTTCCACAAAATGTCACTCGCAAGATGATTTAAATGGCCATTAATGTACGGGAATTAAACACTAAATTCCTTCCATTTGGCCTATCAATTCATGACAATTGGATTTTAAAATCATGTTATATTGTGAATTCTTGTGTGAATCTTATTTGGACACTTAGGCTATTTAAAAATGTTAACCTTTTCTTAAGAAATGGATAGATGTTTAGATCTAGTAATTGAATTTTGTGATTAGCTATAATTAGGTAACTAACTAATTATATGCTTTAATTTCAGGTCATCCAAGTAAGATTGTTTCATATTTGTTTCAGAATGCTTCAATCCATAATAACTGAAAATTGCATTCTGTTCTCTTAATTTTTAAGAAAGTTATGGGCTTTTGACTGTCCTTGATCACAGCTTTTGAGTTAAGAATGGAAAAGCAATAGGGAACGAGATGCTAATTTACGAGTATGAAAATGGCCATAACCTTTTTAATACTGAAGATATGAAAGTGAATTAGGTGTCAAATTAAACTTATTTTTATGCTTTATCTGATGGAATAAATTGCAGACTTGATTTTTTAAATCTCAAAATTTTGTGACATTGCGTAGTTGAGTTTAAATATAAGTTTGGGGTTTAGGGGTATTTTGAGTCCTAGATATGTAAAATGGTCATATACTATCTTAAATGGTAGAGCCTCAAGGAAATCTGAATCTATACTGTCGGATAAAGGCATAAACTCGCTCTTACTCCAGTTGACTGTGTATCCGGAAAGCTTGCCAAACGATTTAATAAAATCTAACAAGGGAGGAACAGAGGCTTCTGGATAGGAGAGATATAATAATGTATCATCGGCGTAAAGCCCCACATGACTTTCCACGTTCCCCACCTTAATACCCCTGATGTTTGGGTGACTCCTGATACCTATTGCGAAGGGCTCCAGAGCAATATCAAAGAGTAAGGTGGACAGAGGATCCCCCTGTCTGACAAGTTGTAAGTTAAAAGGTCCTGATTTATCGTTATTAGTGAGGATGGATTTTGTCGGACAAAGATACACCATTTTGACCCACGCAATAAAGGAATCCCCAAACCCAAATCTTTTAAGTGCCTCCTAACATATAGGGCCACTCTACCTGGTCGAACGCTTTTTCGGCATCTAAGGATAAGATGGCCACTCTGGAATCCTTGGTGGAGCTATATAGATTATTCAGGAGTCGACGCACATTACAAAACGAAAATCTACCTGGAATAAACCCTGTTTGGTCAGGGTGTATAATTGATGAAATATGCTTCCTCAGTCTATTAGCTAGTATTTTTGTGATAGCCTTTTGATCAAAGTTGAGGAGAGCAATAGGCCTATAGCTGCCAGGTTCAGTTCCTTGTCTTTTTTTTTAACAGGATACATATATTTGCCTCATACAGGGACTTTAGAAATCTGTTATTCGTAATTGAATCATTGATCATCCTAATTAGGAGTGGGGCAAGCGACTTATGAAATGCCTTGTAGAATTCACAACCAAATTCATCCGGGCCAGCTGCTTTACCGGGGAGGGAAAAGATTTAATAGCCTTAACTAGCTTGGTCTCTAAGACATTTGAGTCCAGTTCTAGCCTGGCAGATTCATCTAGTTTTGGCAAATTGAGGGAGTCAACGAAATCTGCATTAGTGGCCCGAGTTTTAGCAGTATATAATTCTGAATAAAATACTTTGAAGCGATTGTTTATTTCTTTAGTATTGGTAGGCAAATCACCTGTTTTGGATTTAATTTTATGGATTGCATGGCTCGCCTGTTCCCCTTTTAATTGTCTGGCCAGCAGCCTCTCTGGTTTATCGCCCAACTCAAAGTGTCTCTGTCTGAGCTTGAGTAGAAGCTTGTTAAGGGTTTGGACACAGTGGAGGCAGGAAACATGTTCCCGATGTTGGGTGAGTCCAGAACCAGGGGCCACAGTTTAAGAATAAGGGGTAAGTCATTTCGAACGGAGATGAGGAAATACTTTTTCACACAGAGTTGTGTGTCTGTGAAATTCTCTGCCTCAGAGGGCGGAGAGGCCGATTCTCTGGATGCTTTCAAGAGCGAGTTAGATAGAGCTCTTAAAGATAGTGGAGTCAAGGGATATGGGGAGAAGGCAGGAACGGGGTACTGATTGTGGATGATCAGCCATAATCACATTGAATGGCGGTGCTGGCTCGAAGGGCCGAATGACCTACTCCTGCTCCTATTGTCTATTGTTATCAGGCAATTCATCAATTTCTGAATGGTGCTTCCATAAGCTAGGGTTCTGCCCAATTCACCTGCACTCTGTATCTTTACCTGCTCTATGAGTTTGGCCTGATTGTATTTATATATGGTACTAGACCAAGTGCAGACCCGTTGGGTCTGTTCCCCCAACGTGCGGTTGTGGGGGGGGAGCTCGCATGCAGCATCACACACTAACTACCCCCCCCCCCCTCCCGCACTCACGCTAATGGAGGGGAGGAGGGGGGGCCCGAGGAGAGAGAGAGAGAGAGATTTCTTTAGAGAGAGGGGGGAGAGAGAGGGGGGGGGGCCAGCAGCCTCTCTGAGAGGGGGGAGAAGAGGGGGGACACAGTGGAGAGAGGGGGGAGGGGGGGGAGAGTGGGGGGGGGGAGAGGGGAGTGCTGAGAGGGGGGGATATGAGATGAGGGGGGAGCAGGGAGGGAGGGGAGGGGGTAGGGGGGTTGGGAGGGGAGGGGGGGTTAGGGAGGGAGGGGGGGGGGGAGGGGGGGGGAGGAGGGGGGAGGGAGGGGGGGGAGGGAGGAGCGGGGGGGGGGAGGAGGGGGGGGGGGGGGGGGGAGAGGAGAGGGGAGGAGATGAGGGGAGCGGGGGGGGGGAGGAGGAGGGGAGGGGGAGGAGGAGAGAGGGGGGAGAGGGGAGGGGGGAGGAAAGGAGAGGGAGGGGGGAGGAGGGAGGAGAGGAGGAGAGGGGGTTTTTTAGAGGGGGTAATATAGATATCTGATCATGTTATGGATAACATGCAAAATAAAGCTTTTCACTGTACCTCAGTACATGTGACAATAATAAACCTAAACCTAACCTAAACATACTCATGAAGCAGTTGTTACATTAAAGCTACAGTATATAAAAGTTTGTTGAAATACTCAAAGATGTTGTACATGGAAACTTTCTCTTTGTGGGCCTATCTCCCATGCTGTTGCCTTCTCCATGGCCTGCTATGCTAAACCTGGGTCTGCTTCTAAATTGCACAAACAACCAAGCTGCAACTCATGGCTAACTGTGTCTAAACATTACACTAGATTGGCCTCAGTGAGATGACGTTAATGTCAGTTTTCAAGACCATGCTCGAATTAAAAGCATATGGGTTCCTTCAGTCAGTAAATAGCAGTCAGAGTAAATGTCTAAGGAGGTTCTGCTATACCTTTACAAAATATTCACTAGGATTCAGCCGATATTTTCTTGATTTGGGGAAAGCTGCAGGAGAGAATACAGAGATATATTGGAGTGACAGTTGTGGAGAGACTAGAGAAACCATATATTTGTTCTTATCGCAGCGATGACCAGGAGCATATTCAACAGAGGGGAAGTAAATCATCAGAGACCTTGAAGAGTACTGGAGAGAAGCAGTACATATAGACCCAGGGAAGAGGGGCCAGGGGATCTAGTTTTAAGACAACAGGACCAGGAGGGAGATGAACATTTATTTTATGATGCAAGTTATGATTATCCAGAATACACAGCCTCATATTGGTATTGGTTTATTATTATCACCTGTACTAAGATACAATGCAATAGTTTGTGTGCTATCCTGTCAAATCATACTATATATGAATACAAATCATACACAAGTGCAAAAGGTAGTGCAAAGAAAAATTTACCAGAGAACAGAATATCACGTTACAGCATGAAAGTGTTACAGTTGCAGAGAAAGTGCAGATATGAAAATAAGCAGATTTTACAATGAGGCAGATTGGAAGATTGGGCCTACACCCTAGCTTATGGGAGGACTGGTCAGTAGATTGATAACAGCGGGGAGGTAGCCGAAAAGATAATGGAGATGTTTTTGGTATCAACTCTCAAAGAGGAATTGGACAACTTTTCAGAGTTTTAGGGAAGAGAAACCAGCCGAAGGCAAGTTAATTGGATTGAAGAACATTTAAAAGACATTTGGATAGGTATATGGATAGGAAGGGATATAGGCAGGCAAATGAGTAAGCACCTTGGTCGGCATGGACAAGCTGGGCCAAAGGGCCTGTCTCTGTAACTGATTATAACAGGCCAAATGGCTGCTTTCTGGGCTGACAATCCAATGAAATCATTTGCTTTTTTACTCCTTTTTTAGTTTCACCTGTTCTTTTAACCTGGATGCCGAAGAATTATTTCTTCCCAATTGTTAAAGAGCAACGGCAAACATTACTTGTTTGTATTTCTAAAGCTCTTGAACAGATTGCACACCTGCATTTAAAAAAAAGCAAGAAAGTTGGTCAACAAAGCACCCCAGCTGATGGATGTGAGCTGCCTAGATGTGGGTATGTCTGAACCGGAGTTCTGTGTACTTTAAGTTTTCTCTGTACTCCTTATAGGTTTCACATCAAAGGGGATATTAATATAATTGAAACTAGTTGCTGTAAATAGCAGCTTTTTCCCTAAAGACTGCTAGATAAATAGAGAGTGGTTTAAGAGGCTCCTTGATCACACCCAGTGCAGAGGTTGCTGGCTCAGGGTTTAATTATAGGTCTTTGTGTTTCTGCTATATGCGGCACTTTGAAAATGCACACTTCAAACATCAAATTCAGTTTACCTTCTTCGGCACTGTTCAGGCCTGTGCTTTTAATTGTAGCCTGCTTTTCACTCTGGATTTTTGCATCTCACAACATTGCTTCTGCTCCCTAAGCTTGACGGTCATTGGATCGAGCCCTCTTCCCAAGGTACAGAGAGCCACCTTATCATTGTGCACTGTTCCAGAGATGCCCCTGTGTGAATCAAAGGCCAGGCAAACATTGGAAAGGGCAACATTTAATAAGGGGAGATGTAGTTCTATCATCAAATATGATCAGTTCTTCTAATCTAATTGCTTGATCTCTTTACGCATGGCGGAATGTAATCACGTGGTACAACAGAAACTACACAAACCTGACTGACCACTTGAGGGAACTGCAGCTGCAGCTGGACGACCTCAGGATCATCCAGGAGAATGAGAGCGTTATAGATAGTTACAGTGAGATGGTTACACATAAGGTATAGGCAAAAATAGATGGGTGGCACCAGGAAAAGGAGTGCAGGGATCTCCTTCAGATAGAGAGTGCAGAAATCGCCTGTGGCCATTTGACTTAGAAATAAGTATACCCTTTTGGTTACTTTTGTGGGTATAAGGGAATGACCATTCAGAGGAGAGCAGCAGTCAGGTCTGTAGCACCAGGCCTGGATCTAGAAGGGTGAACGCAGCAGAGTGATTGTGATAGGAACCTCGTTAATTACGGGGACAGACAAGAGATTCTGTGACTACAAACAGGATACCAGGATGGTGTCTTGCCACCCTGGTGCCAGGCTTGAAAGAGTAAGGTGAGCATCCAGAAGTCATTGTGCATGTTTGCACAAATAACAATGGTAGGAAAAGCAATGAGGTACTGCAGAGTGAATATGGAGAATTAGGGGAAAAAGGTTAAAAACCAGGACCTCGAGGGGAGGAATCTCCGAAATACTCCCGGTGCCATGTGTTAAAATATAAAAAATAAAACGGAGAAGGAGGCTCAACTGTGGCTATTGAGGGAAATCAAGGATTGTGTTAAATCCAAGGAAGAGGCATATAAATTGGCCAGAGGAAACAGCAAACCAGAGGACTGGGAGAAATTTAGAATTCAACAGAGGAGGACAAAGGGGTTAATTAAGAGGGGGGGGTGGGGGGGAGAGCATGAAAGAAAGCTTGCAGGGAATATAAAATCTGACTGTGAAAGCTTCTTTAGATATGTAAAAAGGAAAAGATTAGTGAAGACAAATGTAGGTCCCTTACAGTCAGAGGCAGGTGAATTTATAATGGGAAACAAGGAAATGGCAGAACAGTTAAACGAGCACTTTAGTTCACTAAGAAAGACACAAACAATGTCCCAAAAAATACTAGGGGACCGAGGATCTAGTGGGAGAGAGGAACTGAAGGGAATCAACTTTAGTCAGGAAATGGTGTTAGGTAAATTTTTGGGACTGAAGACAGATAAATCCCCAGGGCCTGATGGTCTGCATCCAGAGTGCTCAAGGTGGCAGCCGTAGAAATCGTGGATACATTGGTGATCATTTCCCACTGTTCTATAGACTGGATCAGTTCCTGTGAACTGGAGGGTAGCTGATGTAACACCACTTTTTAAGAAAGGAGAGAGAGAGAAAATGGGGAATTATAGACCAGTTAGCCTTACATCTTAGTGGGGAGATGCTTGAGTCGATTATTAAAGATGTAATAGCAGCGCATTTGGAAAGCAGTGACAGGATCGGTCAAATTCAGCATGGATTTATGAAGGGTAAATCATGCTTGACTAATCTTCTGGAATTTTTTGAGGATGTAGAATGGATAAGGGAGAGCCAGTGGATGTGGTGTATCTGGACTTTCAAAAGGCCTTTGACAATATCCCACACAAGAGATTAATGTGCAAAATTAGAGCACATGGTATTGGGGGTAGGGTATTGACATGGACAGAGGACTGGTTAGCAGACAGGAAGCAAAGAGTATGAATTAATGGGTCCTTTTCAGAATGGCAGGCAGTGACTAGTGAGGTGCCGCATGGCTCAGTGCTGGGACCTCAGTTATTTACAATATATATTAACAATTTAGACGAGGGAATTAAATGTGACATTTCCAAGTTTGCGGATGACACAAAGCTGGGTGGCAGTGTGAGCTGCGATGAGGATGCATTGAGGCTGCAGGGTGACTTGGATAGGTTGGGTGATTGGGCAGATGCATGGCAGATGCAGTATAATGTGAATAAATGAGAGGTTATCCACTTTGGTGGCAAGAACAGGAAGGCAGATTATTATCTGAATGGTGTCAGATTAGGAAAAGGGGGTGTGCATGTACATCAGTCACTGAAAGTAAGCATGCAGCTACAGCAGACAGTGAAGAAAGCTAATGGCATGTTGGCCTTAATTGCGAGAGGATTTGAGTTTAGGAGCAGGGAGGTCCTACTGCAATGTACAGGGCCCTGGTGAGACCGCACCTACAGTATTGTGTGCAATTTTGGTCTCATAAATTGAGGTAAGACATTATTGCTATTGAGTGCAGCGTAGGTTCACCAGGTTAATTCCCAGGATGGCAGGACTGACATATGATGAAAGAATGGGTCGACTGGAATTTAGAAGAATGAGAGGGGATCTAATAGAATCATATTACATTCTTAAGGGATTGGACAAGCTAGATGCAGGAAAAATGTTCCCGATGTTGGGGCAGTCCAGAACCAGGGGTCACAGTTTAAGAATAAGGGGTAGGCCATTTAGGACTGAGATGAGGAAAAACATTTTCACCCAGAAAGTTGTGAATCTGTGGATTTCTCTGCCACGGAAGGCAGTGGAGGCCAATCACTTGATGTTTTCAAGAGAGAGTTCGATTTAGCTCTTAGGGCTAAAGGAATCAAGGGATATTGGGGAAAAAAGCAGGAACGGGGTACTGATTATAGATGATTAGTCATGATCATATTAAATGGTGGTGCTAGCTCGAAGGGCTGAATGGCCTACTCCTGCACCTATTTTTCTATGCTTCTATGCTAGTATGGTTAGGAATAGGAGGATACGGTGAATGAATGCATGGCTGAGGAGTTAGTGCAGGGAACAGGGATGTTTTGGCCAGGTCCGCTAGTGCTATTCGGGTGATTTTTATGACAGTTGCAGGGGGTGGGAATCAGAGCAGAAGTTTAGCAAATAGACAGATGAAAGAGAAGGTAGAAGTTGGGACTAGTAAGTCTCAAAGCAAGGGCAGGCAGGGAGAAATTAAGGAATATGATGAAACTGATGGGTTGAGGTGTGTTTATTTCAATCCCTGCCCCCTGCACTAACTCCTCAGCCACATATTAATTCATCTTATCCTCGTATTCCTATTTATGTTTATAGAAGATGAATTTAGAGCTGGTTCAGTGGATGGAACTGTGATGCTGTGGCCATTAGACACTTGATTGCAAGAAGGACAGGATTTAAGCTAAATGTTTCAGGGTTTCGGTGTTTCGAACGGGACAGAGAGGGAGAAGGAGGTGGAGCATTTGCTTTACTAATCAGGGAAAATGTCTTGGTTGCACTAAGATGACATACTGGAGGGTTTGCCTACTGAAACAATATGGGTAGTGCTCAAAAATAAGAAAGGTGCAATCACGCTCACGGTTGCACTAGTGGGATTGTACTATAGGCTCCCCTATAGCTAGCAGTTGGGAGAGAAACGGATATGTAGATTTTACAACTTACACAAAGATGTAAAAGCAATAGGGTTCTCATAGTGGCTGACTTTAACTTGCCGAATATTGGCTGGGACTTATTCAGTGAAAATTGATTAGATGTGTGAGAGGTGTTATGTATATCCAAGAAGGTTTCCTGTAACGGTATTTGGATAGTCCAATTCAAGGAGGGACCACACTGGATCTTGCATAGGGGAATGAGACCGGCCACGTGACTAGTGTTTCAGTGGAAACATGTTTTGAGAACAGTGATCACAACTCCTTAAGTTTGAAGAGATTTATGAATAAAAGGATAGGTCTGGACATTGGATGTGGGTAATAAATTAGGTTAAGACAGATTGTTATTAGGCAGAGTTAAGGAGAGTAAATTGGGAGCAGTTGTTATTGGGTAAATCCATACCTGACATGTGGGAGACATTTAAAGTCCAGCTGATCAGAGTTCAGGACCGGCAAGTTCCAATGAGGAGGAAGTTCAGGAACAGCAAGGTAAGGGATCCTTGGATGACCAAGGATTTGTAAATTTGGCCAAAAAGTAAAAGGAAGCAGATGTAAGGTTTAGAAAGATGAAAAATAGACAGGACCTTTGAAGGATATAAAGCAAGCAGGAACATACTCAAGTGGGCAATTAGAAGGGCTAAAAAGGGCCATGAAATTGCTTTGACGAGTTGGATTAAAGAAAATTCCAAGGCTTTTTATGTGTCATTATAAACAAGAGAGTATTCAGAGAGAAGGTAGGACCGCTCAAGGATAAAGAAGTGAATTTATGCTGGGAATCAGAGGATGTAGTCAAAGTATTAAATGGGTACTTTGTGTCTGTATCCATCAAGGAGGACAATGAGATCAATGTGAGGATTATTAATATGCCTGGGCAGTTTGTGATCAAGAAGGAAGTGGTTTTAGGGCACAAAGGCATTAAAGTGGATAGATTCCTTGAGCCTGATGGGATCTATCCCAGGTTATTGAGAGAGGCAAGAGGAGCCCTTGAAAAAGCTCTGGCCATAGGAGAGACCCTGGAGCACTGGAGAGTAACCAATGCTTTTCCTCTGATTAAGCAGGAAAGAGAGATAATCCAGGAAATTATAAACCTGCGAGCCTCACATTAGTGGAAGGGAAACAAAAGAGAAGACATTTTTGGGAAAGGATTACTCACATTAGAAAGGATAGGCTAATTAGGGACAGGCAACATGGCTTTGCCCACAGCGGGTAATGTATTATGAACTGATCAAGTATTTTGAGGAGATGATGAAGGTGTTCAATAAAAGTGGGGCAGTGGATGCTGTCTACTTGAATTTTTGTATGGCATTTGATAAAGTCTACCATAGTAGGCTGATCCACGATGACTTGGTCATTTAGTTTCAGAGCTGGCTTACTCATGGAAGACAGAGGGTTGTGGTGGGAGGGTGTTATTTTGGCTGAAGGTATGTGATCTGTGGACGTCCGCATGGACCTCTGTTGGGATCTCTGTTGTTAGTGATATACGTATATGAATGATTTAAACATAAAATGTAGATGGGTTGGTTATAAGTTTGCAGACTACACCAAAATTGGAGTTGTGAATAATGAGGAAGGTTGTCACAGTATACAACAGGATATAGAGGAACTACAGAAATGGGCAGAGAAATGGCAGATGGAGTTTATTCTGAGCAAGTGTGATATTTTACACTTTGGGAGATCAAATGTAAAGGGAAAAGCATACAGTGAATGGTAAGACCCTTGAGAGCAGTGATGTATAGAGGGATCTTGGGGACCAAGTCTATAACTCCCTGAAAGTGGCAGCACAAGTAGATGGAGTGGTAAAGAAGGCATATGGTATGATTGCCTTCATTGATTAAAGCATTGAGTATGAGTCAGGAAGTCATGATGCACCTTTATGAGACTTTGGTTAGGCCACATTTGGAATATTGTGTGCAGTTTTGGTTGCAACATTACAGGCATGATGTGGAGGCTTTCCAAAATGTGCCAAAGAAGTTTAACCGAATGAAGCCTGGATTAGAGGGCATTAGCTATGAGGGGAGGTTGGGCAAACTTGGATTGTTTCCTCTGGAGTGTCAGAGCCTGAGTGGAGGCCTGATATAAATATATAAATTTACGTGAGATGCAAGTTTAAAGGAGATGGTTTTTGCATAGGGAATGGTGTGACTGCCTGGAAATTGCTGCTAGGGGTGGTGGTGGAGGCGTATGATTCTGGCATTTAAGAGGCTCTTAGTTAGGCACATGGATATACAGGGAATGAAGGTATATGGATCATGTTCAGGAAGATGGTTTAATTTAATTGAACATCACATTCAGCACAGATATTGTGCGCCAAAGGGCTTGTTCCTATTCTGTGATGTTTTATGTTCCACCTTCTAATAATGTCTACCACTATCTGCTCTTGTTATTTTTCCATGTTTATCCTGTGTTGAATTATCTTTCCAGACTGCAGCCAAAATCACATTGTTCGAAATAACCCTGTTATCTATTTATTTATTGACCAGCAGCATGTACGCGGAGAAGATGCAGTGTTGGAGTAAAAATTACTACAAGTATGTTCATGGTTTGTATTGTTCTATTGTTAGCTCTATCAGAACATTAACTTGAGTTTAAAGGACATGCTGCTTTTCCAGATTAAATATCAATGCTACTCCAGCAGCACATTAGGCCTTAACTACATAAGGCTCCTTTTAGCAAAGCCCCAGCATCATTCCTCTAACTTAGATAGGTAATGATGTAAACTCGCTCTCTTAGAAACATAGAAACATAGAAAATAGGTGCAGGAGTAGGCCATTCAGCCCTTTGAGCATGCACCGCCATTCAATATGATCATGACTGATCATCCAACTCAGTATCCTGTACCTGCCTTCTCTCCATACCCCCTGATCCCTTTAGCCACAGGGGCCACATCTAACTCCCTCTTAAATATAGCCAATGAACTGGTAGCCTCAACTACCTTCTGTGGAAGAGAAATCCAGAGATTCACCACTCTCTGTGTGAAAAATGTTTTTCTCATCTCGGTCCTAAAGGATTTCCCCTCTATCCTCAAACTGTGACCCCTTGTCCTGGACTTCCCCAACATCGGGAACGATCTTCCTGCATCTAGCCTGTCCAACCCCTTAAGAATTTTGTAAGTTTCTATAAGATCCCCCCCTCAAGTTCCTAAATTCTACCGAGTACAAGCCGAGTCTATCCAGTCTTTCTTCATATGAAAGTCCTGACATCCCAGGAATCAGTCTGGTGAACCTTATCTGTACTCCCTCTATGGTGAGAATGTCTTTCCTCAGATTTGGAGACCAAACTGTACGCAATACTCCAGGTGTGGTCTCACGAAGACCCTGTACAACTGCAGTAGAACCTCCCTGCTCCTATACTTAAATCCTTTTGCTATGAATGCTAACATACCATTCGCTTTCTTCACTGCCTGCTGCACCTGCATGCCTACTTTCAATGACTGGTGTACCATGGCACCCAGGTCTCGTTGTATCTCCCCTTTTCCTAATCGGCAACCATTTAGATAATAGTCTACTTTCCACCAAAGTTTTTGTCACCAAAGTGGATAACCTCACATTTATGCACATCATACTGCATCTGCCATGCATTTGCCCACTCACCCAGTCTTATTCCTACAACAGTAATTAATTAATTGAATCATAGACTGATATAGCACGGAAACAGAGTCATTGACCTAACAAGCCTGTGTCAACCAACAACCACCAATTTACACTAATCCAGCCTAAGGATACTACTTTGCAGCGCCAATTAACAGCACATTTTCAGGATGTGGGAGGAAACTGGAGCAGCCGGAGGAAACCTGCAGGGCATGCAAACTCCACATCGACTGAATCCAAGGTCAGGATCAAACTAGGGTAACTGGAGCTCTGGGCAGCGTCTCACCCAGCTGCACCACTGTGCGACCCAATTCCAAACATTTCAAAAAAAATTAATTGAATCTGAATTGTATACAATTGGAAAAGGATTGAAGAAAGCATGAAGTGAGATTAATCCATGCCATTTGAACTAGTACAAGCTGCAACAAAATTCTTGCTTGCAAGTCTTATTAGTGAAGAAGCTGGAATCAACAAGGCCTAAACCGCAGCTCATTTGTGGCTAAACTGCGGGGCTCGATTCAGGGATAATTGCAGTCAGCCGGTGCCCCATAATGGGATGGTACCTTATGGCAGCAAATGGTGATGAGAATCATTCTACAGCTGACAAAATCCCACTGCAGTAGCGAGGGGCATGGTAACTGTACCTCAGATACACTTAATGACTATTGATCGAAATTCAGTATACAAAAGTTCAATACCACTCATCCAAACAACAATCACTTCTCCGAATCATTCTTCAACAAGTGTGCATATATTGGGGATCTCTTTACGTAGCTCAGAAAATGTTGGAAATACTCGGCAGATCAGGCCACATCTGTGGGAAGAGAAACAGAGTTAACATTTCAGGTCGAAGTGCCTTTGTCAGAACTGGGAAGGAAACAAAAGAACCTAGTCAATGTGCAGGAAGGGTGGGGAAGGTGGGATGTCTCTGTGAGGGTGAAACTACAGTGACCATGGGGACAATCTGCAAGCAAGGTTATCTGGTCATTGATAAAATAATTGGCGGAAGGATGTGGGAGGGAAAAAATAAAAGGAGGAGACATTGTTAAATTAATTGAGGGTGTGAGCATTGCTCTTCCTCCTGCTCAACACTGGGTTCTCCATATAGCCATTCTTTGATTTACATTTCTGGAAAATGTTTCCTTAAACAAACTTTTAAATGAAAAATCCTGGATGAAATGTGTTGAGGGTATTTTGACAGTATATAGACAAAGAACAGTAGAGCACAGAAACAGGCCCTTCGGTCCATGGTGTGCATGTGTGGAGAGTTCATTCATGTGAAAAGTACCTTCTGAACTCAAAGGCACTCAAGCAGAGAACATTTGTTAATTGAAGCTTGAAACCAAGCTATGCGCTTAACAGGTTCCCCTTTAGAAGGATGAGAGGGAATCTTATTGAAACATATAAGATTCTTAAGGGTTTGGACACGCTAGAGGCAGGAAACATGTTCCCGATGTTGGGGGAGTCCAGAACCAGGGGCTACAGTTTAAGAATAAGGGGTAAGCCATTTAGAACGGAGATGAGGAAACACTTTTTCACACAGAGAGTTGTGAGTCTGTGAAATTGGGTTGAGGCCGGTTCTCTGGATACTTTCAAGAGAGAGCTAAATAGGGCTCTTAAAGATAGCGTAGTCAGAGGATATAGGGAGAAGGCAGGAACAGGGTACTGATTGTGGATGATCAGCCATGATCGCATTGAATGGCGGTGCTGGCTCATTGACTGATGAACAAGGACCCCCAGATCAGTTTTTCTGCCTGACCACGACGGGCAGGGAGGAGATAAGATTTTTTGCCTTCCATCACAGTGAGGAGGTGCCTGGAGATTCACTGTGATGGATGTTTGTGTTAAATTGTGTTCATTGTGTGTTTTGCCACCTTTTACTGTCATGACTGCATGGTACAAAATTTTGTTCAAACTTGTTTGAATGAATATAAAGGAAATTCAATTCAATTAAATTCCGTTGTACTTCCCCTTTTCCCAACTTGACACCATTTAGATAATAATATTCCTTCCAGTTTTTGCTACCAAAGTGGATAGCCTCACATTTACAGAGCTGCCAACTCTCACGCATTGAGCGTGAGACTCACGCATTTTGCCCAATTTCACGCTGATCACAGAATTTCTCAAGCTCTGCCATGAGAAATTCTGTGATCAGCGAGAATCTCAAAAATAATATCAACTGCATGGGCCTCGGGTGTTGGAGAGCCGGAGCAGAGGGAGGGATGGAAACAGAAGCAGCGGTGGGGGCAGATGCTGACGGGGTGCCGGGGCTGGCGAATGTTTGCTGGGCTGGTGAGTCGCTCGCTGCAGCTCCGGCCAACGAACAGCCTCAGTGCAAGAGTCCCGGGCCGTTGGAGGCGTCGGAAGCGTTGCACCGCTGCCGTGAGAGTCTCTATGCCGAATTCGCCATGGTGACCGGTATGGACCAGGCTGCGCGTCGGTGCATCCTGAAGGACAACCAGTGGCTGCCAAGCAGTGGCTGCCAAGCAGTGGCTGCCAAGTTGGTACCAAGCACTGGTAGAAGCGGTGGAAGATATTGGCCTTCAAATGGGGATGGTTGGAGAAAGCTTGCTTGCCTGCTAGATTTTCACTTACTGTAACTGCATGAAAAATGTTCCCGATGTTGGGGGAGTTCAGAACCAGTGGTCAAAGTTTAAGAATAAGGGGAAGGCCAGTTAGGACTGAGATGAGGACAAACTTTCTTCACCCAGAGAGTTGTGAAACTGTGGAATTCTCTGACACAGAAGGCAGTGGCGGCCAATTCACTGGATGTTTTCAAGAGAGAGTTACATTTAGCTCTTGGGGCTAGCAAAACCAAGGGATATGGGGAAAAAAACAGGAAAGAGGTACTGATTTTAGATGAACAACCAAGATCATATTGAATGGCAGTGCTGGCTCGAATGGCCGATTGGCCTATTGCTGCACCTATTTTCTATGTTTCTATGCTTGAGTATATGGCAATAAAACTCGACCACTTGATTTTGAAGCATTCATGCATGGTGGAGGTATAATGTAGTCAGAGTGATACAGTGTGAAAACAGTCCCTTCGGCCCAACTTGCCCACACCCGCCAACATGTCCCAGCTACGCCACCTGCTTTTGGTCCATATCCCACCAAACCTGTTCTATCCATGCATCAGTCTAACTGTTCCTTAAATGTTGGGACAGTCCCTGCCTCAACTACCTCCTCTGGCAGCTTGTTCCATACACCCACCACCCTTTGTGTGGAAAAAGTTATCCCATAAAAAGGTACCTCAAAAATATTTCAAACAAAAACATTGAAATAATACTTCTACAATGCACTAAAACATGATTTTAATACATCAAATTTCAAACCGTTTCTACCGTGGGAGGGGGGTCACCCCCCTCCTACACCCTCCCCCCCACTCGGTCACTTCACTGCTTCGCCAGGTACCCCCAAGGCCAGTGATCAGTGATCGCTCAGCCCCGCCACTTTCAAAAATGTTCTGCGGCCCCTGGTTCAGACGGAGAGCACTGCCAGATGTGAGGGGGAACTGAGGCCAATTGTCCGTGATGTCTGGATCCCAATGCTCAGTGCTTCGTGTTTCGGAGTTGGCTAATGTTATTGATTTGAAATTAGCCTGATTTGTAATTAGTTGACAAAACCTTGATTTATTAATCCGGTATTTACAGGGGGATGGGATAAGTGTAATATTAAAATGACATGCAAGGTGTTAGGCTGTCTGTCACAACATGCAGCCCCGATAACCCATTATTTCCTTCAGTTAAATATTGGGAAGGTAGTACTATTGTCATTTGCCACTCAACTATTATGTTTACCTCACTGACTATTTCTATAGAATTATAGAATATGTCCCCAATTATAGAAATGTCCCCAATCTCATTGTTTTATTAATTGAACGCGTAGATGAACATCCTCAAGGAGTGTAATCAAATGGAAACTGATTCAGATGAGATGTTTAGAGCTTGTTGCAAAGAATGTGTGAGGAAGTTATTATTTGTCTTTAGTTTTAGCTTGAACCAGGACATCTGAAGATTCAATGTCTAATATAGTAATTTTGCTGATATTGACTCCAACCAACCATGCAATGAATATCATCCATTACGGAGGTTTTATTTTTCTGATGCCATTTAAATCACTTGGATTTCAATCACTTCAGTGTAAAAGTAATTGGGAATGGGGAGCATTGGAACAAAAATTTGCCCTCGGTACATATTAACTGTAATATAATAATCTATGCATGTTGGTAGGTGCAATCAAAACAAAGATCTTTTTTTTATCATTTTGATCAGTATCTTTTTGATCAGTCTGAAGAAGGGTTTCGGCCCGAAACGTTGCCTTTTTCCTTCGCTCCTTAGATGCTGCTGCACCTGTTGAGTTTCTCCAGCATTTTTGTGTACCTTCTTTTTTTTATCATTGTTGTGTTATGAATACCACAGAAAATATGATGTACTCTCAAGATCACATTAAATAGAATATTATTGCTTAAATATATATTGTTATTGGACTTTGCATTTCGGAAAAGTCCCAGCTGAGAGGATGACAGCAAAATACTGAACATATTGGGGGTGAAAATGACTTCAGGCCAGTTTGTTCGGAAAATGAAGGAAATAGTAACAGAATACTTATAAAGCTGAGTGAGTATAATTTTATGGATGAGAAATTGTGTTCAACCAATTAATGACTTCTTTGACAAAGTAACTAGCATGTTAGATAACAAGGAAGCCAATGGATGTAGCAAATTATGTTATTCAAAATTTTGTCCGTGAAGTGCCCCATAAAAGATTACCGCATTAGATTAGCACCTGTGGACTTGAAGGTAATAGGTTAAGTCCAGGGGGTCAGATATGGGGCTTTATGTGTGGGCCAGATATATTGTCAGTGCTCAGTGCAGAGGGGCTAGGAGCAAGGCCAACTATGCATCCTGATTCACCTGGAATAGTACTAGGTGTGCAGTCAAAGCTGGAATAATGGGAGTGTTCAGCACTGGGAACCTAAGCAGGTAAGCAGCTATGATCAGGGTAGAATAGGGGGGCAGGTGTAAGGCTGAACTTGGGGTCAGGAATGAGAGAAGGTATGCAACTGGAGTCAGGGTCAGGAGTAGTACCAGGTGTGCAGTGAGACCCAGGTTGGTCAACATGGGCCAAGTGCTTGATTATAATGTGATTCCATACATGAATACACTAAGATCATTCATGGTGATCAGAGCCTGGCTCTACTGTGGAATGTAATTAGGAATGTAACTTAGCCTAAACTTATTCATAGCTAATCCAATTTAAAACTAAATATGTATTCAAAGGGCCACCCCCCCCCCCCCCCCCCCCCCCCCCCCCCCCCCCCCCCCCCCCCCGGCTCCCGCGGGCTGGTCCTTGGTCTCTCGCAATTTCTCACTCCCAACTCTCACCCAATGTTGGCAGCCCTGCATTTATCCACTTTAAACTGCATCTGCCATGCATCTGCCCATTCATCCAACCTGTCCAAGTCACCCTGCATTCTCATAGCATCCTGCTCACAGTTCACGCTGCCACCCAGCATTGTGTGATCTGCAGATTTTTTTAAAAGTGCAAGGGCCACAATGAGGTAGGTTGGGAGAATGTGAATACATTAGCTTCTGAAAGGATAGTTCAGTAATCTTATAGCAGCGGCCATGCATCTGTTCCTGAGTCTGGTGGTATCTGCTTTGTGTCTTTTGCCCGATGGGTGAGGGGATGACCAGGATAAAAATGGTCCTTGATTATGTTGCCTTTCCCAAGGCAGCGGGAAGTGGAGATGGTGTTGATGGGTGTGAGGATGTTTGTATGATGGACTAAGGAGTTATGGCATCACTGGAGCTATGAGGCAGCAGCTCTTCGATCTGCACCACGGTATCAGCCAGATTCATCCTATTCCCTGCTTTGTCATTCGACTGTACTTTTTTAAAATCTTAAACCACAGAAAGAAAACAGCTCTTGGTCCTAATTATCCATTGCATTTAATTACTATTCCCCTTCCACTTTGGCAACAGTTCCATTCCTCATTCCAGTTGAAAAAAACCACAGTGCTGCTGAAAAGCAAAGTCGTGCAGCTCGCCCCTGAGACCAAATTTATCCTTCAATCATTATCAGAGAAACTGATTATCTCAGCGGTGCTCTGATCTTGCAGCCCACAAACCTGCTGATGTGTTTCTCATATTTCAGCAACAATATTTCAAAAAAAATTATTGGCAGTACAATCCTTCATGAACTGTGACAGGTGCTGTATAAATTATTATTTATTTTATGTGGCCACTGGTCACACTGATCACGTTTGGTTGTTTGTGCACATTGCATCTTAAATTATCCCATTCATATATATATATATACGATTCTTACCTCCGCATACACTTAATATTTTGATTGGCTCTATCTTTGCCCCAGGGCCCTTTCCCAAACGGAGTTTCTGGCTTGCTCGATTGGAGATCAAGGATCTCACCCACTGGGTAAGATGCTACCTGTGACTAGATTCGTGCACTGTCTGATGTCAGTCAGGTGTCAGGTGTTTACTGAAGTTTTGTAAAGGTCCACATCTGACTCATGCAGAAATTCCGCGGACACATCACGCCTCCAGAAAAGCTCTTTATGTTGAGTGGGGCTGGCTTTATGCTGCTGTGAAGTTCTGTTTGATGTTAACTTCCACAGACTTGTTTTCCCCAATCCCTCCCCATCACCCAATTTCATGAGCATTTTTACTGAAGTGTTTCATTCCCACTGAATGCAGTACAGATGTGCTATTGTACTGACCACACACACCGATCAGCAGTGCAGATCTCCTAGATTACCCAGATTAATTGTTCCGCCAATGCCTTTAATCTAAAAGAAAACTTTAGACGGCATTCTTCTAGGAAGATTTTGCATTCATAAATGGGAAGTATGTCAAGGTCAGAAAGGAAATGTTCCTCCACTTTGTCAACATCAATTCACTGATGATGAACAGATGACTTTGTGTTAAAACATCTGTCACGATCTCAGGATGTCTTGAAGCCCCTCACAATACATTTAGTAATATTAGAGAAATGCAGGAGCCTATCTATGGGCAGCAAGGTTCTGCAGCCAGCACTAGGATTATGAAAGATGACCCAGGGTACTCTCAGACATGTTATTCTTGGGCAAGCATTTCACACCATTTATTAAAAAGGCCATATGATTACTCAAAGTCCTCTGCATCACTCCACAAAAAGGAGTCACACAATCATATTATGTATATAACTGCAGACACAACAAAATCCTTTAAAATGTTCACAAAATAAAATGTCAGTGCAACAAAAACTAAACTTAGCTAACTTATTTATTTCATGGCAGTTTGATATGTGGCTCTCCCCCTGACATACAAGCTAAGAGGGGTTGGATTTTTGTTGCCTTTGTCCAACTATCTGCCAATCAAGAACCTCACTCACATGTATCCACCTATCACTTGCCAGGCTTTGTCTTGTTCACTTTTCTTCCAGCTAGCCCCCTTCCAACACAATCAGTCTGAAGAAGGGTCCTAACCCAAAACATCACTTATTCTCCAGAGATGGTGCTTGATTCGCTGTTACTGCAGCAATTTGTATCTTTTTTGTGTAAACCAGCATTTGCAGTTCCTTGTGTTTCCACATGCGTATATGACCTTTTTGGTTTCTCAGCCACAGCAAGGACTACTGATATGCACACAATGATTGCAGGTGGCTGTAGAAAAATCCTAATGCGAGCAATTTGTAATGTGAAATATAGTTATTTTACTATAATAAAATGTCATATTCAGTGAACGAATTCAGTACAGGTCCTGAAGAGCCATAGAGTGGATGTCAGAGACCCAAGAGACCTCATGCTGATGTCTCTGAGATAATCAGACTCTTCAGTGCTCTTCCCTGTACCATGGGAGAGCACTTAATGTTGGATTCAGTGCCCTATATTAAATTAATGTTCATACAGGTTGAGAGCAGGTATATGGTCATTGAGGTAATCGTTGTTTCCTGTTTTTTCCCCTGCAGAGGTGGGCATTTATTCTGAGCCATTGCACTGCAGTAGATTGAGATAAATTGAAACAGCTTTTTAAGCCACAATAGTGGAGAGGCAACGGTTTTGGTGCGGTGACATGGGGCAGTGGTTATAGAGTTATCGAGTCACACACATCACTGCGCCCAGTGCTTCCTATGCCATGGTGTTTCAAATGATTATCTAAATACTTCAAATATACTGAAGGTACCTACCCCTCTGGCACATTTCAACCATTCTCTGAATGAAAAAATACCCTCTATATCTCCTGTCCTTTAGTGAAACTGGTGCCCTCTGATTATAAAGACTCTGCTAAGCAGATAAGTTTCCCACTATATACACTCCTATGCCCCTCATAGTCTCCCCTCAGACATCTCCACTCAACCAACCAACCCAGACTAACCAATCTCTCCACATGGCTGGAAGTCACCATCACATGCAATATCCTGCTGGATCTCCTATCCTCATCACATCCTTCCCATAGTGTGGCAACCAAAACTGTACACGGTATTCCAGCAGTGGCTTAACCAATGGTTTATGAAGTTGTACCGTATCCTTCCTGTTCTTATATCCTATGACATGGCAAATGAAGACAAGCATCCCATGTGCCCATTTCACCACCTTATCGACCTGTGCTGCCACCTTCAGGGATCTTTGGACTTGTACACCAAAGTCCCTCTGTTCCTCATAATCCCAGTCTGTCTGTTAGCCTTATTATTCCCCCAAAATGTAACATCTCCCATTTTTTTATTTAAGAATTCCATTGCAAACACAAAGAACTGCAGATGCTGGTTCACCAAAAAATACGTAAAGTGCTCGAGTAACTTAGTGGTTCAAGCAGCATCTGTGGAGTAAGTGGGTAGACAACATTTCAGGTCGGGATCTTTCTTTAACCTGATTGTAGTGGGGCGGAGGTAGAAAGTTGGAAGGGAGGGGGGGCAGGACACAGTCCGGTGAGTGATGGGTGATGGGGGGAGGGGGGTTGTTTGGCTGATGGTTAGACAAGGGCCAGAGATGAAAAGACCAAAAGTGTAAGATAAATAATTTCATTGTTCTATTTTTGGTAATATGACGATTAAACACTCTTGAATATCTAATCAACTGTATCCTATGGCAATCGTCCTTACTATCAACAATATCACCCATTTTATGGGGTTATGTGTGAATTTACTAATCATACCTTGGGTATAGATAGGTGGCAGGAGAATGGGGCAGGAGAATGTGCATTTGAGAGCGAATAGGTGAAGAGATTGCAGTAAAATGTGGGGGAAATGCGACTGATAGAATTACTCTGAGTATCGGCATAGACCTGATGGACCAAATGGCCTATTTCTAAACAACGATAAAATATATTATGAATGAGGTCAGGATTTACAGGAGGAGTGGGAAAACTATAGACTCCAAAGACCACATCAATCTTAGTGGAAGCTTGTTTGTTAATTACTCTGTGTAAGAGTTAGACAGGTTCTAAGTAGGAACCATAAGAAATCAAAGCCAGAGTGGGCCATTCACTGCTTCATCATTCAATAGGATGGAGGCTGATGTGTGGCAACTGTGCCACTTCCCTGCACCATCTCTCCTGGTACCCTTAGTATCTAAAAATGTAGTGGTCTTTTCTGAGCACACTCAATGACTGAGCCAGTACTGCCCTCTTGGGTAGAGAATTTCAAAGAATCACTACTCTCTGGATGAAGACAATTCTTCTTATTTCTGTACTGAATGCAGTCCCCTTATTGTGAGACTGACCGTTATTTTGGGCACAGGGGAAACATTAGCCCTACGTACACTTCTGTCAAAGCCTGTAAGAATTTTGTATGTTTCAATAAGATCTTCTCAAACTTTTCAATGTAAAAGTGTAATCACCCCTCATACAATTTCACCATCTCAGGAGTCCATCTGGTGAAACTTTGCTGCACTGCTTCCATCACAAGAATATCCTTCCTCGGGCATGGTGCACTGACATAAACATAGTCTTCCAGCTGTAATCTCATCATATATAATTGAAGTAAGACATTTCTACTCATGTACTGAAATCCTCTTACGAACTATGTATAAATGTTTTCTCAATGTTTCACATTCTGGGCACCGAGATCCCTCTGAATGCCAACACATTTTAATCCTTCACACCATTAAAAAAATATTCTACCTTTCTATTTTTTTGTGCAGAAATGAATGACCTCACCTTTCTCCACAAGGACACCCTTGCCCATCCATTAAACCTGTTCATATCCCCTTGCAGCTACCCTGCAACTTCCTCACAGCCTACACTGCCACCTAGCTATGTATCATCATTAAACATGGATGGATTCTACTTGAACCCTCAGCCCTTATCAATCTATTTGCAAATCATTGACACAGATTGCAAAAAGCTGATGTTCACGGCTTCCCAACCACCAAATTTAAGATGTGGTCGCTGGTTTAACAACTGCGGCCCACCTGCAGTCCGTCTGGTTTTATTCTTCCTTTTTGTTCCTTTGTCATGTTTTAGTTAATTTTGTTTTATTAAGTTGTGTATGTGTGTGGGTGGGATGGGAGAAACATGTTTTGGTCTCTTCCTTCGGGGGATGCAACTTTTTTCTGTCGTATTCCTCGTCCCTGTCTCCGTCTGTGCCGAGGCCTAATGGCGGAGCTGGCAGCCCCGGAGCTGTAGCAGCGGCGGCAGCGGCAGTGGAGACCCGACCCGGCCCCTGGAACCGTGGCGGCAGCAGCGGAGACCCGACTCGGCCCCGGAACCGTGGCGGCAGCAGCGGAGACCCGACTCGGGCCCGGAGCTGTAGCAGCGGCGGCAGCGGCAGCGGAGACCCGACTTGGCCCCGGAGCTGGAGCAGCGGCAGCGACCACCCACGGAGTTTGAACCGGCCCGTTCGCGGAGCACGGTTGAGCCACGGGATTTACCATCACCCGGTGGGGTCACAACATCTGGAGCCTGGATCACCTCGGTGCAGAGGGAGAACAAAGAGGGAAGAGACAGAGACTTTAAGATTTTGCCTTCCTCCACAGTGAGGAGGTGTTTGGTGAACTCACTGTGGTGGATGTTAAATTTGTGTGTTTTTGTCATTTTTAATTATATGTATGACTGCAGGAAAACGGCATTTCGTTCAGACCGAAAGGTCTGAATGCCAATAAACAAATCTAATCTAATCTAATCTAAATATCCTGATTATTTCTGCTTTCTGTTTACTGCCCACAATGCAGACCAATATATCACCCTTTATGCAATGTGCCTTAATTTTGTTTAATGATTTCTAATTTTCACTCAAGACCACTAGGAAATCCAAATACACCACATCAACTTGTTCACCCTTTTCTATCCTCATTATAACCTTTATGACAATTTTACTTCGGAGTCACATGAGTGACTACGTGAAGAACCCCGCCAGGACGCATGCGTGCCATATATCGCTTTCACGCTTGCGAAACGACACGCGGGGTGGAGCGTTCCCCCGCAGCGGTAAGTTTGAAACCGCGACCTGCAGGTAAGTGATTTACTCTGCGTAAGTGGGATCAGCTGTGCCGACTTTTGGTCCCGCACCGGCCAGAACACCACGGCCGGGCGGAAGACTATTCAGAATGGGGCCGTCGACTTTGACAAATCGAAACGGCAGGAGCCGGGGTGGAACGACGTTTCCCCGTAGCGACAGTTTAAACCTGGACCTGCAGGTAAGTGAAACTGCGGTCTTTATTCTCCCCATACTGTTTCACAGGTGGGTAACATGGAGAGCTGTGCAAACAACGGCAGGCGGCACAGGAATCACCCGTAAAGGAACAGCTGTGCCCGACTTTGCTCCCGCACCGGCCAGATTAAACACCGTGGCTGGGCGGGAGACTATACAGAACGGAGCCGTTGGCTTTGACAAGTCAAAATGGCAGGAGGAAGGGTGGAAGGACGTTCCCCATAACGGCAAGTTTTAAGCCTGGACCTGCAGGTAAGTGATACTGCGGTCTTTATTGTTCCCATACTGTTCTACAGGTGGGGGAAACATGCATAAGACAAAGAAGTCGACCAGAGCTGCGACAAAGCTGGCGGGGGAAGACCGCGGAGTTGCGGACGCCAGCAGCGGCTGGCGGCACAGGAATCACCCGTAAGGGAACAGCTGTGCCCGACTTCGCCCCCGCACCGGCCAGATTAAACACTGCGTCTGGGCGGGAAGGCAAGAAGAAAACCAAAAGAGTCGTTGACTGATGAGCCCGACTTTGGGCGGCCAGCGACCGTGAGCGCTGGAGCCCGTTGGAGCGGCTTATGGAGCCGAGCTCCAACATGGAAAAGAAAGTTGGAGCGGATTATGGAGCTCCAACATGACAGGCTCCTGGGGAAAGAGTCTAGTCACTGTGGGCACTATGTAAAACCCACAGCAGCACCTCTTGTAGGGCTGCACAGTGCATCTCCCTCATCAGAGGGGAGTACTGGGGGGTCAATTCTGGGCTGACCCTGAAGAGGGGTTTTGACGAACAAAACTACAAGTGTGCAGGGGGTGCAGGAAGGCAAAATCTACTGGTCATGGTGTCCAAATACATACAGCCAGACCACGATGGACACCACTGCAAAAATACTTGGGACCAGGAAACTGCGCATCCCTGAATGTTCCAGTCGTGGAAATAGCATCTGGAAACATGTCGGAGCAGGACTTAGGAAAGCCCTGGAGCTCATAAAGGCGACAACATTAAGGATCTCCTACAGCCAAAGACAGCACCCTTATGCACCCACCAGCAGAACAAGAGAAGCCAGTGAAAGCTCAAAGGCCGGGCATACAGGACAGCGGTCTTTTAGACCATAGCCCAGACCGGCCTTTCTGGAGGATGCGCAAACCCCCAACCCAAAAACAAACCCAGACACTGGCGCCTCAACCTCCACGAAGACCACACAGAAGAAGCAAACTTCCACTGGTAACAATGGAGGTAGGTGGGTCTGGTCCCTTACAAATTACAGGACGAGTGGATAATACACACATTGGTGGGAGATTACACTCTTTTGGATACATGGTGTATATGAACTACAGCCACTTGTATCCTAATCAGTATCCAGGGATATACCATTGAATTGTGCAAAAGGGGTAATGGGTAAACCCAACACAATTGGCTGGAATACATTGTACTATATATTCAGTACAAAATGGGAACTGGTAACTGCTAAAGGCTACTCCATGGCTAGCATCGACCTAAAAGATGCTTACTATTCAGTGCCTACACGGACTGATCACAAACGTTATTTTAAAAAATTCAACTGGATGGGGCAGCTCTGGTAGTATAGAGCTCTACCAAATACATAATCATATGATCATACTAATTGTGGGCATAACTTTGGAGTTGGCCTAACTAGCTGTAACAGCCACCATACAATTGGGTGAAAATTGGGGTTATCACCAATCCAGTTAAATCTAAACTAACGCCTACCAACATAATGGATTATTTGGGGTTCACTATTGACAGCTCACATGTCGGTGACTTTACCAAAGGACAAGGCTACAGTCTTAACTGAGGCCTGCAACAACCCCACTGACATCAGTGAACCGTCTATCAGATTGGTAGCAAGTATAATTGGCATATAGTGTATGCCTTTCCAGCCACACAATTTGGACGTTTGTATTACCAAAAATCTACAAAGGGCAAAATATAAACACTCAAAGTTAATACTGGTCATCTCAACAGACCAATAAACCACCAATCAAAGCTTATGGAATTAAAATGGTGGAGGGATAACATTCGGCATTGTTCCAACCCTATCGTTATCAGCAAACCCTTAGTGGTGCTACAAACTGATGCCAGTGCGCTTGGTTGGGGTACTACCAATTTCCATCTCCATCTGTGGTGGTGGATGAAAGGCACAGGAGGCATCATTATCACAGACACTGGGCATAAACTACCTGGAAATGTGGGGTGCGTTCTATGGCCTAAAGTCATACTGCTCTGGGATAAATCACCAGCGTGTTAGACTACAGAGTGACAATCTGACTAATACAATTTGGTAATGGTGTATCCAGAGAAATATTGGAATATCAGCTACTTACCTACCAGGTAACCCAAAATTCAGTGACAGACATCAGGTCACGCAAATTCAATAAAATAAGACTTAATCACCAGTTACCAAACTGTGTTTCTTGGGAACCAGAACCAGGGACAGCAGGGACAGATGCTTTTCACTGCATTGAGGGGACAATTGCCATTAACTGCGTCAGAAGTGCCCTATCAACATATCTATGGCGAGGATTAGAGCATCATTCTGTTGGGACTCACCCCTGGTAACCAAACTTATGAGGGGAAATTTTAATATCTATCCCCCAAGAACCAGGTACTCTCTAAATGGGATATGAGTATTGCCCTAACGTTGCTAAGGAATTGGTCTCCAGCAACAGCTCTGTCCATGCATAAGACTGACGCACAAAACAGTCATGCTGATGGCTTTGGTCACGGCACTAAGGGTACAGTTTGTACATAAGTTAAGGCTGGACTATATGACTTCTTCAACAGGAATATAACGATTCATATTACGAATGAGTCAAACAGAACAGACCGGGATCATCAGGCCTCAAAATAGAATTTAGGGATTACCCTACAGATATCGTCTCTGTATAATAAGACAATTATTGTTCTATATGGAGAACACCAAAAACATCTGAGGCTATGAGAAGGCACTACTAATCAGCCACAAACAAACCCACAAAAAAGTGTTGGTTCAAACTATTTTCAGATGGCTGAAACAGGTTTTAACAACAGCTGGGGTGGATACTAACATATTCAAATCTTATTCCACCAGGGCTGCAACTACATCGGCAGCTATGGAGTTGGATGTACCAATGAACCAAATCCTCGAGACAGCAGGATGGATCAGGGGAAAATGTTCCAACTATTCTACCACAAACCAGTAGTTAAACTGGAACTTTGCAGAGCCAAGTTTAAGTTCTGTAATATAATTTCACCCCATAAATAGGGGCTATAATTTGTTGTTAACAATTTATCATGGATTTCAATGTTGGATTCATGTCTAAACATGTTAACACAATTCCTCCCACAGTTAATTAAGGCAGATGTGATGCATGGACTCGTTTCCACGGCATGAAATCACAGAGCTTTGAAATCTTCACGTAGTCACTCACGTGACTCCGAGGTAAAATAGTAAGATTAAACGAGAACTTACCAGTTCGAAGTTTGATCGTTATTTTATGAGGAGTACGTTGAGGGAATACGTGCCCTCCGCTCCCACCCTTGATCATATACTCAACTGGTATTTTCTTCTCTAATCTTACTATGTTCAGTCATTACAGTTATCTGTGATTTCACACCGCTGTTTTGAAGAATGACACGCATGCGTCCTGGCGGGGTTCTTCACGTATTCCCTCAACGTACTCCTCATAAAATAACGATCAAACTTCGAACTGGTAAGTTCTCGTTTAATCTTACTATTAAACACTCTTGATTCTTGACTCTTGAAACATGGTTTCCTTTTCAAAAACTCATGTTGTGTCTGGCCAATCATATTGTCAAATATCCAGTTTAGTTTTCTTAATAATCGTAGCAGGTATTTTCCCCATAACTGATGTTAATCTAACCGTTAAATGTTTTTCTTCTTCCTTAAATAGTGAGATTACTTTTGCTACCTTCCAATCTGTGGGATTCATTTCTAGAATCTACTGAATTTTAGAAGACAATAATCAGTGTGCATCTATTATCTCTGTAGCCACCTCTTTTAAAACCCAACAATACAGTTTAGGATGTTTTAGCAATTTATTAATTTTCCGTTCCAATGGTATCACCATTACTACTTTCTTAATAATAATAATAATAATAATAATAATAATAAACTTTTGAAGCTTCTTATTCACCACAGATCTGTAATTCAACACAATTTCTTGTTCTACAAAGACTGGTACAAATATTTGTATAACTTCTCTGCCATTTTCTTATTCTCTGAAATAATTTCTCATGTCTCTATCCAAAAATGTACTAATCATTTCCTGTTTGTGTATCTATAGAAGATTTTACAGTCTATGTTTGTATCTTTTACCACACTAATTAAATTTCCCTTTCAATCTTTTAGCCCTCCTTTGCTGAGTTCTGGGATTTACCCAGTCAGGCTGAGAAATATGACTTTTCACAATTGCGAGTGGTCAATAAATCTAATTTTGGATTTATCAATACATTAACAAAAGACAGGAACACATTTTGAAGCTTTGTGGCCTTTCATTCTGCCTAGAAAAAGTTCTCTTCTGTTATATATTTGTCATAAAATTGGAAGCAGATGGATAAAGAAGTTATTTAGAATTTCCCTCCAATTAAGAAACAGAGATCTTAAAGCAAAATGTTACATTGTCAATACAACCTTACAGCCTGCTTGGGACATATATTGAGATTCCTGTTTTTAATCATGTAATTTTGGAAAGTTGGGGTAAGTTATTCTGTGATGACATTGGAAGGTCAGTACAAGAATCCCTTTGTTCTCTGCTGAAGATCTAAACCAACACAAGTATCTCCCTGCATGCAATCCGTCCTTGCCATTCAATTCAATGGGAACCATCTGTCCTAAGTAGGTTAACTTTGTTCTTTCCTCTGCAGGAGACTGCTAAAAATAATTCCATTGTTCTTGTCAATGGGCCCCCTGATCTACATAAATTTGGTAGGTCATGCCTGTCTTATAATATAATTTGTCAAAGTCCATCCCTGAGTTGGTAAGAATATTAGAGAGTTAATATTCTACGTCCCAGATGGTAAGTCTATGGTTTCACTCTGATGTGTTTTGCTAAGGGCAGTCTTTTAAAGGCGCAGATTGTTCATCAAGGCCAAAAGATTAGGGGGTAAATTCCTACTTTTGAGTTTTGTTTCATATGATTGGGCTTGTGGGGACTGGGAGGGATGTGAAAGGTTGGTGCTGATGATATCCAACATTTAACATTACTTCAATCTGAGATATTTTTCATATGTCATATTTCCGATGACACAGAGGAGGATATTTGGCCGAAGAAGACCTCACTGGTTCACCAAGCAATCCCATTTGCCCAACAATTTTCTCTGTAACCTATTATTCCTAATCCCAGATGCTATCATCATCAAGAGCAAGTTGGGGTGGTTGATCGATTAATCTATCAACTCATACATAATAAAATAGGATTTGTGTAAATGGGAGCTTTATGGTTGGCGTGGAGTGCCTGATTTGTGTTGTATGATTCTATGACTCTGTGACTCCTGTAGTGGGAATGACTGTCACCATAAACACATCCAAACAAAAAATCCAGTAAACCTTTATAGAGTGCCTGCAATGTTTGCAGGACAGCCCAAAGTATTTTATAGTTGCTGGAGCAGTTTTTGAAGCGGGTAAAGTGTCAGGAATTAGTACTCCAGAATATTCGACATTTACCATGTTACTCCAATCCTGATGACTCAGAAAGAGGCCATTTGGCACATTAAGTCTATACTGGCTCATGCAACAATCCCATTCCCTCAATAATGTGTAAAACAAAAACAATGTGAATAGAGCAAGCACCTGCAAACAGCAGCACATAAATAATATTTTGAAGATATAGTTTAAGGGATAAATACTGGTCAAGGCACAGTGAAAAATGTCATGAGATATTTTATGTCCCACTTTGCCCCAAACCTGTTGTTTTGTTTCCCATATCGCTCGAGTGATCACCCTCAAAAACAACCTCATGTACTATGCAGAACCTTGTGACAGGACTTTTGACTCAGTGCCATGTCCACTATTTATGCTAAATATATGCAATGAGGTGAGTACAAATTACAGTTCAAATGTGTTCCTGAATCACAGTACTGACTAGTGTGGTTCTCAGTCCAGAATAAGTCAGGCACAGAAAGGGTAGAATGTAGAATGGACGGGTGAGGAAGGAGCGGGCATAAAACAGGATGAAGTATGATTGTGATGTGGAATGGGAGGGATGTGGAATAGATGTGTTGTCAAGTGGAATATGGTGTAGAATGGCAGGATGTGGATGAGTGTATTGAGGGTGGAGTGGAGTGGAGTTGGCAGGACGCGCATTGGGTGTGGCATGAAATTGGTATGATGTACAACGATCCTCACATCTGTTATACTGTAGCTACTAGCAACTGCTAACACCCGCAAATAAACAACAGTGTACCCACTAACTACAGATTTCCAAATGACATAATGTACTTGCTGGTAAATACCAAATGCCCTAAAAATGAGCATTTCTTTAAGACAGTTTTATGATATCAAGTGCACTGTCTTGTAGGGATGGCATAACATTCAATTGAACCCCACAATCTCCTCACTGCACCAGAAAATTTCCTCAGGCAATATGTTCATGGCCTCACAAGGTAGGAGGCAAATCTTGACCTAATCGAAGGGCATTGGGCAAGATAAGAGGTTGAAGTGTCAGTGGGTGAGTGTTTTGGTGCCAGCAACCACAGTTCTATTAGTTTTAAAATAGTTATAAATAATGATAGAGCTTGTCCACGTCAAAGTTCTAAAATGAGGCAAGGCCTCGATTGACGGCATAAGACAGGAGATTGCAAAAGTCGATTCTAGTAGGTTGTTTGCGGGGAAAAAGGACGTTTGGAAATTGAGATGTTTTTAAAAGTGCGACAGTGAGAGTTCACAGTGCATTCAAAAAGTATTCAGACCCCTTCACCTTTTCATCATTTTGTTACATTACAGCCTTATGCTAAAACGGATTAAATTCTTTTTTTTTTCATCAATCTACACATAAAACCCCATAACAAAAAAGCGAAAATGGTTGTTTAGAGATTTTTGCAGTAATTAAAAGTAAATAACTGAAATATCACATTTACATAAGTATTCAGACCCTTTACTCAGTACTTTATTGAGGCACCTTTGGCAGCGATTACAGCACTACATGCTTGGCACACCTGTATTTGACAATACGGGGAGGAAAGATGATTTACGATGGTAAGCTAGCCAAGAATATAAAGCAGGATAGTAAAAGCTTCTTTAGGTATGTGAAGAGGAAAAAAATAGTTAAGACCAAAGTTGTACCCTTCAGGACCGAAAAAGGTGAATTTATTATGGGGAACAAGGAAATGGCAGATGAGTTGAACAGGTACTTTGGATCTGTCTTCCCTAAGGAAGACATAAACAATCTTCCTGATGTAGTAGTGGCCAGAGGATCTGGGGTGACAGAGGAACTGAAGGAAATCCACATTAGGCAGGAAATGGTGTTGGATAGACTGATGGGACTGAAGGCTGATAAATCCACAGGGCCTGATGCTCTGCATCTCAGGGTACTTAAGGAAGTGGCTCTAGAAATCGTGGATGCATTGGTGATAATTTTCCAATGTTCTATTGACTCAGGATCAGTTCCTGTGGATTGGAGGGTATCTAATGTTATCCCACTTTTTAAGAAAGGCGGGAGAGAAAAAACGGGGAATTATAGACCAGTTAGCCTGACATCGATGGTGGGGAAGATGCTGGAGTCAATTATAAAAGATGAGATAGCCGCACATTTGGATAGCAGTAACAAGATCGGTCGGAGTCAGCATGGGGGAAATCATGCTTGACTAATCTTCTGGAAATTTTTGAAAATGTAACTCGGAAAATGGACAAGGGAGAGCCAGTGCATGTAGTGTACCTGGACTTTCAGAAAGCATTTGATAAGGTTCCACATAGGAGATTAGTGGGAAAAATTAGGGCACATGGTATTGGGGGTAGAGTGCTGACATGGATAGAGAAGTGGTTGGCAGACAGGAAACAATGAGTAGGGAATAACGGGTCCCTTTCAGAATGGCAGGCAGTGACTAGTGGGGTACCGCAAGGCTCGGTGCTGGGACCGCAGCTATTTACAATATACATCAATGATTTGGATGAAGGGATTCAAAGTAACATTAGCAAATTTGCAGATGACACAAAGCTGGGTGGCAGTGTGAACTGTGAAGAGGATGCTATGAGAATGCAGGGTGACTTGGACAGGTTGGGGGAGTGGGCAGATGCATGGCGGATGAAGTTTAATGTGGATAAATGTGAGGTTATCCACTTTGGTAGCACTTTTACTATCTAAATGGGGTCAAGTTGGGAAAAGGGGAAGTACAATGGTATGTGGGGGTCCTTGTACATCAGTCCATGAAAGTAAGCATGCAGGTACAGCATGCAGTGAAGAAAGAGAATGGCATGTTGGCCTTTATATCAAGAGGAATCGAATATTGGAGCAAAGAGGTCCTTCTGCCGTTGTACAGGGCCCTAGTGAGACCACACCTGGAGTATTGTGTGCAGTTTTGGTCCCCTAATTTGAGGAAGGACATTCTTGCTATTGAGGGAGTGCAGCGTAGGTTTACAAGGTTAATTCCCGGGATGGCGGGACTGTCATATGCTGAGAGAATGGAGCAGCTGGGCCAGGACACTCTGGATTTTAGAAGGATGATGGGGATCTCATTGAAACATATAAGGTTATTAAGGGCTTGGACACACTAGAGGCAGTAAACACGTTCCCGATTTTGGGGGAGTCCAGAACCAGGGTCCACAGTTTAAGAATAAGGATAGCATTTAGAACGGAGACGAGGAAACACTTTTTCTCACAGAGAGTGATGAGTCTGTGGAATTCTCTGCCTCAGGTGGAGGCAGGTTCTCTGGATGCTTTCAAGAGAGACCTAGATAGGGCTCTTAAAAATAGCGGTCAGGGGATATGGGGAGAAGTCAGGAACGGGGTACTGATTGTGGATGATCAGCCATGATCACATTGAATGGCGGTGCTGGCTCGAAGGGCCAAATGACCTGCTCCTGCACCTATTGTCTATTGTCTATTTGGGTAATTTCTCCCATTTCTCTCTGCAGATCCTCTCAAGCTCTGTCAGGTTGGATGGGGAGCGTCGATGCTCAGCTACTTTTAGATCCCTCCAGAGATATTCGATCGGGTTCAAGTCCGGGATCAGGCTGGGCCACTCAAGGACATTCTCAGACTTGTCACAAAGCCACTCCTGCATTGTCTTGGCAGTGTGCTTAGGATCATTGTCCTGGAAGGTGAACTTCTGCCCCAGTCTGAGGTCCTGAACGCAGGTTTTCATCAAGGGGGTAAGGGAGGGGGAGAGGTGGGGGGGAGAGGGGGAGAGAGAGGAGGGGGAAGAGAGGGGGGGAGAGAGAGGGGAAGGGAGGGGAGAGGGGGGGGGGAGTAGGGTTGGGGGGGAGGGGGGGGGGGGGGGGGGGGAGAGAGAGAGATGAGGGGAGAGAGAGGAGGGGGAGAGAGATGTGGGGGAGAGAGGAGGGGGTAGAGGGTAGGGGGAGAGAGGAGGGGGGGGGAGAGTAGAGGGGAGGGAGGAGCGGGGAGACAGGAGGGGGAGACAGGAGGGGGAGACAGGAGGGGGAGAGAGGAGGGGGATAGGGGAGAGAGGAACGGGGAGGGGGGGAAAGGGAGGGAGTGGAGGTGGAGCAGAGGGGGGGGGGGGAGAGAGGGGGGGGGTTAGAGAGAGGGGGTAGGGAGGGGAGGGGGAGGGGGAGAGAGGAGGGGGGAGGGGGGTGGGGAAAGGGAGGGGGAGCAGAGGAGGGGAGGGGGGGGAGAGGGTATAGGGGGGAGGTAGGGAGGGGAGGGGGGGGGAGGGTGAGAGAGGAGGGGGGGGGAGAGAGGAGGGGGTAGAGACAGGGCTGCCAACATTGGTGAGAGTTGGGAGTGAAAAATTGCAAGAGACCATGCCCGAGCGAACATAGCGACCAAGGGGGGGCGGGAGGGGACATCCCTCCTCCAATTAGTACGGAGCTTTCGCATTTTTAAACTTGAAATTGTGCAATTGGTAGCGAGTCTTTTAACTTACACTTGAATGCAATATTTATGCTTTAAATTGGATTAGCTATGAATAAGGTTAGTCTAAATTACATTCCTAATTACATTCCACAGTAGATCAACAGGTGCAGCGCATGAATGATCTTAGTGTATTCATGTATGGAAATCAGATTATAATCAAGCACTTGGCCCATGTTGACCAACCTGGGTCTCACTGCACACCTGGTACTGACTCCAGTTGCATACCTTCTCTCATTCCTGACCCTGAGTCCAGCCTTGCACCTGGCCCTCTATTCTACCTTGATCATAGCTGCTTACCTGCTTAGGTTCCCAGTGCTGAACACTCCCATTGTCCCAGCTTTGACTGCACACCTTGTACTATTCCAGACCTTGACTCTGGATGCACACTTGGCCTTGCTCCTAGCCCCTCTGCACTGACAATATATCTGGCCCACATATAAAGCCCCATATCTGACCCCCTGGACTGAACCTATTACGTTTAGGTATTATTAGGTAATCTTTTATGGGGCACTTCATGGACCAAATTTTGTATAACAAAATTTGCTACATCCATTGGCTTCCTTGTTATCTAACATGATAGTTACTTTGTCAAAGAAGTCATTAATTGGTTGAACACAATTTCTCATCCATAAAATTATACTCACTCAGCTGTATAAGTATTCTGTTACCATTTCCTTAATTTTCCTAACAAACTGGCCTGAAGTCATTTTCACCCCCAATATGTTCAGTATTTTGCTATCTTCCTCTCAGCTGGGACTTTTCGGAAATGCAAAGTCTAATAACAATATATATTTAAGCAATAATATTCTATTTAATTTGATCTTGAGAGTACATAATATTTTCTGTAGTATTCATAACATAACAATGATAAAAAAAGATCTTGGGATCTTGTTTTGATTGCTTCGTTCGGTATATGAAGAGGAAAAAAATAGTTAAGACCAAAGTTGGACCCTTGAAGACTGAAAGGGGTGAATTTATTATGGGGAACAAGGAAATGGCAGATGAGTTGAACAGGTACTTTGCCTCCGTCTTCAGTAAGGAGTACACAAACGATCTTCCTGATGTACTAGTGACCAGAGGATCTGGGGTGACGACGGAGGAACTGAAGGAAATCCACATTAGGCAGGAAATTATGTTGGGTAGACTGATGGGACTGAAGGCTGATAAACCCCCAGGGCTTTAAGGAAGTGGATCTAGAAATCATGGACGCATTGGTGATAACCTTCCAATGTTCTATAGAACCAGGATCAGTTCCTGTGGATTGGAGGGTAGCTAATGTAATCCCACTTTTTAAGAAAAGTGGGAGAGAGAAAACAGAGAATTATGGACCAGATAGCCTGACATCGGTGGTAGGGAAGATGCTGGAGTCTATTATAAAAGATGAAATAGCGGCACATTTTGATAGCAGTAACAGGATCAGTCCGATTCAGAATTGATTTACAAAGGGGAAATCAAGCTTGACTAATCTTCTGGAATTTTTTGAGGATGTAACCAGGAAAATGGACAAGGGAGAGCCAGTGGATGTAATGTACCTGGACTTTCAGAAAGCATTTGATAAGGTCCCACATCGGAGACTAGTGGGAAAAATTAGGGCACATGGTATTGGGGGTACTGACATGGATAGAAAATAGGTTGACAGACAGGAAACAAAGAGTAGGGATTCACGGGTCCCTTTCAGGATGGCAGGCAGTGACTAGTACGGCAAGGGGTACTACAAGGCTCGGTGCTGGGACTGCAGCTATTTACAATATATATGAAGGGATTACGTAACATTAGCATATTTGCAGATGACACAAAGCTGGATGGCAGTGTGAACTGTGAGGAGGATGCTATGAGAATGCAGGGTGACTTGGGCAGGTTGGGTGAGTGGGCGGTGGATGGCAGTTTAATGTGGATAAATGTGAGATTATTCACTTTGGTAGCAAAAACAGGCAGGCAGATTACATGGTGTCAAGTTGGGAAAAGGGGAAGCACACCAGTATCTGGGGATCCTTGTTCATCGGTCAATGAAAGTAGACATGCAGGTACACCAGGCAGTGAAGAAAGCGAATGGCATGTTGGCCTTCATAACAAGAGTAGAGGAGCAAAGAGGTCCTTCTGCAGTTGTACAGAGACCTAGTGAGACCACACCTGGAGTATTGTGATCAGTTTTGGTCTCCAAATTTGAGGAAGGACATTCTTGCTATTAAGGGATTGCAGTGTAGGTTCACAAGTTTAATTCCCGGGATGGCGGGTCTGTCATATGCTGAGAGAATGGAGCGGCTGGGCTTGTATACTCTGGAATTTAGAATGATGAGGGGGATCTTTTTGAAACATATAAGATTATTATCGGGTTTGGACATGCTAGAGGCAGGAAACATGTTCTCGATGTTGGGGGAGTCCAGAACCAGGGGCCACAGTTTAAGAATAAGGGGTAAGTCATTTAGAACAGAGATGAGGATACATTTTTTTCACACACAGAGTTGTGAGTCTGTGGAATTCTCTGCCGGTTCTCTGGATACTTTCAAGAGAGAGCTAGATAGGGCTCTTAAAGATAATGGAGCCAGGGCTTATGGGGAGAAGGCAGGAACGGGGTACTGATTGTGGATGATCAGTCATGATCACATTGAGGTGCTGGCTTGAAGGGCCGGATTGGTTTCACAAGTAGATAGGGTGGTGAAGAAATCTTTGACAAGTTGGTCTTCATCAGTCAGGGAATGGCTGCCTCGTCAACAGTCTGTCTGTCCCTTTCTTCTTCGTTGTTTTTTTAGTATGTGTTAAATGTATGTTTTTTGTGTTCTTTAGCTTTTTTTATGGGGGCGTTGGGGGAGTGGTTTGGTGGAAACTTTTTCAAATCTCTTACCTCGATGGAAATGTGATTATTTTCTGTATCGTATCTCCTTCCACACTGCGGCCTGACATCGAGGAGTTGGCGGCCTTTGCTGGAGACCGACTTCGAGAGCTCCGACTTCGGGAGCCTATGGAGCCTGTGATCCCTTTGCCAGGGATCGACCTCTGAGCTCTGCCGCGGGAGCCTGCGGACTTTAACATCATGGACCTCGTGGTCTCTGGTAAACTCCAAGCCACTTTGACCGCTCCGACACGAGAGCATCGACTGATCCGACGCGGGAGCTTCGATCGCCCCAATGCAGGAGTTTCGATCGCCCCGATGCAGGAGTTTCGATCGCCCCGACGCGGGGGCTTCGACTGCTGACTGCGGGAGCTTCGATTGCCCTGATTGCTGGAGAAAAATGAGGAAAGAAGATTAGTGAGGAATGTGGGGAATCCGCTGTGGTGGATGTTTATGTTAACTTTTATGTAATGTGTCTTGCTGCTTTTTTAGTATGGCTGTATGGTAATTCGCATATCACTGTACCTTAATTGGTACACGTGACAATAAAAGACCTTTGAACCCTTCAAAATATAGAAGTTGAGATGTTATGTTACAGTTATACAGGGCCATATTTGGAATATTGTGTTCAGTTATAGTCACCCTGTCATAGGAAAGATGCCATTAAGCTGGAAAAGGTGCAGAGAGATTTATGAGGATGTTGTCAGAAATGGAGGGCCTGAGCAAGAGGGAGAGATTGGGCAGGGTAGGACTTTATCTCTTGGAGTACAGAAGACTGAGGGGTGATTTTCCTGGGGTGTATAAGACCATAAAGGAAAAGATAAGGTGAATTCACAGAGGCTTTTTTAAAAATCAAGGTAAGGGATCAAAAAGGGCTGAGAGGGCTAAACGCGAGCAAAATGGACTAGCGTAGATACAGCATGGACAAGATGAGCCGAAGGGCCCGTTTCCGTGCTGCATGACTCTATGAGACTCTGACCACAGTGAATGCAGTACATTCAACAATATGCCGAGTTTTATAAAGGAAGTTAAAAAAAACTGTTCCCACCGGCGGGTGGGTCCATCACCATTGATTGACGATAACTTGTAGGAACAAGGTGATTTTTATGTAATACAGCGATCAGTAGTGGAAGTGGATATATATTTGGAAATAATCGCTGTTGGTCAATGAGTGAGTCTCACTGCGTAGCTCATTCTGTGTCTTCGCATGCATTATTGGACTGGCAAGCCCTTTCACCGGGAACTGTGTGTGCTGCTAAACAACGTTAGACGTGAAGATTCGGGTGAAGGGAAAGACGCGACGTTGTTTTGTTATTTCATCCTCTTGAGCTTTCGCCGGTGTTACATTTTGAACGCAAGTGAAGTGGGGGGCTCCTTATCGCCCGTGGTGGTCACTCACTGAGCGTGTAGATGCGGGACGGGAGGAGTTTGTAAACACGGAGACAAGGGGATTGATTCCTCTGCCGCTCGGTGACTGGGTGCTGGCAGCAGTCTGGAGGTGAAGCTCTCTTGTTCCCAGGGACTGCGGGAGGGACGGGAACCCCGCACAACGCCCCGACAAGGAGCTGCTTCAGCCTGAGGGTCATTGAACATCGCTGATGTCACTGCAGGAAGGACGGGGCGCCCCGCGTCTCACTCCACCCGCCGGGACTCCCATCTGAAGGAGCAGCTGACAGCAGCCCAGCACAAGTATCGCTCACTCTCCCGAGCCGCGCCAGTCTCCAGGTGAAGCAGACGCAGGGTCGTCACCCTCTCATCGCCCCTTCTGCCAGCCCGGGGACAGAGATGGTCGCTGGGTCAAGCAGAGACGCGTCCCGGGCAGTGGGGATGTCGGAGCAGGAGTCCTGAGCGCCGACAGCCCTCGCCTGTGATGAAGGAGGCGAGGGGGTGCTGCCTGAACAGCCGAGGGGTTTCGGAAGGAGATGGTCGGGGGGATCGGAGCGTTGGAGAGGAGGGCTCCTGTTTATGGATGTGATTGAGGGGTCCTGATGTCTACCTACCTGATGATCTGTGCGATCCTGCACTTGGGAGTGGAAGTCAGTCTGGCCGTTAGGCACGGACCGTGCACAGGTGAGCGCCCAGGGGCCAGGGGTGTGGACACGGGGACACGGGGACACGGGGACACGGGGACACTGACACTGACACAGGGGCAAGAGGTCCCGTCTAGTGACAGGTGGCAACTGGTCAGCGTGGCGGGTGAGAATTATGACCGCAATCAGCGAGGACTGGGCAACGTTCAGTTCTGTGAGAATAGACACAATGTGTAGAAAGGAAATTCAGATGCTGGTTTACACCGAAGATAGACAACGAGCACGGACCCGCAACGTCCTGTCTATTTCCCCCCCTTACTCAAGATACCAGTATCTACAGTCTCTTGTGTGGCCGTATGCAGTGAGGAGAGTATCGGGTGATAATGAGGCGGTTGGTTTCCTGAGGTCTGGCGTGGCAATGAAAAAACCGCAGACTCTTCCGCACACAGGCACACTGTTAGGTTACTAGGTTATTTCTCAGCTGCTGCGCTCCTTCCCCGCTTGCTCATGGCCCCCAACATCCCCGTCCCATCACAAATCATCCCCTTTCACTTTGAATGGTCTTAAGTAGGAGATTCCTCGGAGACAGCAGCTCACCCTTCAATCATCTTCCCTGGGCGATCTCCAGTGACAGCGCTCAAAATGGAGCGTGAGTTTAAGAGGGTCTGGTTTCTGGCGTGTGAATGATGTGCTAGTCCTAACGTGTCCAGCTGAATATCTAGGACCACGATGCCAGGATTGCACTCTGGGAGAAGATGCTGATGGAAGTATTCTTGTCCATTTCAGTGAAGGTGGAGGATCTCATGAATATACCTTTGGTGGTATTTTTCTAGTCCTTTGAGATGCCTGTAGTAGGTAGTCCAACTCTTAGAAGTATAATGGACAGCAGGGATAAATGGTACCCAGCAACATTAATGTACAATCTACAATATATAGTGTAACAGGCAGAATGAGTCTGTTGAGTGAGCATGTAACAACAAATCAACAACTGTGAGTATACAGTAGAGGCACAAGGAACTGCATATCTTGAGCAAAATACAAAGTGTTCGAGGAACTCAATGGGTCAGGCAACATCTGTGGAGGGTATATATACAGACAGCTGACGTGTTGGGGTCAGTACAGTGTTCCGTATGACAGGTTAGAATGGGTCAATAGAATCAGGGAGAATGCAACAGAACACTCTGAGACAAGGCAAAACACAGCATAGCATGCGAGAATTGGGAAATATTTCAGACAGTTGAGAATGAGGCAATAAAATGTTTACCAAGTGGTCTTGGGATGAATTGTGCTGGAAGAGGTGGCAGTCTCTCGGTACTTGTTTGTACCAGGTCAGGGGATAGAGGCTTTACCCCATCAGGCAGGCTGGGGAAACCCCAGTTGCAGCTCTCGCAATGTGCCAACCAATACATTGGTAACACCTTTTAAACATCTCTGCCAAAATCAAATAAAAACGTTAAAAAATGGTAAATAATTAAACCATTATTAGGTTTGATCAAATAATATAAAAAATTATCTCAAAATTACTTAATTTTACAATCTGTCAATTCTGTTTGGAAGTGAGGATCAAACAATTTACTGCATTACAGGTGAGAATGAGACAAAGCAGAATGAATGCTGGTGAAAGCCGGATAATTTTATTGTGTGGCAGGTGAAAATGAAACAGAATAGTTCAGCAGGTAAGAGGAGACAACACACAAAGTGTGTCCAAGTGAGGAGGAGTAAATAATACTGTGGTGTGAGAATGTGAATGAACAGTCTGTGAAAGGAGGGGGATGAGACAGTACGCACTGTGGCAGGTAAAAGGAAATAACATGTATACAACAGATGAGAATATTACTGACCATATATGATGTAAGACATGAGAATGAAAGAAATGCAGTGAACTGGGTGAGGACACAACAATTACAGAAAGAATGGGTGACAAAGGAATTTATATAGATATTCTCATATCTATGACTCATTTTGCTATATAGTCAATGAAGCACTTTTGGAAATGTGGTCTTTGTTGTGTCACTGACATAACATCAGGAGTAGAGCAGCCAGTTTATGCACAGTTAGCTCTCATAAACACCATTGTGATAATGAGCTAATAAACCATTTTCTTTAATTCAAATCTTGTTTGCGGATTGCGCACCCCCCTGCTGTTCTTTGAAACTGTGCAATGAAACCTTTAAATTTACCCGAGAGAGCTGGTTTGAAGTTTCATCCAAAAAATGAAAGCCCTGAACCTGCTGGCAGGTTGCAGCTAGTCAATCAGTCAGTTTGTTCCACTGATGGACTCTGCATGGGATCCCGCAGTGAAGCATGAACTGCCCTGGCTTTTCGACCAGGCAAACTGCTCCAGGATCCTGTCAGACTAAACATGGAAAAGCATTCACAAGATCATTCATTTTGATGCAGATTTTGCATGTGCCATAAAAATAAATACATATATTTTATGAACTTGTGTGTTTGCAGGAATGTTTAAACATTTTTAATAATGTTTTTATTATTTTATGATTTAAATTAATATCATTTAAAAGTGTTAATCGCTTATTTCATTCTTAATCTGCTTTGGAACATTGGACGTATTCAGAAATGTTATAGGAAGTTGATGACTTCTACAGCTGAGGGTCTGGCTTTGCCTTATAGTGAAGATCTTTCCAAGAGTTTCAAGGAGTCTGAATTCCACAGACTTGATTATATCATTCAACCTCCTGGGTCCTCACAGGGTTGAACATTTTGGGCAAATTCAACCCAGCTTTCCAGTGAACAATCTAAGCAAGTACAGTAGATGTCAGGTAACTGGTGTCCATTTAGTAAGCACATGTAGATAGAGAAGATACAACAACACAGCACGGGAACTGTCTTTTTAGACAATAATGTCTGACCACGATGGCAATTTAAACTGGACTTCTCCCTGCATGTGGTCTACATCCCTCCATTCCCTGCTAGTTCATGTAATTTTTTTAATGGGTGATAGGCCCATTAAACAGAATTTTGTCAAAAAATAGCGTGTCAGATGAATATACAATGTCACAAGTAAAGAGGAACCATATATGTTGTGATGTGGTTACGAAATAATAGTCAAGTGCCACAGATGAGGATGAGGCTACAACATTATTCTAGGTGGGAAATTAGACCATTTATTGTGTGTTTACAAGAAAGGGCAATATATGCTGCAATAGGTCAAAGTGAGTAAACACATAGATTGGCAGGGCAAAATAAGAAATATAAAGATGTTATTGGAAAATGTAAATGTATGGGAAATGACGTATGAGAAGGAGGCAATATGTGGCAAAATATTTCAATGACAAGTGTCACTGAATGTTGCAAAATGTCATCATGACACATATAGAATGTGACAATAGAGCTAACATATGCTACAGAGAGCATAGAAACATAAACACATAGAAAATAGGTGCAGGAGTAGGCCATTCGGCTCTTCGAGCCTGCACCGCCATTCAATATGACTATGGCTGATCATCCAGCTATAGTAAGCTATAGAGGGGCTATAGTAAGATACTTGCAAAAAATATATTATTTGTTGTTAATATTATTTGTTGTTCATTTTCTGGATGTGGACAGCATTTATTGCCCATCATGGTTGCCCTGGTGAAGGTGATGGTTGGCCACCATCCCGAACTGGTGCAATCCACCTGGAACATGAGGGATAAACCTTCTTGAACTCATCCTCACCAATCTACCTGTCACAGCTGACGATTTAATAATAATAATAATAATAATAATAATAATAATAATAATAACTTTATTTATAAAGCACTTTAAACAACTGCAGTTGCCATAAAGTGCTGTACATTGGTAGGAGTTAATCCACAAAGTCCTTCAGAGATGAAATTCCATCTGAAATCTTGAGTGGAAAAACAAATGCTCAGGAACTCAGTGGGTCAGGTAGCATCTGTGGAGGGAAATGGACAGATGATGTTTTGGGGCAGGGCTATTTCTTGTGATATCCTCCATCTTGCTCTGTGGCCTTCAGTCAGAACAGATGTTATTGCTTGAATCTTAGTTCACACAATCTATAATCTCACTGCCCTGCAGTATCTCCACTCTTACCTGCAATCCAGGAACTCCTGAGGAATCCAGCAGAATATGGAGGGATAGTACTAGGTGAAGCTGGTGAGGCCAAATTACAATTGTTAAACAGTGGAAACAAAGAGAAAGTTGTGCAATCTCACAACTAATCTCACAGGAAAGCTCCAAAAGATCAATCACGCGTGACAACTGGCATTTAAACAACCAACAGATGAGGATGACTTCATTGAAATTACCACTTCCTCAATGTTGGTAAGTTCAGTATATATGCAAAAGGAAAGGGTGATGAATTCATGACAATTCTTTAGCTAAAAATGCTGGATGGACAATTGTTATTAGCCTTCTCCTAAGATCTCCATCAACAGACCCTTTCATATGATTTGATGCACTGGATGTACCACTGGGCCTGTCAATCTTGCAATAACTCTTAGGATTTGATCTCCAGATCTATCCACCCCTCTATCCATCTTGTTCCAGCCCGGCTGCAAGACTGCCATCTCCTCAACAGAGTCAAATGATTTAAATTAATCTAGAGAAAGGCTCCCTTGTTCAAATATACTGATAATCTGCAACATATGGGAATGTGGTTGCAGTGTGGTGATGATATCTCAGCCACATTATCCATACAGTCTTGTCTGTTGGCTTACAGCTAATGTATCTGGAACACTGCAGAGACCACCGATGAGAATAGATTTGGATGAAGTCACGTAACTGGAACAGGCCAGGCTCTGAAGGCATTTTGTAAAATAATAATCTTTAAATCAGGGCATTGATCAACCTGAATCCAAGCTAAAGAGTAATTTGAATGGTAATTGGTGTGAGCCAGGCATAACTAGTGTTTACAGAGGAGATCTGCCAGAGGGCAGATAAAGTTGCATCTTATGGGACCCTAAAGGTTGCCACAGTCAGGCTTAACCTGAAGCCATGACCAAAATGTTTGAGTGTTCAATTTTGATTCATTCAGAACACGGTCCCAAACATCTGAAGTCCTGTAACATCTCTGGAAACATTTTTTACTCTATGCACAAGCACAAGTTCAATCAAAATTACAATAGTTCTAAAATGATAAGCCTACTGTGGATGGTGTGAAGCTGCTGCTGAAAATAGCTACTACATCACTAAGAAATTGGATAACGGCACGAACAATGCCTCCTTTACATCGGCGGGACCAAGTGTAGACTACACAACCATTTCGCTGAACACTTGTTCCCTGTCCACCAAGGCTTGCTTGGATCTTGGATGCTAATCATTTAATTCCTCTTCCCATTCCCATATCAACCCCATTGCCTAAATGAGGCCACACACAAACTGGTTCGATTTGCCCTTTAGTGTGGAGTTTGCATTTTCTCCCAATAACTGCATGGATTTCCTCTCGGTCTGTGGATTTCCCCCCATGTCCCATAGACAGGTGAGTTGGTTGATTAATTGCTTCCCATAAATTCCTCCTAGTAAACAGGTGAGTGGTAGAATCTGGAGTGTTTGTTGGGAATATGAGGAGAATAAAAAGTGGGATTAGACAAGGGTTTCTGTAAATGGTGCCTAATGGTTGGTATGGATTTGCTGGACCAAAGAACTTGTTTCTGTGCTGTATAATGCTGAGAATGATTCCAACACTGCTATAAATTACAGTTCCTGGATTGAGGTCCTTTAATTTCTATCATTAATATTGATCACTCATTTTTAGATTTACAGCCATTGGATCTCCTATCAGAAATTGCTGAAGCCTCTCGAATGGAGATATATGGAGTCAGGATGGTCCAGGAACAAGGAGTCCGTGGGCTGCGATTCAATAAGGATATGAAGGCAGTCAGCTTCTCCGCCTCTCTCATCTTCAAGGTCTGCCATTACTTCCCAGCTGAATTCTCCATTGTTCTCACCCTGAAAGTGAACAGCTTGAGATTAAAGGTACTTCCAAAAATGAACACAACCAATGGGAGATTAACAAACTGCTTGTCAGAGTACACTTACTAACTACTTAGTTATTGTCAAAAGAACTGAAGTTGAACATTGAGGAATGAAAATTTGACAGGTGTGCTTAGGTGAAACATGATTGTGATCAGCAGATGATTGTGAAGATTGTGGGTTCAAGTCCCATTTCGGGGTCAAACAAAGTCCTGTGCTGTTGAGGGTCTTGCCTTCGGATTGAGATATTATTGCTCCCAGACAAAAGATTCAATGGCGCTATTTGAAGAAGGGCAAAGATGGTTCTTTCTGATCTCCTAGCCATTGGCTAATATCACAATAAACAGATCATCTAGTCATTTACGCATTGCTTTGTCGTGCTTTGATAAGTTGCAGACAGTGCAGATGGGTGCACAATGCAAACATAGGTAGGAAGGTCATCTGTGCAAAGAACATAAAAGGTTATGTAGATAGGTCAAGAAAATGGAGAAAGATCTAACAAATGGAATATAATGTAGGAAAATGCGAAAAGTAACAAAGAAGCATATTATCTAACTTTGAGAGATTGTAGAGCTCTGAGATGCCGGGGGAGGAGATCAGGTGAGGAACTATGGAGGCCTTCATGGTGACTTTGGTATGTTGCCACTGCTTCCCTGCCATGTGATCTTGTGATAGTGAGCCTGTTCTGTGGTGGCTGAGTGGACCTGAGTTGGACGAGTCAGAGATAGCCGATCAGAACAATTCCAAGTTCCAGTCTTTTATCATTATCCACTCCTGATAATGTGCGTATTCAAACTGCAAGGAAAATGCACTTGACTGGGGTGAAAGGAGGTTGTGAGGTACTTTCTAATTCAAACAGTGGCAGAGGCAGCACAGGGCTATGCAGTGGCACAGCTAGTAGTGCCAGAGACCCAGGATTTCTCCTGGCCTCAGGCATAGTCTGTGTGGAGTTAGCACCCAGTGATATGGTTGGTATCCTCCGGTTTCCACTCACATCCTGAACACATATAAGTTGGTGGGTTAATTGGCTGCTGTAAATTATCCCTGGTGTGCATGTGAATGGTAGAATCTGGAGGAAGTTAATAGAAGTGTGATAAAAATGAGATCAATATAGGATTAGTGTGGATGGTTGATGGTGTGGACTCAATGCACCAAATTACATTTTTTCCTGCTGTATCTCATTAGGACTAGATGATTCCGAAATCAGTTGTTAAAGAAACCATCGGGATTTTCACCCTGAATGAGGTCTCTTGACAAAAGCTGTGCTTTGTAAGAGAATTAAGCTAGTAGGAGAAAGTGGCAAGACAGGTTTCATGGAGTGGTAAAGGGTTAGGTATGGTATGGTATGGTATGGTATGGTATGCTTGCCTTCATCAGTCAGGGCATTGAGAATAAGAATCAGAACGTCACGTTGCAGCTTTCTAAAACATTGGTTAGGCAACATTTGGAGCATTCTATGCAGTTCTGGTTGCCTCATTTCAGGAAGGATGCAGAGGCTTTGGAGAAGGTTTAGAAGAGGTTTACCAGGATGCTGCCCAGATTAAAAGGTATTAATAAAGGTATTGTGGCTACAAGGAGAGATTGGACAATTTGGATTGTTTTCTCTGAAGGTGTCAGATATATAAAATCATATATATATATAAAATTATGTGATGCATGGAAGGTGAGAGAGTCAGAACTTTTTTCCCAGAGTGTACATGTCAAAGACCATAGGGCATAGTTTTAAGGTCCGAGGGAGAAGGTTTAAAAGAGATGTGTGGGGTAATTTTTTATGCAGAGAGTGGTGAGTGTCTGAAACATGTTGCCGGGGGTGGTGGTGGAAGCAGATACAATAGTGACCGTTTAAGAGGCCACAAGACATGTGCTTGATTATGCAGAGAATGGAAGGATATGGATCACATGCAGGCATTGGGGGTTAGTTCAGCTTGACCATGTTTGGCACAGATATTATGGGTTGAATGGTCTGGTCCTGTGCTGTGTGTCTGTTGTTGTAGGAGATATAGATAAAGACACATTTATAGAACCCTTCATGTCAAAGCAAAATGTTGACAAATCACTAATGACACACAGGGAAGTCTTGCAAGTGCAATGAGCAATCATGTTGGTTACCAATCAAGGCAAGTCTTGCCTCTGCTTTTCATCAGATATTCCTGGGAGATTTCTTGCATTCATTTGTGGGGGCAGCCAACATTGTACCTGAAAGGATTTAGTTTAGAAATACAGCGCGGAAACAGGTCCTTCGGCCCACCAGATCCGCGCCGACCAGCGTTCCCCACACGTTATCCTACACCCACTCGGGACAATTTTTACATTTACCAAGCCAATTAACCTACAAACCTGTACGTCTTTGGAGTGTGGGAGGAAACCAAAGATCTCAGAGAAAAACCCACGCAGGGCACGGGAAGAATGTACAAACTCCGTACAGACAAGCACCTGTAGTCGGGGATCGAACCTGGGTCTCCGGCACTGCATTCGCTGTAAGGCAGCAACTCTATCGCTGTGCCACTGTGACTGCCTGAATGCAGATTAAATCTGCATCAATGCTGCTCTGTGCATGCCTCAGACTAGAGCTGGGGTGAGCTCACAATCATTCAGATGCTGAGTTGCTGCCTCACACCACCAGAGACATAGATTAGATCCTGACCCCGGGTGCTGTTTGCATGAAGTTTGCATGTTCTCCCAGTGACCACATGTGTTTTCTCTCTAGGTGCCCCGGTTTCATCCCACAGCCCAAAGACGTGTGAGTTTGTAGGTTAATTGCCCTCTGTAAATTGCCCGAGTGTGTCGGGAGTTGATAATTAAGTGGGATAACGTAGAACTAGTGTGAATGGGTGATGGACTTGGTGGGTCAAAGGGCCCGTTTTCATGCTGTATCTCTAAACTAAACTGAACTAAAGATCCGTGGGTTGCTGTTGTTGATCTATCAAAGAAAGTGGCCTTGTAGATACGTTGGGAATCTTGCTGGTAATTGTGTAAATTTCATTTGCATTCTAGACAAACGAATATATCTTCACATTGCTCCAGGAGAACTTAAACCACATGCTGCTGGGGCTGAGGATCTCTCCTGACAAGGTCCACCTGGAGTTTGCCCACAGCGACCTGTCCAACAGCAGTAAGAAGCGGATATCATTCCAAGATGTCTACCTGGCTGACCGCCAGTGGCACACCTTGGTGCTGGCTGTGTCGGCCAACTTTGTATCTCTCATCGTGGACTGCTGCCCTCCCATTGAAATGTGAGTAAGTCTCAATGCTCTCTGTCCAAGGTTGCAACAGCTAGACCTCTCCAGTTTGCATTTCTTGCCCAACCAGTCTTGCCTAACTCCAACCATCTACTTCCCCACCCAACCTTTGAGTACCAACCACCTCCAATTTAGCAGCTAATCCTTGACTCGATCCTTCCACAAACTATCCTCTCCAAACCCAACTACCACCATTCCAGGCTCTAGTCCTCATTCCTCACTACTCCTGTCCCAAGAATATACTTACAGTGATTCATTTTCAGTTTTAATCCAGTTATGCTCAGCAGGCAGGCATTTCTGGAAATGGCAGCCTTTATCGTTTATCCTCACTTGCCACTGAACTGAGGAGGCAGTTAGTTCAACTACATTGATGAGTCTGGACTCACATTTGGTAAGGATGGCAGATTTATTTCCAGAGCTCCAGTCGGTTTATCGTGTCTGGGACGGAGACTAGATTTAATTGCATCCAATTAATTATTTAAATTTCCTTGCTTGCTGTGGTGGGATTTGAACTTTTGTCTACGTGGTCTTGGCTGCTGGTCCAGTAACTTAACCATAATGCTACCGCCATGGTTTCACACAAGCAACTGAGCAGATTTACCTCATTCCCTTCATGCGCTCCAGCAGCGCAGAGGATGTGAAGGAAAGGACCTGTGTGTGTCAACTCTGTCATTAACACATTAACAAACAAGACTTAGACCTCCTGTGCCAATATAAATTTCTGCACTCAGGCACTGGGATAAAACATTTACTGGCACACTATTTATGAATTGTTTAATATATTTAAAACAACAATATTCTGTTCTTAGGTAGTAGGGTTTTGCTAATATATAAGGCAGTAAACAGACTAGGCAAGTGGTTAACAAAACTAAACGAGAGATTAAAAGATTTGTTTTAATCAGGGTTTGTGTCATCTGGAATGTATTATATGAAAAATTGAATACATAATAATTATGAAAAGAAAATTAATTATTACATTGGAAAAAATACTTCAAGACCTTGAAGGTAGTTTTGTTAAAAAAAACTAGCACAGGCATGATTACCTCCACATGAACAGGTGAACAGCAAGGTTTTTTAAGGATATATTGTATGGACTAGACTTATTAGTTTAGTTTAGTTTATTAGTTCATTGCCACGTGTTCCAAGGTACAGTGAAAAGCTTTTTTTTGCTGCTAACCAGTCAGCGGAAAGAATACATGATCACAATTGAGCCATCCACAGTGTACAGATACATGATAAAGGGGATAAGGTGAATGCCCCTTATAGTCCCTTAAGTGTGGAGCAATATGATGTGATCTAATTGAGACAATTCTCTGAACTGTGATTAGTTTTTAGTCAGGATAGCATTACATTTTATTATTTTTCTCTCTGTTTTATCTCTCTCTCATCCCCCTCTCCCCCTCCCACTCTCTCCCACCTCTTTTCTTCTTTTGATCCTGTCTATCGCTGTCTCAGTATCTCTCTCACACACATGCTCCCAGTCACTCCCTCTCTCACTCGATCACTCTTTCTCAACACGCACACACACATTCTTGCTCACTCTCTCTGCCTCTTCCTCTTCCTCTTCCTCTATATCTATCACTCACTGTCACACACAAATACACATAATCTCTCCTGCTCTCACACATATTTTCATTCTCCTTCTCTCTCTCTCTCACACTTATTCTCGCTCACTTTCTTTGTCGCTTGCTGTCTCTCTCTCTCTCACATTCTTTCACACACACAAATATATTCTCACTCACTCTCAAATCCCCCCCTGTCGCTCTCACACATTGTCTCTCCCACACACAGGTACACCCTCTCTTCTTCTGACTCTCTCTCTCTATTACTCTTATTGATTCACCTTTTTTGGGGAACTTGCCAGAATTTACACATGTGTCCCCAATGATGTGCCTGGATTTCACCTATTTGTTCCTCTGAAAACCTTGTCATGCTGCACCTGTATAAATAGAAACTGTACTTTCCGCAGGTATATGGACGTTCCCTTTCCAGAATATTTAAGCACGGCAAGATCTCGATTTTACATTGGGAACCGGAGGCGACGGAAGGCACTGTTTACAGTAAGTGTCTGTGGGCAGGATACAGATCAGGGTTAAAGTGTATGAGATTTATGACTGTGAAATATATAAACCAATGAAATTCTGATAATCTGCGATCCAATCATTTGGAAATCCTGATAGTCCAGCGTCTGGCTCATCATGTTGAACATGTCAAGGGAACCACAAGGGTCTTGAATAGTCCAGATGATCATTGCATACCATTGGCATCACTTTAGTCAGTTCCAATAACTTGCCTTAACTCTCAGCTACTCATGGCAAGAACACTGCAGAACCAAGGACACTCGAGCCTTGAGTTGCAATATATTGACGATGCTTCCATTCACGCACGCTCAGTGACCAACCTCCTATATATCACTGACTCTTTCACCAAAGCTTTGGAAGGATGGGCCTCACACTCAACATCAGCAAAACTGAGGCCCTGACCAACCTTTTTTCTGCAGCAACTGCTCTCGGAAAATAAATGTTAAAAACAAGGCTCTGGACAAAGTGGAACCTCAGGAGTTACCACCAGACAAAGGCAGACATCAGCGATCAGATTCACACCATATCCTCCCAGCACAGCCTTTAATCTATTGAGGGAAAGTTTATTAAAAGTTCAAGGCACAAAACTCACTGTCAGACAACAGGAATCCCTGCTCTCCTATAGGCTCCTGAGATTTGTACTGTCTACATTAGGCACTTCAAGGCTCTGGAATATACCGCCATTGCTGTATCCACAAAACTTTCCAAATTTTGGGGAAGGATAAGCAAACCTATGTCGCCCAACGTTCTTGATGTTGAGACCCTCATTGGGAAGGTCACACCACTCACATGCCTGATACCAGACTTCCAAAACAGACCCTCCATTCCAAGTTCTGTCAACAAGCAGCTTCCCAGGTAGACAGAGAAAAAGATTCAAGGTTGTGCTCAAAGATTTCTTAAGAAGTCCAACCTCCTTACGACTGCAGGGAATAGAAACATAGAAACATAGAAATTAGGTGCAGGAGTAGGCCATTCGGCCCTTCGAGCCTGTACCGCCATTCAATATGATCATGGCTGATCATCCAACTCAGTATCCCGTACCTGCCTTCTCTCCATACCCCCTGATCCCTTAGCCACAAGGGCCACATCTAACTCCCTCTTAAATATAGCCAATGAAGTGGCCTCAACTACCCTCTGTGGCAGAGAGTTCCAGAGATTCACCACTCTCTGTGTGAAAAAAGTTCTTCTCATCTCGGTTTTAAAGGATTTCCCCCTTATCCTTAAGCTGTGACCCCTTGTCCTGGACTTCCCCAACATCGGGAACAATCTTCCTGCATCTAGCCTGTCCAACCCCTTAAGAATTTTGTAAGTTTCTATAAGATCCCCTCTCAATCTCCTAAATTCTAGAGAGTATAAACCAAGTCTATCCAGTCTTTCTTCATAAGACAGTCCTGACATCCCAGGAATCAGTCTGGTGAACCTTCTCTGCACTCCCCTCTATGGCAATAATGTCCTTCCTCAGATTTGGAGACCAAAACTGTACGCAATACTCCAGGTGTGGCCTCACCAAGACCCTGTACAACTGCAGTAGAACCTCCCTGCTCCTATACTCAAATCCTTTTGCAATGAAAGCTAACATACCATTCGCTGGTCTCTGGTTGATCTCTGGTTGATAACGAATCAGAGTGGAGAAGGAGCATTTGGGATGGCATCAAGAGCCTTGAGCCCTTGCACCAGCCCTGGGTGAAGTTTGGAAGGATCACAGCACCTCACAAACTACCATCCACCTCCCTGCCCACACTTGTGCTTTCCACATTCAATTCATTGAACACTTTGGAACCCACAGAGCCAGAGAGGAGGCAACTTATCCTTGTTCTCGAGGGACTGCATAAGAAAAATAATATATAGTGAACACTGTAGCCTCTGATGTTTGAGGATGATTAAGCTCCCAATTATGTTGAATTCCATGTCAAATGCTGATTCATCAACTGACTGCACAACATTAACAATGCTGTTATCTAGAAGAAGAGAATATATTAATGGGTGATCTGCTTATCAAAATTTGCACACATCTGATCAAGGCCACTGCATGGGCGGAAATCGCTTTTAAAACATGGGTTTTAAAACATCGCTTTTAAAACTTCATAATTCATTACACAATGAGGCCTGACATCTAGGACAGGGATCGGCAACCACGGCTCGTAAAAAAAAATCATCCGGCCCGCGGCCGTTTTGTTTTTCAATTAGTTTTCGCAACCTGGGAAGTGCAGCCACTCCCGGGGCACGCAGGCGACCTGGGCGCTACAGCCACTCCCGGGCCACGCAGGCGACCTGGGCGCTACAGCCACTCCCGGGGCATGCACGCAGGCGACCTGGGCGCTACAGCCATTCACGGGGCACGCAGGTGATCTGGGAACTGCAACCAGACCTGGGAGAAGCGAGCCGACCTGGGAACTGCAGGTCCTTTGGCCCACCGCAATCACCCCGTACACGAGCACCTTCCGGCACCGCTGGACTATCAGCAATTTACAATTTACCGAAGCACTTAACCTACAAACCTGCACGTCTTTGGAGTGTGGGGCAGGCGAGCTGACCTGGGCGCTACAGCCAGTCCCCACCAGGATTTTTAAAAATCAGTGTCATTTTCACCTTGAACTGATTTTACAGCCCAGAAACTGCCCTCTGCTAATGTGCCTGATCCATACCAGTCTCTTCCCATCTCACTACATGTCCTATCGCAGACCCATCTATCCGTTTCACTCACTTATACTTCATCAATTTCCTTTTCAATGATTTTCTCACCCAGTCCACACATTGGTTGGTTCCACATTCCAACCATTCTCCTGAGCAAGGTTGTGTTCCTGAATTACTGGTTGGATTTATTGCTGACATATTTATGGGCCCTCATTTTGAATGCCCTTGCACGCCCTTCTCAGTGTCTCTCTTGTCAAATCCCCTTCATAATTCATTACCACTGCCTCCTGTTTTCTACAACAGCTGTAACTTGAAAAAGTACTGACAAATAAAGTCCTCAAAACATACTTCCCTCCCAGTTAATATTGAAGAGCCATGACCACGTCGGCAAGACACCAAACCAGATGAGTTTTCCTGGTGATCCTCTCAGTTAAAGGCTTGAGTTAGAGGAAAGGAACTGTGAAGATAGGATAGACAAATCCAGGCTAGACTGACATATTTCTGGAACAATATGGAAGGCATGAGAGTAATAACAGTGATCAAGGGACGGTGGTGGAATGGGAAGAGGAGGTATTTTAAAAGTGCTTCATGTATTGTGCTGCAGGGGTTACTGAGGCAGCTGGTGCTGTTACCGGGATCTGATGCCACCCCAAGGATCTGTCCAAGTCACACTCCCAGACTAGCAGCAATCTCCATCCCGAAGATACTGACGGAGCTCCCGCTCCGGCCCTTGGACAACGACATTTTGAAATACCCATACGGTAAGGAGGAGTTATCGGATCAAGTACTGTTTCTTCATGCACGTGGGATGAGTTTGTTCCGACTGGGGATTGGGCGTCCATGGACACGGAAGACCTTACAGATTGCAACTGAGACGACAGGTACATGCACCAGCAAGGGCTGGAGGATGTCACAGGTCACAGGTCACTGGGTCCATAGACCTACTCTCTAGCAATAAAGACGACAATAGTTCTTGACATCCTGCCTTAGATAATCGAAAATTAATTCTTCCCCAGCGAGAAATGTGGTTAAGATCATTTTCAGGTCATTTTGCATCCCTCTGGAAATTTGACTGATTGTGAGTGGATCTTGCATCCCAAGCGCAATTTCTACTTCAGGTCGAAGGGATAATGCCATTCCCCAATGCATTATTCCCATTCAATGCTCCTTACGGAGCACTCCAGGTCATTTTGGACCATTTCAGTTTCAGTTTAATTTTATCATCACGCCAAGGTACAGTGAAAAGCTTTTGTTGCATGCTAACCTGTCAGCAGAAAGATTATACATGATTACAATCGATCCATTTACAGTGTATAGATACATAAGGGAATAACGTTTAGTGCAAGCTAAAGCCAGCAAAGTCTGATCAAGGATAGTCCAAGGGTCATCAAAGAGTATATAGTAGTTCAGCATTGCTCTCTGGTTGTGGTAGGATGATTCAGTTGCCTGAAAAGACTGGGAAGAAACTGCCTCTGAATCTGTGTGTTTTCACACTTCTATACCTTTTGCCTGATGGGAGAGGAGGAAGGTGGCCAGGGTGCGACTCGTCCTTGATTATGCTACTGGTCTTGCCGAGGCAGCGTGAGGTATAAGTGGAGTCAATAGAAGGAAGGTTGGTTTGTGTGACGGTCTGGGCTGCATCCACAATTTGCTACAATTTCTTGCGGTCTTGGATGGAGCTGTTCCCAAACCAAGCTGTGATGCATCCTGATAAAATACTTTCTATGGTGCATCTGTAGAAGTTGGAGAGAGTTGTGGGGGACATGCCAAACTTCCTAAGCCCTCTAAGGAAGTAGAGGCGTTGGTGTGCAAACCAACAGTTGAACTACAGTTACAATTACAGTTGAACCAGGGAGCACAGGGACAATGTGGTCTTCATATTACAACACACTGGTGCCAGGGAAGTAAGTCAATTACTTATCTTCATCACTTGGATTAGTTCCATTGACATTCCCCAATCTTCAACATTCCCATCCCAAATTACTGAAGGATTTAACTATGTAAATAGTAGATGCATTGTTTTCTAGAACTGGGTGAGTTCCCATAGATTTGAAGATGACACATATAATCCCACTGTTTAAATACAAATGGAGAAGGAAGACAGCAAAATACAGATCACTTAGCCGGAAAAATGCTGGAGGTTATTCGAGGATGAGATAACAACATTTAGAAAATATCAATGGGAATTAGCAAAGTCAACATGGAAATCATGTGTGACAAACCCAATGGATTTTTGTTTTGCAAATATAACTGATAGAATAGATAAGGGAAATTCAGCAGATGTGGTTGAGTTGGATTCTCGGGAAACTTAAAATGATAGTGCATGAAGTTAAACCACAGGCAATTAGGGTTAATGTACTGGCATGTATTAAATATTGTCTGACAGGCAGGAATCAAGTCAAGTCAAGTCAAGTCAAGTTTATTTGTCACATACACATACGAGATGTGCAGTGAAATGAAAGTGGCAATGCTCGTGGACTTTTGTGCAAAAGACAAACAACAAAACAACCAAACAAATTATAAACACAATCATAACACATATATTCTTTTACATAATAAATAATGGAAGGAAAAACGTTCTGTAGAGTTAGTCCCTGGTGAGATAGGCGTTTACAGTCCGAATTGCCTCTGGGAAGAAACTCCTTCTCAACCTCTCTGTTCTCACCGCATGGCAACGGAGGCGTTTGCCTGACCGTAGCAGCTGGAACAGTCCGTTGCATGGGTGGAAGGGGTCTCCCATGATTTTATTTGCTCTGGAGTTGCACCTCCTGTTGTATAGTTCCTGCAGGGGGGTTAGTGAAGTTCCCATAGTGCGTTCGGCCGAACGCACTACTCTTTGCAGAGCCTTCTTGTCCTTGGCAGAGCAATTCCCGAACCAGATGGTAATGTTCCCGGACAAGATGCTTTCCACCGCCGCTGCGTAGAAGCACTGGAGGATCCTCGGAGACACTCTGAATTTCCTCAATTGCCTGAGGTGGTAAAGGCGCTGCCTTGCCTTACTCACGAGTGCTGAGGCGTGTGATGCCCATGTCATATCCTCAGAGATGTGGACTCCCAGATATTTAAAACAGTTCACCCCATCCACAGGATCCCCATTTATCCTCAATGGAGTGTACGTCCTCGGATGATGTGCCCTACTAAAGTCCATGATCAGCTCCTCCGTTTTTTTGATGTTCAAGAGAATCGAAGACTAGGGTTAAGTGTGTCTTTTTTGGGAGGAATATGATAACTAGTGGGGTATCAAGGGACCAGTGGTTGGGTATCTGCTATTATTCCTAGAGGTAAGCAATTATAGGAAAGTATTATTTCTCAGCTCGTTGATGACTGTAAACTGGGTGGGATTATGAACAAGAGCTTTCAAAGCATCTTAGACAAATTGATGAGTGGTCTAAAACATGGCAGATGCAGTATACAGTGGATGAGGGGGAAAAAAAGAAGATTGCATATTATTTAAACAATGTTAGATTTGGAAGTATTCTCAGACTTTGCTGCTCATATTTCCTTTGGCAACCTGTAAAGAATATTCAGGGTTGCTCCGGGTCATTATCGCTTTCAATAACGTTCAGGAAGTCTGTGGGTCTGAGTCATGAAGCTGTTTCACTCCCAGAGACCAATTGCACTTACCATGCGGCACTCCCTCACTGTAGGGTATTTTAAAGGCCGCAATATCTGTGGCTATGCCCATCCCTATCTGTGTCATCTTCAGGCCTGTGTTGTTTGGAGCTGTCTACATTCCTCAACTCTGACCAATTGATCGCCAGTGTTTTTATTTGCCTCCCATTTGCAATGTGCCTTCAGCTGCCCAAACCCTAGGCTCAGGGATAACTCCAGCACTTTTCCTCCTAAAAAAACCCTAAAAACCGTCATTTCTGTGCTAATTTCTCAAGCGGCTGGCTAATAACATTTCCATGAACTATCTTGGGTTATTTTACTTTGCTGAATGTAATGGATAGATATATATTTTACCTGACATAATAGCATTTCTTTATAGCATTAGGGTTTTCATGGAAGTTTGATACCAATGCTGCAAAATTCAGATTGATTGTTCCAGTTTTGCAAAGCAATGAATGAATTTGGCAAAGCGATGAAAGGTGTTTGGCCCTAAAATGGTATTTAGAAACAAAGAAACATAGAAAATAGGCGCAGGAGTAGGTCATTCGGCCCTTCGAGCCTGCACCGTCATTCAATATGATCATGGCTGATCATCCAACTCAGTATCCTGTACCTGCCTTCTCTCCACACCCCCTGATCCCTTTAGCCACAAGGGCCACATCTAACTGCCTCTTAAATATAGCCAATGAACTGGCCTCAACTACCTTCTGTGGCAGAGAAATCCAGAGATTCACCACTCTCTGTGTGAAAAATGTTTTCCTCATCTCAGTCCTAAAAGATTTCCCCCTTATCCTTAAACTGTGACCACTTGTTCTGGACTTCCCCAACATCGGGAACAATCTTCCTGCATCTAGCCTGTCCAACCCCTTAAGAATTTTGTAAGTTTCTATAAGATCCCCCCTCAATCTTTTAAATTCTAACGCGTACAAGCCGAGTCTATCCAGTCTTTCTTCATGTGAAAGTCCTGACATCACGGGAATCAGTTTGGTGAACCTTCTCTGAACTCCCTCTATGGCAAGAATGTCTTTCCTCAGATTAGGAGACCAAAACTGTACGCAATACTCCAGGTGTGGTCTCACCAAGACCCTGTACAACTGCAGTAGAACCTCCTTGCTCCTATACTCAAATCCTTTTGCTATGAATGCTAACATACCATTCGCTTTCTTCACTGCCTGCTGCACCTGCATGCCTACTTTTAATGACTGGTGTACCATGACACCCAGGTCTCGTTGCATCTCCCCTTTTCCTAATCGGCCACCATTCAGATAATAAATTTGAAGTATGGACACGTTCACTGGGTAAAATGCAGCAAGTGAGAATGCAGAGATTGCCCAGCGGACATGTGTTGGGCAGGCGGATATGACATCAGTCAGCATGCAGTGCCACCACTGTCATTTCAAAGGGCAGCACCCCAACAGGCATGCTCTCTCAGCTTCTTGTCTGAACATTAACCTAACTACAAGAAGAATGGGGTGTGCAGTGAGTGCTTTTCCCATCTGAATCCCAAAGAGAAACAATGATAATGACACCCATGTTTCAGGAGCTTATTTTATTGAGTTTAGTTGAACGTCACGTGTACCAAGGTACAGTGAAAAGCTTTGTGCGTGCTAACCAGTCAGTGGAAAGACAATACATGATTACAATCGAGCCATCCACAGTGTACAAATACATGATAAAGGGAATAACATGAATAACATTTAGCGCAAGATAAAGCCAGTAAAGTCCGATCAACGATAGTCCGAGGGTCTTCATTAAGGTAGATAGTAGTTCAGGGCTGCTCGCTAGTTGTTGGTAGGACAAGCATTTTTTAAATTCTTTCACTGTTCCAGTCGCAAATGCAACCTTAGAGCATAGCAAAGTGCGCTCAGCAGCCCACACACTTTAGTGAAGTGCACACACTAGGAAAGCAGTGCTGCTGCATGTAGTATGTCTCTTTGGGAGCTCACTGCCTGAATGTCATTGCATAAGCCTAGAGTCACACAGGGCGTAGAATTAGAGAGATGGAGTTGAACGTCAAGATGAGTCACTTCCCCCAGGATAGCCGGGTGTAATGTTACACGAATAGTCATTCAGGATTACAAACTAATCACATGGAGTTGGGAGTTCAGATCCCACAACAAATCATTTGCATTCCGTTCATTAAATAAATCTAAAATTAATAAGATAGTGACGTTAATAGCTGTCAGGTTGATGTAAGAAGGAATGGTTCACTATTTTTCTTTGGCACAGAGATCCAGCGGCTTGCCCCATTCCAACCTACATAACCCAAAGCATGTCAATTATTTTTATTTTAGAAACCAAATTTGTATGTCATTCACTTGTTGTTACACATGGACACAGGCTGTTTTTATAATTTGAGAGTCTATCAAAGAACTGATAATGGAATACTAGTGTCCAGCGGATCTGGGGTGACGGAGGAACTGAAAGAAATCCACATTTGGCAGGAAATGGTGTTGGGTAAACTGATGGGACTGAAGGCTGATAAATCCCCAGGGCCTGATGGTCTGCATCCCAGGGTACTTAAGGAAGTGGCTCTAGAAATCGTGGATGCACTGGTGATAATTTTCCAATGTTCTACAGATTCAGGATCAGTTCCTGTAGATTGGAGGGTAGCTAATGTTATCCCACTTTTTAAGAAAGGCGAGAGAGAGAAAACAGGGAATTATAGACCAATTAGCCTGGCATCGGTGGTGGGGAAGATGCTGGAGTCAATTATAAAATATGAAATAGCGGCACATTTGGATAGCAGCAACAGGATCGGTCTGAGTCAGCATGGATTTACGAAGGGGAAATCATGCTTGACTAATCTTCTGGAATATTTTGAGTATGTAACTAGGAAAATGGACAAGGGAGAGCCAGTGGATGTAATGTACCTGGACTTTCAGAAAGCATTTGATAAGGTCTCACATAGGTGATCAGTGAGCAAAATTAGGGCACATGGTATTGAGGGTGGAGTGCAGACATGGATAGAAAATTGGTTGGCAGACAGGAAACAAAGAGTAGGGATTAATGGGTCCCTTTCAGAATGGCAGGTAGTGACTAGTGGGGTGCCGCAAGGCTTGGTGTTGGGACCGCAGTTATTTACAATATACATCAATGATTTAGATGAAGGGTTGCAAAGTAACATTAGCAAATTTGCAGGTGACAGAAAGCTGGGTGGCAGTGTGAACTGTGAGGAGGATGCTATGAGATTGCAGGGTGACTTGGACAGGTTGGTTGAGTGGGCAGATGCATTGCAGATGCAGTCTAATGTGGATAAATGTGAGGTTATCCACTTTGGTAGTAAAAACAGGAAGGCAGATTACTATCTAAATGGTGTCAAATTGGGAAAAGGGGAAGTACAACAGGATCTGGGGGTCCTTGTTCATCAGTCAATGAAAGTAAGCATGCAGGTACAGCGGGCAGTGAAGAAAGCAAATGGCATGTTGGCGTTTATAACAAGAGGAGTTGAGTATAGGAGCAAAGAGGTCCTTCTGCAGTTGTATAGGGCCTTAGTGAGACCACACCTGGAGTTTTGTGTGCAGTTTTGGTCCCCTAATTTGAGGAAGGACATTCTTGCTATTGAGGGAGAGCAGCGTAGGTTTACAAGGTTAATTCCTGGGATGGTGGGACTTTCACATGCTGAGAGAATGAAGCAGCTGGGCTTGTATACTTTGGAGTTAGAAGGATGAGAGAGGATCTTATTGAAACATACAAGATTATTAAGGGTTTGGACACGCTAGAGGCAGGAAACATGTTCCCGATGTTGGGGGAGTCCAGAACCAGGGGTCACAGTTTAAGAATAAGGGGTAAGCCATTTAGAACGGAGACGAGGAAACACTTTTTTCTCACAGAGAGTTGTGAGTCTGTGGAATTCTCTGCCTCAGAGGGTGGTGGAGGCCAGTTCTCTGGATACTTTCAAGAGAGAGCTAGATGGGGCTCTTAAAGATAGCAGAGTCTGGGGATATGGGGAGAAGGCAGGAACAGGGTACTGATTGGGGATGATCAGCCATGTTCACATTAAATGGCAGCGCTGGCTCAAAGGGCCTATTGTCTATTGTCTTTTGAAAGAATAGCAACAGAAGATAGTCGGCTCCAGGATATTCCCCTGAGAAACTCCTGTAGCAATGGTCAATGGTTGCCATGAATCCTTATTCCAGCACTTTGCCTTCTACAATTACTCCAGCACTTTGTATTCTACAATTACTCCAGCACTTTGTTTTCTATGCAAGATTCCAGCATCTGCAATTCCCAGTGAGTCTGAAGAAGGTCCCGACCTAAAACGTCGCCCATCCATGTTCTCCAGAGGTGGTGCCTGATTTACTAACTTCCAGCACTTTGTGTTCTACACAAGATTCCGACATCTGCAGTTCCTTGTGTCTCTAACCCACGGCAATGTGGTTGATTCATCTCTGGACATCCATTTGGCTGTAACGGAACACTATGAGAATCCATGGAAACTAGATGAACTGTTAAAGGGTGGTCTTAGAAGGGGCAAACACACAACCAACCAGCTGATCATGCCAGCTCCTCCTGCAGGAGTGCTGTCCCACAGACTAGCCAAGCAACAGTGGCTCAGTATCATAACCATCCCAGATCCCTCCATCCCCATTCATGGCTTGTTCTCTGTTCTGTAGGATAGACATTGAAGAGAAAGTGGCATCATGCCTTGGCATGGACTATGGACTTCACGATATCTCATTACATCATCTAAGATGGAAAGGGTGCAGAAAAGATTTACAAGGATGTTGCCAGGAATAGAGGGTCTGAGCTTTAGGGAAACGTTGAGTAGGCTGGGACACTGTTCCTTGGAGCGCAGGAGAATTAGGGGTGATCTTATACAGGTGTTAAAAAATAATGAGATTAATAGATCAGATAGATACACAGAGTCTCTTGCCCAGAGTAGGTGAATCGAGGACAAGAGCACATAGGTTTAAGGTGAAGCAGAATAGATTTAATAGGAATCTGAAGGGTAGCTTTTTTACACAAAGGGTGGTGGATGTATGGAACAAGCTGCCAGAGGAGGTAGTTGAGGCCGGGACTATCCCATGTTTAAGAAACAGTTAGACAGGTACATGGATAGGACAGGTTTTGAGGGATATGGACCAAAAGTGGGCAGATGGGACTAGTGTAGCTGAGACATATTGCCGGTGTGGGCAAGTTGGGCCGAAGAGCCTGTTTCCATACTGTATCACCATGACGTTATGATTCTAAGGTATGGACAATGGGGATCTGCCTGTGAACTACTCTCTTTGACTCAATGTGCAAGATACACAGATTATCCTGGGCCGAGGGGAGATTTCATGTGCTCAACAACACCAGCACTGTCCACGTTTCCCTCGTTGTAAAGGTCAAAGCAGATTGGGCTGAGATGGGTGATGAGAGATCAAACCTAGTCCTACATATGGCAGCTTAACACAAGACATCCACTCTCGAATTGTGTGTGATACATAGTTTAGATTCAGTTGAAGGGCCAGAGCTGCTCAATTCAATTTGGTTTACAACCTGTAACTCTGCGGGCTGGCATACCCCTCATTCAACATCAACATGGGGCTACCAGGTACTAAACCATGACAGATCCAACAAACTCTCCCTTCTGTGATTCATTCACTTCATGTGTTAACGTGTAATCTCTGAGCGCACAGAGACAGCAAGGAGATATGGTTACAGTGCTCAAACCTGTTTTGTCCAGAATAACTCATGTTATAAATAAATGTATATTTATTTGATGTTGCACTAAATGGGCCTGTTAAGTTGTTGCAAAAATGAATTCCATTGGTAAAGTCCCAGTATGAAGTGACAATTAAACATTCTTGACACTCTTGACCTTCCCTAACCACGTCCCTGGCCAAATGTCTTTTAGACATTGTTTTAGACATGAATGATGCCATAAGAAATAATGAGTAAAATGTCTTATTTCTCTGTTTCCCTGTCACAGTATCTCTTCGCATGGTTCAATGTCACATTTTCTCAGATAACACTCTTGCAAAATACTTTGGAATCTTTCATTATATTAGAGGTGCACTGAAAATACAACTATCATTGTTAATGACAATGTGAACATAGGAAACTAGATGGTAAACAAGAATACATGGACATTTTGTAGTACACAGGTGGTGCATGTATGAAACAAGCTGCCAGGGGAAGCGGCAGAGGCCAGTACAATAATACCATTTAAAATACATCTTGGTCTGCATGGATGAGTTGAGCCAGGGGCCTGTTTCCATGCTGTGTTAGTCCATTACTCCATTTTGATGTTGTAAGAGATAATCTGGAAATACCCAGCAGATCAGACAACAGTTGTAAAGATCAAAGTATAGTCAACGTTTCAGCTGATGACCTTATTTTTACAGTTGAGACACACTTGAAAAACAAACTAAGTTAACAAATGTTTGAGAAAATATTCACTTACATTTTTCTCAGTGGATAACTTTTAGAATCATAGTTACAGTAGATAGGATGAAAAGCAGCCTTTTCACCCAGCAAGTCCATGCCTACCAAATTGCCCACCTGAGCTACTTCCATTTGCTCGTATTTGACCCGAGCACTCTATAAACCTTTTCTATCCTTGTGCCTGTCCAAATGTATTTTAAACAGTGTAATGGTATCCACCTCCACCACTTTCTCAGGTAGCATATTGGCTCGCATGAGAACAGTTTTGATGACTTGTTCCCGGTTGCTGTCAATGTTGCTCTGACCTCCTTTGTCTTGAATTCAGAAGCAGAAGTGAAGGTGACGGTGGGGAACCATCCTCCCTGCACCGAGACTCAAGTCAGCCGCCTCTGGTTTGATGTCTTCAACAAAGGCTTCTTTATTTGCGATGGGAAGAATTGGGTATCAATCTCAAAAGGTAAGAACAATTTAGAACAAAATAGAGAGAGTACAGAGGAGATTTACTAGAATGTTGCCTGGGTTTCAACAACTAAGTTACAGAGATAGGTTGAATAGGTTAGGTCTTTATTCTCTGGAGCGCAGAAGGTTAAGGGGGGACTTGATAGAGGTCTTTAAAATGATGAGAGGGATAGACAGAGTTGATGTGGACAAGCTTTTCCCTTTGAGAATAGGGAAGATTCAAACAAGAGGACATGACTTCAGAATTAAGGGACAGAAGTTTAAGGGTAACATGAGGGGGAACTTCTTTACTCAGAGAGTGGTAGCGGTGTGGAATGAGCTTCCAGTGGAAGTGGTGGCGGCAGGTTCGTTGGTATCATTTAAAAATAAATTGGATAGGCATATGGATGAGAAGAGAATGGAGTGTTATGGTATGAGTGCAGGCAGGTGGGACTAAGGGAAAAAAGTTGTTTGGCACGGACATGTAGGGCCGAGTTGGCCTGTTTCCGAGCTGTAATTGTTATATGGTTATATGGTTAATTTGTATGAAAGGAACTGCTGCATTGCTTGAAGTGTTGCCTTTTCTCAACGCTGTCAATAAAACTAAAAGGGTACACAAAGATCTAACTTGTTTCTGAATGTGCCTAGATGGTGCACAACCATGAAGTGCCACATTGATGCCAAATAAAACAGCCACAGTAACTCCTACAAACACCAATCAGATACTGAAGAAGGGTTTTGGCCCGAAACGTTGCCTATTTCCTTCGCTCCATAGATGCTGCTGCACCCGCTGAGTTTTTCCAGCTTTTTTGTGTAACCAATCAGATACTAACCAGGCCTTCTGTTTTCTGAAGGGTTTGTTTAATATATCTTGATTGCGACACATTCATTGCTCTTGTTTGAAATAGTGTCACAAGATCTGACCCTCATGCAAATCCTCGTGATAGCACTGACTGGCATTTAGTTTCTCATTTGGTCAAAGGCTTCTGTGTAGGTAATCCACTGTAGCGAGAACCCGGATTTTATTGGCAACCTTCTGGAATAGAACCTGAAGCACAACTCTCTGACCCAAAGGCAAAGGTGTGGCAAAATGAGCCACACCTGAGCCAAATCTGAGACTCAACTTTACACTTTAGACTTTAAAGATACAGCACGGAAACAGGTGCTTCAGCCCACCAGGTCCGCGCCGACCTGCGATCACTCCATACATTAGCACTATCCTACACACAAAGGATAATTTACAATTTTTACTGGTCAATTAACATACAAACCTGTAATTCTTTGGAATGTGGGAGAAAACTGGAGCGCCCAGAGAAAACCCATGGTGGTCATATGGGGAACATACAAACTCTGTACAGACAGCACCTGGAGTCAGGATTGAACCCAGGTCTCTGGTATTATAAGGGAGAAACTCTATCATTGTGCCACCATGCAAACCACTAGTTCCAACTGAATTAGGGCCAGGAGAAACATCGTAGTACCATGCTGCACTGAACTCCTTTGTTGCCTTTGAGTATTCAAGAAATCACCTCCAAAGCTTTCACTTCCTGTTGAATCTTTTACTTACTTTGATTCCAGAAGCATAGAAACATAGAAAATAGGTGCAGGAGTAGGCCATTCGGCCCTTCGAGCTGCACCACCATTCAATCTGATCATGCCTGATCATCCAGAATCAGTACCCCGTTCTTGCTTTCTCCCCATAATCATTTGATGCATTAGCCCTAAAAGCCATATCCAACTCTCTGGAATACTTCAATGAATTTGCTTCCACTGCCTTCTGTGGCAGAGAATTCCAGAGAAGCAGGCCCCCATTTGGCTTGGTTACTTCAGCATGGGTTTAATTTTAAAAAATGAACATTTTTCTTAATACATATAGAAATTGAGGTATCCTGTAAAACAATGTTTAGAAAATCTCACTGATCTTTAATTAAATGAGACAGTATTTAAACTGAAATTAAGAGAAATACAAAGGTAGAGAAGTTGAAACTGGGAAACTACTATACAAGTCACAAAGCTCACATCCTGTATCAAGCACTCAACCCCCATCTCTCAGGAGATGGACAGAATCCCAAATCTCACAGGTCTCCAGCTCTTCACCGGTGTGCTACGGATAATGAAGGGTCAGAATGGAGCAGATACAGGCAGCCAATGTACACAGAGTAAAACACCACAAAGAGCAGTGAAATAATGACCAGATCACCTTTCCTTTATGAAACCATCTGAAGGATAAATAATGTCTAGACCCCTAAACAAAGTCTTAATTGACATAGTGACATGGGATTATTTGGACTCTCCTGAGGTACTCCATTTTGGCTGGTTGCTTTCCATATTTTTGATCCTTCCTTGACTGCAAGACGGGAAACAGGATGATTTAATTATTCCAATTTATTCCTATAACCTTCAGTTGCATTCCTGGGCAGATATTTAATTTTGTTTCTACTAAAAGAAGTTTTAATTGCTCCCACGTTGACATCCTAATACCCTTTCTGGTTACTATTGTCCCAGGTTCAAATACTTTCTTCTCTTCTCTGACTCTGATTGACACTCAATAATGGTTGCCTTCATGGGTCCCTGCTTCTGTGCTGATGGTTTAAGATAATTGGGACTGCAGTTTATTAAAATGACAGTACAATAACTTGGAATTAAATGTTAATCAACTGGTCAAAGAGCGAGGTCTAAAGCATAACCGTAAAAGAGAAGGGTGAGGCGAAGATGGACGTAATGTTCAGGGGAGTGAATTCTAGAGAATTGGAACTAGGCAGCTGAAGGCATTGCCAGTGATGGAGTGAACGAATTGGATAAGTGGCCAGCATTGGAAAAGTGCAGACATGCTGGAGGATTGTAGATAGATATTAGAACAGGAGTGGCTGAAGAGTAATTTCAGCAGAAGACCAAAATTATTGCCATCAACCATGTGTTTGTGATGTGCCAGCACACAGAGGCTACAAGGCATGCACAGTCACACCAAACTCTGTGCAGGACTCTTGAGACAATGGTCTCAAGTCATTAGAGCAGCACAGTGGCACGGCGGTAGAGTTGCTGCCTCACAGTGCCAAAGACCCGGGTTTGGTTCGATCCTAACTAACCGTGCTGCCAGTACGGAGTTTTTATGTGCTCCCTGTGACCACCTGGGGTTGCTCTGAGTGCTCCAGTTTCCTCCCACATACCAAAGACATGCATGATTGTAGGGCATTTGGCTTCTGTAAATAGTCCCTAGTGTGTAGGACAGAACTAGTGTATGGGTGATCATGGTTGGCTATGGCCTGTTTCATCACTGTATTTCTAAACTGAACTAAGCTGAACAGAATTCTACCAGGTAAGTGAGCCCCGTTGAGGGCTGCCTTGGTGTCAGTTAACGGGATTTGCCATACCACTATGGTTGGGGAGCTTGAGGCATTATCTTCTCTTGGTTGCTCCTTTTACGCATCAATATAACAGATTCAAATCCTCCTTGCATGAGATGATCAACATAATTTGCCTGACATACCTAGCCTCACTATTTTTGTCCAACACCACTGAGCACCCTGTTATTGACTTACCCCCCACAGGTTCCTTGCCTTAAAGACCGTCATCACTTGAATCAACACCTGAATGAGTTGCTTGATTCCAAGCCTACCTGGTGGATGCTAGTGACCTTCCTCCTCCATGATCCTCAATTCCAACCCCTATGATACCCAGGCCCTGTCTTTATTGCCATCTGCCCTAGTCTTTACAATCACATTCTCCAACCCCCATGATCGTGTGCTCCAATGTCCCATGACAACTACCCCAACCACTACATCCAGTGCCATTATTTGCTTGAACCCTGTCATAGTGATTTTCCCCAAACCTTTACGATCATCTGCCCCAAATCTCGTAAACGTGTGTCTGAATCCCACCCTTGGTCATTTGCATGTAGTCATCTATCCCAATTGCTCATCAGATGATCGGACATCTTTCCCAATCCTCTCTGTGATTGACTCCAAACACACTCATGTCCAAATTCACTTCCTTTGTGAGCTCCACTCTTTACAATGATGATGGATTGAGGAGGAAGTCATTTTCTACTTGATTCAACCCTGCTCTTCATGCCGGTTATCGCCTTGAAGCTTGCCTACAGCAGGCCAGGGCAGGCCAAATTTTGGCAATCCCTGTTGTAGAGGTTGGTGTTGGGAATCAGGCTATATGACCCATTGAGTTGATGCCCAATCTCAGATTCAGATTCAAGATTCAGATTCAGATTCAGATTCAATTTTAATTGTCATTGTCAGTGTACAGTACAGAGACAACGAAATGCATTTAGCATCTCCCTGAAAGAGCGACATAGCAAACGATTTGAATAAATAATAATAAGTGTCCGGGCGGGGGGGGGGGGGGGGGGTGGTGATTGGCAGTCACCGAGGTACGTTGTTGAGTAGAGTGACAGCCGCCGGAAAGAAGCTGTTCCTCGACCTGCTGGTTCGGCAACGGAGAGACCTGTAGAGCCTCCCGGATGGTAGGAGGGTAAACAGTCCATGGTTGGGGTGAGAGCAGTCCTTGGCGATGCTGAGCGCCCTCCGCAGACAGCGCTTGCTTTGGACAGACTCAATGGAGGGGAACGAGGAACCGGTGATGCGTTGGGCAATTTTCACCACCCTCTGCAATGCCTTCTGGTCGGAGACAGAGCAGTTGCCATACCATACTGTGATGCAGTTGGTAAGGATGCTCTCGATGGTGCAGCGGTAGACGATCTCTAGGTAATCAATCCACAATATTCCTGCACTTATTTCCCTGCGACCTACCCTTTCATGTACGCACCGACTCCACTCAAATTCTCCTGCCCCACAGCTTTCAGCCAATTAATCTACCACTGAGCATATTTTTGGAATATGAGATGAAACCAAAATATCTGGGGTGAAACACAGAGTCACAAAGTACATGCAAACTCTGCACAGACAGCAGACAGAAGTCCAGAAGATAATTAAGGACACAAATGTTTAAATTGTAAATTTGTCAGAAGTTAATGGTATGAATAAGCAGAGAGGTAAAGGGCAATGATCTGTTTAAGATGCAGGTTATTTATTTATTCCTAATAGTGCTTCTGCCAGTAAATTGGGAGTACACCAAACAAAGCCAATTCAAGCAGAAAGTGATTGATTCAAAGAGCAAAGGAATCTATGGCAATTGATCCCAGTAAAAGAATAGCATCAAATCACCTGAAAAAAAGCAGTAAGAAGAAGATAGTTGTGTTTTGTGTATCATCAATCTCCATTATTTAGAGCAGTTTTAACACCAAGGTTGAATGACAGGGGGATTACCCACTCAGCTCCACTGGGCTGTTACGTTGTCACTATTTGAGAGGCAGACTTTAACTCGTTCATTCGGGCAATTTACATCTACAAATTGAAGATCAAGGAAACCCATGCCTGGCCCATATAAGAATCAACAGGAATCACTAGGCTCATCTTTCTGCAGTACTGTTAAAAGGAGCAGTTTGCACAATTAACACTATGTCAAAATAAATGTGCCATTGTTTATCTATAATTTTCTAGGTATATTGCTAACAATGGTTAAAAAAATGGTGACACAAATTGGGCTTCCTGCCAAAGTCTGGAAATAATTACTTTGTGGGTTGTTAAACTATCTCTTAACACAGCCCTAGGATCTTAAGATGTTACAATTCGGCTTAACTTTGAGGTGAATATTTAAATGAAATCCTCTGAATGCAACCTGCATGCAGAAACAACCAAAACTTTGAATTGTGGCTTTTCTTAAAAGCACCAGCCCAGCTCTGTGGATTAGGTGGAGAGCTTTTGATGATGGAACTGGTTGGATCTATTGGATTACACGGAGAAACCAGTGTTGTGTTTGTGCAAACACATGGACACACAGACCTGGGGCAGGGTATCGAGCCCCTCTAAATGGGCCCATTTGTTATTTAGCCCAACAGCTATCAAAGTGCCAGTAGGGGCTTAATGGTGTGGATCTTCTTTCTGAATCGGAAAGCCATGGGTTTGTGCCTTTCTGCTTCAGAGGCAAGAGCACATTGGCGCAGTTAGCAGAGCTGCATCCTCACAGCTACAACTAAGGTTTAATCCAGTGTTGTGTGGAGTTTATTTGTTCTGCAAGGGTTTCTCCTTTTTTTTAAATGCAAAATGCTTTTAGTCAAACAAACACAGAGTAGTAACAAAAGCAAGACTGCCATTGGCAGTTTATAAACAAACAGTTATCAAATTAAAACAATTAAGACAGAGAAAAAGAAAAATAGAAAACAATGCAAATATTCAGTACATCAGAAAGTACTTGGGATTGAGGGAATTAACGTTTCACACTAATGGTTTTACATCGGGACTGCGGTGAAATTAATTATTGGCAGTGCGACCAAAGGTCAGCAAATGTGATACTGTTGACTTTGTGTCACTACAAGAGGTAATTTTCAACTCTAATCTGGCCACAACTTTCTCCTGTATTGTGGGATTTGCATTAGCACATGGATTACATTTGATAAAAGAGCACAAACAATCTGCTGAAGAATTGTCACATTTTGGGTCAAAACCCTTCATCAGGACCCAAAATTTAGACAACCTTCCCCCCCACAGATGCTGCTCGACCCGCTGAGTTCCTCCAGTACACTGTTTAATGCACCAGATTCAAGGATCTGCACTCATTTTATGACCTCCTGTCGTCAAGAAAGGCATCATATAAAGGTCACAATCTCTTTTCTTTTGAATTCAACTATAGTTGAAACAGTACCACCTTAGTAATTCATATCTTGCCTTATTTAAAATGTGAAATGGCCGGTTGATTTAACTGGCAATATTGGCATCTCACCAGACTTTGTTTGGATCTTCCCCAGCTAAAAAGAGACTTGATTATGTCGAAGATTATCAAAATCTTGTCACCAACTCGGAAACACTTGATGTTGAAATATTTGAAATCCCCAATGTTGGGCTCTTTGCTGCCACAGCCAATAAGAAGCCTCACCCCGGATCGACAATTTTTAAGTGGTTGAAGGGAAAATTTGAACCGTATCAGAACATCACAACATATGAAGCCCAAGCATGGAAACACTTCTCCATTGGTCCTCAGGTACATTAGAATAAGAAGCAAGAATTAAGTTGCATGAATTCAAATAACGAAAGCTGGTTCTTTAGTGATGGACCTCAACAACTAACACTTATTATTTTGGTGCTACATCCCAGCATGAACTGGCTATAGGTAGACTGAGCTCTTTTCCTTATTTTGAACCGATTACAGTGAAAGATGTGAGATGTAATACATAGATAAATTTGGTGAGATTGGAAATCAATCGAAGAGTGAAGAGTGGCCTACATCGCTGAGGAAGGATATACCTGTAATAGAGGGATATACCTGTACTGTTAAGTGACTCTGTCCTACATCACATCCCAAGATACTGCCATTCACTGTGAAGGTCCTGCCATGGTTTGACTTCCCAAAGTGAACCCCCTTGCATTCCTTAGCCCACTTGCCCAGTTGCTCACAATCCTGCTGTAACTTTTTTGTTAACCATCTTCACTGTCCATGATATTGCCTACTTTAGTGTCATCTACAAGCATACTAATCAGGCCTTGTCCATTCACATTCCTATGGTTGATGTAAACCACAAACCGCAATGGATCTGGTACTGATCCCTGAAGCACGGGCTTCCAATCTGAAAAACTGTTTTCAACCACCACCCTTTCTTCCATGAAGCCAATTCTCTATCCAATTTGCTAGCTCTCCCCGTATCCCATGTCATCTAATCTTACAGAGCAGCCTACCATGCAGAACCTTATCAAAGTCCTTGCCGAACTCCATATAGACATTGTCCTTGTCAATCTTTTTGTTTACTTCTTCAAAAAGTTTAATCAAATTTGTAAAACACTATCTCCCACTTTCGTAACCCAAAGAAAACCATAACCATAAAAACAGAATAGAAATGCTCTTTGAGGCACTTGGCCATCTGCGGCTCTGCAAATAGATGAAAGCTTTGGTTTCTGAAGTTATTATAAGACCTCTTATAAAATCCTGCCACAGATCCAGTTCCACTATGCGATCAGTCGTACGCTACAGATGGATGCACTTCCCAGAAGGTGCAGTCTTCATGGAAGTCTCCCATCCTGTAGGATGGGCAGGATAGTGCTCTAATTCCATCTCTACTACACTCAGACCAAAGAAGAGTTACAAAAAAAACTTCTCTCGCCGTCTCCCTATGCTCAGCCTCCTCGCAGAAGCATCTTGAGCCAAAGCTTCAACAATTACCCTCAACATAACACCTGCACCTAAAGGACACTAATGGCTGCTTCTTAAATCTACCATGCTACTTCTCCTCTCAGCTGCTCACTCAACAGTGAAATTCTATGTCAGATCCTTTGATTTGGTCCAGGTACCTTTGTTAAAATTAGTTGGTACAGTGCTGATTATCATCTCTACATGAAGCTGGATACAGGCATGATGCCCTGGGAGAGTGGATCTGGTCAAGTGGTCATCTAAATCAGTAAATGGATCTCCCTTTAACAAACCATGGAACCACATTGGTACAGAGACAGGTCCTTGTGCCCATCAAGTCCACACCATCCATCAAATATCCAATTAAAATAATCCTATCCTGTTCTCTCTGCAGTCCCACCAATTGCCTTGACATTCTACCACTGTCCTAGAATCTAGAGACAGTTTATGTGGCCAATTAACCCACCAACCTGTGCATCTTTGGGAGGAGGGACGAACCTGAGCACCTGGAGGAACCCATGTGGTCATGGGGAGAACATGCAAACTCCACAAAGACAACACCTGAGGTCAGCATTGAACCCGGATCGCAATTGCCCTGAGGGAGCGGCACGACCAGCTGTGCACTGCCACAACTGTTTTTCTATTCTAACATTTGTAGGGTTCCTATTGTCTACATGCTGACTGTGTGAATGGGCCCTTGAGCACATTCAGTGTTAACCTGAAGACACACTGTGCCTTCTGCACAATAACAATTCTCTGCCTTTTCAGGTCTTCTTGGTGGTGGCCAACTTTGAAAAGAATGAACAGAACCAGGAATATTCGGTTATCTACAGGTGGAGCCGAAGGAAGATGCAGTTTATGATGTACCAGAGGTTAGCGACCCACAGTGCCCGGGACTGGGAGGCCTTTCAGATCAACGGGGAGACCTTTCTCGCTGTAGCCAACCACCGTGAAGGTATGCTCTAATAATCTCCTGTTGACGTTTAACCATGTTCTTCCTAATGTGTTGGAATGGTCACCTTTATCTTCAGGGGGCTGGAAGACAAAAAGGCTGCAAAGGTCGGTAACGCCATCCTTAGTGTTCATAAAGTTCATACAGCATAGAAACAATCCCCTTAGGCACTCCCTGTGTGGGTTGGTCAACATGCACCCACCTACACCGATACCATTTTCCAACACTCTGTCCATAACCTTCTATGCTCATCTAAATACTTTGAACGTTGAGAGTCTCTGCCTCCACCAACCTCTCAAGCAGTGCAGTCATGGTTTCAGACCCTCCTCAAATCCCCTCTAAATTGAACACCCTTATCTTAAACCCGTGCCCTCCGACATAAACATTACAGCAAAGAGGGAAAGGTTTGCAGTATCTGGACCCCCTTAATTTTGTATACATCAGTCAAGTCCCCTCTCAACCTACAACCTACTCCAAGGAAAACAAGCCCAGCCTAGCAAGCCTCTCATCATAACCGGAATACTCCATCCCAGGCAACATTTTAATTAACCTCCTCTAGTGCAGTCACATCCTTGCTATATTGTGGTGACCAGACTTACACTCAGTACTCCAGCTGCTGGCTTAAGCCCCTGTCCCACTTAGGAAACATGAACGGAAACCTCTGGAGACTTTGCGCCCCACCCAAGGTTTCTGTGTGGTTCCCGGAGGTTGCAGGTGGTTGCCGGAGGTTGCAGGTAGTGGAAGCAGGTAGGGAGACTGACAAAAACCTCCGGGAACCGCACAGAAACCTTGGTTGGGGCGCAAAGTCTCCAGAGGTTTCCGTTCAAGTTTCCTAAGTGGGACAGGGGCATAACTGAACTGTTATGTAACTGTGCCATAACTTCCCTGCTCATAGATCCTGTGCTGTGGTTCCTAATGTGGCCCGCCAAGTCCCTGGTTATCCTCTTGCCCTCCTTCTACTTCTATTTGGGACATGTTTCTGTTTGGGACTCCACACACAGGAGGATTTAGTGGTCTTTGTACAGATAAGGTTTACAAGAACAAAAATATAATCTGAAAACTGCAGATGCTGGGAACCTGAAATAAAAAAACATAAAATGATGGAAATGCTCAGTGTTTCCAGTTGTTCAGTTGGTGGAAAGAGAAATAGGGTCACTGGTAGGAAAATCAAAGTCAATGTTTCAGGTCAGAGACCCCTTTGTCTGATCTGTAAAAGATGAAAACATATTAGTTTTAAGTAACAGGGTGAGTTGGGGAGGGATAGCTAGGTCTGATAAGGTGAAGCCAGGATTGCTTTAGGTATGGGAAGAGGAAAAATTAGTTAAGACCAAAGTTGGACGCTTGAAGACTGAAACAGGTGAATTTATTATGGGGAACAAGGAAATGGCAGATGAATGGAACAGGTGCTTTGGATCCGTCTTCACTAAGAAAGACACAAACAATCTCCCTGATGTACAGATCAGTCTGAAGAAGGGATTTGGCCCGAAACGTTACCTATTTCCTTCGCTCCGTAGATGCTGCTGCACCCGCTGAGTTTCTCCAGCATTTTTGTGTACCTTCCCTGATGTACAAGTGGCCAGAGGATCTAGGGTGACGGAGGAACTAAAGGAAATTCACGTTAGGCAGGGAATGGTGTTGGGTAGACTGATGGGACTGAAGGCTGATAAATCCCCAGGGCCTGATGGTCTGCATCCCAGGGTACTTAAGGAAGAGGCTCTAGAAACCGTGGACGCATTGGTGATCATTTTCCAATGTTCTACAGATTCAGGATCGGTTCCTGTAGATTGGAGGGTAGCTAATGTTATCCCACTTTTTACGAAAATCGAGAGAGAGAAAACAGGTAATTATAGACCAGTTAGCCTGACATCGGTGGTGGGGAAGATACTGGAGTCAATCATAAAAGATGAAATAGCGGCACTTTTGGATAGCAGTAACAGGATCGGTCCGAGTCAGCATGGATTTATGAAGGAGAAATCATGCTTGACTAATCTTCTGGAATTTTTTGAGGATGTAACTAGGAAAATGGACAAGGGAGAGCCAGTGGATGTAGTGTACCTGGACTTTCAGAAAGCATTTGATAAGGTCCCACATAGGAGATTAGTGGTCAAAATTAGAGCACATGGTATTGGGGGTAGGGTACTGAAGACATGGATAGAAAATTGGTTGGCAGACAGGAAACAAAGAGTAGGGATTAACAGGTTCCTTTCAGAATGGTAGGCAGTGACAAGTGGGGTACCGCAAGGCTCGGTGCTGGGACCGCAGCTATTTACAACATACATCAATGATTTAGATGAAGGGATTCAGTAACATTAGCAAATTTGTAGATGACACAAAGCTGGGTGGCAGTGAACTGTGAGGAGGATGCTATGAGAATGCAGGGTGACTTGGACAGGTTGGGTGAGTGGCAGATGCATGGCAGATGCAGTTTAATGTGGATAAATGTGAGGTTATCAACTTTGGTGGTAAAAACAGGAAGGTAGATTATTATCTGAATGGTGTCAAGTTGGAAAAAGGGAAAGTACAAAGAGATCTGGAGGGTCCTTGTTCATCAGTCACTGAAAGTAATCATGCAGGTCCAGCAGGCAGTGAAGAAAGCTAATGGCATGTTGGCCTTCATAACAAGAAGAGTTGAGTATAGCCCAGTAAACAGTGTGTGGCTGAAGTTGTGTTTCCCTGAATGCACCTTCAGTAGGAAGAAAGACTCCTTGTCTGCAATCAAAAACTTAGCTATGTGCTGTGGGGTGCAGGGTTAAACCAGTCTGGTCTGTTGTGATTGATACAATCTATATATTACTAAAACTCTCATCTTGTTTGTTTGTTTGTTTGTATGCGTGCGCATGAGATCCCAAAACCCGGCCAAAATCGTACACAATAGCGCTACAATTTTTGGTCCATCTTACACATCATTGTCCCGTGATGTTCAGATTGATGGTATATTTTACAAGTTATTAACATTTTAAACTTTACAAAAATCGCTTTTCAAACCACTTTTCCACGGCCAACCCGTCAGCCGCGTTTGACGTCACAATGACGTCACAATGGGATCCCGAATCTCATTTACATAAAAAATCGCGGTTTTCAAAAACACTCCGTTTTAATCAAATTCTTCTTTTTTCATTAACAGCTAACATTGTGTTTAGATTATTTTAAAGAAAAAACGCGATTTTCATTGAGAATGTAATTCAAAAAAAAGATTTTCATTGTAGGGGGATGGGAAAGGGGGGAGGTTTCATTTTTTTTAAATCGCGATTTTCATTGTGTGGGGGTGGGATATGGGAGGTGAGGAGCGGGGGAGCAGAGAGATAGAAACATAGAAAATAGGTGCAGGAGTAGGCCATTCGGCCCTTCGAGCCTGCACCGCCATCCAATATGATCATGGCTGATCATCCAACTCAGTATCCTGTACCTGCCTTCTTTCCATACCCCCTGATCCCTTTAGCCACAAGGGTCACATCTAACTCCCTCTTAAATATAGCCAATGAACTGGCCTCAACTACTTTCTGTGGCAGAGAATTCCACAGATTCACCACTCTCCGTGTGAATTTTTTTTTCTCATCTCGGCCCTAAAAGACTTCCCCCTTATCCTTAAACTGTAACCCCTTGTTCTGGACTTCCCCATAGAGGGAGAGGGAGGGGGAAAGTGAGGGAGAGGGAGAGAGAGGGGAAAGTGGGGGAGTTGGGGAGGGAGAGTGGGAGGAGGGGGGAGAGAGGGAGAGAGGAGGGGAGGAGTGGGGGAGGTAGAGAGAAGGGGATAGAGGGAAGAGGAGGGCAATGGGGAGGTGAGGAGGGAGAATGGAGGAGCGGAAGAGGGGGGAGGTGAGGAGTGGGGGAGCAGGGAGATAGAGGGAAAGGAGTTATGGAGGAAGGGAGTGACTGAGGGTAAGGGAAAGGGAGGGGAGGGTGAGGGAGCAAGTGGGGGAGGGAAGGAGGAGAGGGGAAAGGAGAGGAAGGGTGAAGAGGAGGAGACGGGGTTGCTGGGGATGAGGGGGAATGGAGGTGGATAGGGGTAGGAGAAGGGATGGCGAGGCGTAGTTGGTGGAGGGTTGCCGTGACTCGCGTCACAACGGGGATCTCTCGCGTCACAACGGGAACCCCTCAGCCGCGCCTGCGCAGTTGGGGGCTATGGGTCAGTGGTGGAATAATGCCTTGGGTTAGCACCTGGTTTAGTGATATATATTATCTACCTGCAGGGACTGACAATAGCCCATAGTGTCAGGCATTATTCAAGCTGCACAAGTATTTGGAGACCAGGCAGTAGTTTTGAACAGTAACGCAGCATTCTTCTCATTCACCTTATTATTTGAATCAACGGCTGCTGAAGCCCACGACTTCCTCTTCCTCTCCATGTAATTTCAAAAGATTTTCATGGACACGTCGATATATTACGTTTGCTTTAGTGTTTGCATTAATTAGAGTGCATATGTTAGAGTCAGGAAAAGCTTACCTGTCAAGACCACCCACACACACCAAATATCACATTTCACTGACATAGGTTTAGGTTTGAATGAGTGGGCTTCCCAGTTCCCCGTGATGTAGCCCCACAGAAGGTGTGGAGATTCCTGCCGTGCATGTGCTGCCACATCTGCCCTGTGCTGGCTGACGATTAAATTACCTGACAGAAGAGAATTGAACTGAAGTTGCTTTGATGGCCACGATTTGAGCTTTGTTCTGTACGTTCCGCAGGTAGAGTGTACGGGTCCTCGTTGGGTGAGTTATCTTTCAAGAAATCGCCTGTTTTCCATCAAAGTGAGTTGCGCGTGATGAAAACATGAAGCAAAATGTTTCTGCATCAGTCATAGCCTCGGGCCAGCGTGCAGTTTTAAAGATATGTGCTCAGCCCTCAGTCTTGTAGATAGCTCATTTTGTACCCTGCCTGTACGACCTGTAGAATGACATGAAAGGGACAGGTTGCTCTGTGTGCACAGAAGGGAAAATCAAGCCCATTTTTCTGGTGCCTTTTGTTACCCTAGAACATCCCATCATCTGTTGCAGACATCCAAGCTCTTTTGATATATAATCACTTTTATGAAAAAGCAAACAAATTACATAGCAAGAACCTATAAACCTGCAACGACTTTGCACTCCATTTTTAGTAATGTGTAGGAAGGAACTGCAGATGCTGGTTTAAACCAAAGATAGACACGAAAAGCTGGAGTAACTCAGCAGGTCAGACAGCATCTCTGGAGAAAAGGAATAGGTGACGTTTTGGGTCGAGACCCTTCTTCAGACTGAGAGTCAGGGGAAAGGGAAATGAGAGATAAAGAGGGTGATATAGAGAGATATAGAACAAATGAATGAAAGATATGCAAAAAAGTAAGAATAATAAAGGAAACAGGCCATTGTTAGCTGTCGGCCAGGTGTAAACGTGTTACAGACAATGAATCAACAATTTCAAAAGATACATCTTTCATTCTGTGCACAGCCATATGATAACAGCCAGATTATCTGCTTATCGATATTACCTGAGTGATAATTCATGGACAGGGATGCCAGGCAGAACAAAATGAGCAGGGATGTTTTATGGAACATGATATTCCTTATATTTGAGGAAATAAGAGCAATGGGAAACTGGCACAGAAGAGGAAGTGCAGCCACCCTATATAGATCAGTTGCGATCCTATTGAAAGGCAAGGTAGGCTTGAGGGTTGGAATGGCCAAATACTGTTCCTAATCTCTTGTGTCAGTTGAAAGGCTAGTCAGGATCTGAGTTTAATAACTGACTAAAGAGATGGCACTGTCAACAATGCAGGAGTACTACACCGGAGTGATAACCATATAACAATTACAGCACGGAAACAGGCCATCTCGGCCCTACAAGTCCGTGCCGAACAATTATTCTCCCTTAGTCCCACCTTCCTGCACTCATACCATAACCCTCCATTCCCTTCTCATCCATATGCCTATCCAATTTATTTTTAAATGATACCATCGAACCTGCCTCCACCACTTCCACTGGAAGCTCATTCCACACCGCTACCACTCTCTGAGTAAAGAAGTTCCCCCTCATGTTACTCCTAAACTTCTGTCCCTTAATTCTGAAGTCATGTCCTCTTGTTTGAATCTTCCCTATTCTCGAAGGGAAAAGCTTGTCCACATCAACTCTGTCTATCCCTCTCATCATTTTAAAGACCTCTATCAAGTCCCCCCTTAACCTTCTGTGCTGCAGAGAATAAAGACCTAACTTATTCAACCTTCTCTGTAACTTTAGTTGTTGAAACCCAGGCAACATTCTAGTAAATCTCCTCTGTACTCTCTCTATTTTGTTGACATCCTTCCTATAATTGGGCGACCAAAATTGTACACCCATACTCCAGATTTGGTCTCACCAATGCCTTGTACAATTTTAACATTACATCCCAGCTTCTATACTCAATGCTCTGATTTATAAAGGCTAGCATACCAAAAGCTTTCTTTACCACCCTATCTATATGAGATTCCACCTTCAAGGAACTATGCACGGTTATTCCCAGATCCCTCTGTTCAACTGTATTCTTCAATTCCCTACCATTTACCATGTACGTCCTATTTTGGTTTGGCCTGCCAAGGTGTAGCACCTCACATTTATCAGCATTAAACTCCATCTGCCATCTTTCAGCCCATTCTTCCAAATGGCCTAAATCACTCTGTAGACTTTGGAAATCCTCTTCATTATCCACAACACCCCCTCTATCTTGGTATCATCTGCATACTTACTAATCCAATTTACCACACCTTCATCCAGATCATTGATGTACATGACAAACAACAAAGGACCCAACACAGATCCCTGAGGCACCCCACTAGTCACCTGCCTCCAACCCGACAAACAGCCATCCATCATTACCCTCTGGCGTCTCCCATTCAGCCACTGTTGAATCCATCTTGCTACTCCTGCATTTATACCCAACAGTTGAACCTTCTTAACCAACCTTCCATGAGGAACCTTGTCAAAGGCCTTACTAAACTCCATATAGACAACATCCACTGCCTTACCTTCGTCAATTTCCCTAATAACCTCTTCAAACAATTCAAGAAGATTAGTCAAACATGACCTTCCAGGCAAAAATCCATGTTGACTGTTCTTAATCAGACCCTGTTTATCCAGATGCTTTATATATATTATCTCTAAGTATCTTTTCCATTAATTTGCCCACCACTGACGTCAAACTAACAGGTCTATAATTGCTAGGTTTACTCTTAGAACCCTTTTTAAACAATGGAACAACATGCGCAGTACGCCAATCCTCGGGGACTATTCCCGTTTCTAATGACATTTGAAATATTTCTGTTATAGCCCCGGCTATTTCTACACTAACTTCCCTCAATGTCCTAGGGAATATCCTGTCAGGACCTGGAGACTTATCCACTTTTATATTTTTCAAACGTGTCAGTACTTCTTTTACTTTGAAACTCATAGTATCCATAGCTACTCTACTAGTTTCCCTTACCTCATATAATTCAATATACTTCTCCTTGGTGAATACCGAAGAAAATAAATTGTTCAATATCTCCCGCATCTCTTTTGGCTCTGCAGATAGCTGTCCACTCTGTCTCTCCAATGGACCAATTTTATCTCTCGTTACCCTTTTGCTATTAATATAGCTGTAGAAACCCTTTGGATTGACTTTCACCTTACTTGCCAAAGCAACCTCATATCTTCTTTTAGCTTTTCTAATTTCTTTCTTAAGATTCTTTTTACATTCCTTATACTCCTCAAGCACCTCATTTACTTCATGCTGCCTCTAATTATTGTAGATCTCCCTCTTTTTCCAAACAAGATGTCCAATTTCCCTTGAAAACCAGGGCTCTTTCCAATTTTTACTGTTTCCTTTCAACCGAACAGGAACATAAAGATTCTGTACTCTTAAAATGTCCCTATTAAATGTCCTCCTTTTCTCTTCTACATCCTTCCCATAAAACAAAATGTCCCAGTTCACTCCTTTTAAATCATTTCGCATCTCATCAAAGTTAGCCTTTCTCCAATCAAAAATCTCAACCCTAGGTCCAGTTCTGACCCTCTCCATAATTATATTGAAACTAATAGTATTGTGATCACTGGACCCGAAGTGCTCCCCAACGCATACCTCCGCCACCTGTCCCGTCTCATTTCCTAACAGGAGGTCCAGCACTGCCCCTCCTCTAGTAGGTACCTCTATGTATTGCTGCAAAAAACTATCCTGCACACATTTTACAAACTCCAAACCATCCAGCCCATTTACAGAATGTGTTTCCCAGTCTGTGTGTGGAAAGTTGAAATCTCCCACAATCACTACCTTGTGCTTACTACTAATATCTGCTATCTCCTTACATATTTGCTCTTCCAATTCTCGATACCCATTTGGCGGTCTATAATACACCCCTATAAGTGTTGCTACACCTTTCCCACTTCTCAGTTCCACCCAAATACCCTCCCTAGATGAGCCCTCCAATCTATCCTGCCAAAGCACTGCTGTAATATCTTCCCTGACAAGCAATGCAACACCTCCACCTCTTGCCCCTCCAATTCTATCACACCTGAAGCAACGAAATCCTGGAATATTTAGTTTCCAATCACAGCCCTCCTGCAACCATGTTTCAGTGATCGCCACAACATCATACTTCCAGGTGTCTATCCAAACTCTAAGCTCATCCACCTTTCTTACAATGCTCCTAGCATTAAAATATGCACATTTAAGAAACCTCCCGCCTCTTATTCTCTGTTTATTTCCTTTTTCTTCTTTCTCCTCTTGTGTCCGAGTGCTTCCCTTTTCTGCTTCCTGCCTCCCATTCTGTCTACTAGCTTTCTCTATTTGAGTCCCTCGCCCCAACTATTCTAGTTTAAAGTCTCCCCAGTAGCCTTTGCAAATTTCCCCACCAGGATATTGGTCCCCCTCGGGTTCAAGTGCAACCCATCCTTTCTGTAGTCCCACCTTCCCCAAAAGAAGTCCCAATGATCCAGAAAAAATGAATCCCTGCCCTCTGCACCAGTCTTTCAGCCACGCATTTATCCTCCACCTCGCTCCATTCCTACTCACACTGTCGCGTGGCACAGGCAGTAATCCTGATAACTAAATAATCCTGAAGTAATAACTAATCCTTTGTATCATTCTCTGAAGTGGGAATTGAAAGTGCTATTGATTGGTCGATTAAGAAATGCAAAATTCAGCTGTGAGAAGATTTGTGAAGGTCATATGCGTCTAACAATTTTTGCTCATCTACTGGTCTACCTTGAAGCATTAACAGAAAATTGAAGTGTTTGCCCAGTTCTTAAATTTAACTTTGTGAATACAGCAGTCAAAATCAGTCAAATATGGGTGGGAAACCAGCTAAATTCCTTTCAAAGGCAAAAGTGAGGCAAGTTTGACTGTTACTGTCAACGTCATTCATTGCTGAGGACTTTGAAGGGTGTGCATCAATGTTACGATTACGTCTCTCTTAAAGAATGGTGGTGCATCATTTTTGTGCATGACCTTGTTTTCCAAATGGGCTCACCTACACCTACAGGGACCACAGCTCCCAATCTTAAACACCTGACCACAGCCTGGGTTTATGCTGAAGCTTTAATGTAGTAAGACATCTTAAGGATGACTCTTCTAAGTAGTTCATCTATCCAAAATGAGCTCAATAAAGGTGTTTGACAATGCAAGACCTCAAAACTGATGATTTATCTACAAAACTACAAAACAGGGGGGCAGTCTTTTAAAATTGAGATATGTAGAAAGTTCTTCTCTCAGATGGAAGTGAATCTCTGGAATTCTCTGCTCCCGAGGGTGGTGGAGGGTGGATCACAGATATATTTTAGGGAGAGGTAGATATATATTTGAAAGCTCGAAGCATTGGCGGTTATGGAACTGGCACAGAAAAGGAGTTGAGGCTGGCATAGATTAGGCATGATCGTGAAGAATGGTGGGGCAGGCTTGAGGGGCCAAGGTGGTTTATTCCTGCTCCCATTTTCTTGTGTCTTGCACCATTGACATTAGCCAAGTTCACTCTGGGACTTTGGGAAAGAAAGTCTGGAGTCAGTAGGATTCAAAACATCGAACTTCACCCCTGAACCCAAGCGAACCAGACCATCAAATAAATTCCTGACTAGGGGAGATATGAAAATTATATGGAATTTCAAATAGATATTTTAATATTTCAGGAAGAAGAAACTACATTCCATTGTGCTCCAGGCATATCAAAACAGGGTTACAAGCCAGAACAAGAATGGGAAAGTTTTTCGATGCTTTACCTGTTTCAACCATCAGTTCTTTCGTTGTTGATGTTATAGAGATTTGTCAGTATTCAATAGAAATAAACATTTGGTAGGTAAGCCGCTGAGAATATCTGCCCCAGTAGATGGCGTTAAGATACAGATCAGAAACTGATCCTGTTCCAATAAGCTGCTAAGGTGTTTGTAAGTGGCAGGAAAGGAACCGGGAATACAGAAGAGTTTGAAATCGGTGTAAATCATTAATCACAATCAACCTGCTCTAGACAGGATGATGGTTAAGCAATCAAATCAATCACCAAATCTCAGGGAAGAAATTAAGTTAAATGCCACTTAACATTTCGATAGGTAAATAATACATGTATTGACATATTGCAACAATTTGACAAGAGGACACTTATATTTACAAGATTAACTTTTAACAGTTGATCCCTTATTAAGACAATGCAGATTTTGAAGATCAATTTAGGGCACATTTGGTATAAATACTGCCTCTTAGTTCAACCGTGACTTCTGGCGCTGTCTCTGTGGAGTTTACATGTTCGCCCCACAAGTGCAATGGTTTCTTCTGAGTGCACTGGTTTCGTCCCACATCCCAAAGCTTTGTGAGTTGGGAAGAATGTGCACCTATCGAGTCTGTGCCCTAACGTGCCAACCCAGCAACCATCCGTTTAAGCCAGTCCTGCGTGAATCCCCTTTTTTATTCACCCCACATGCTCAACAACTCCCATCAGATTCAACCACTCACGCACACTCTAGAGCGGTCAACTTACAGCGACCGATTAGTCTACCAACCTGAACATCTTTAAGATGTAAAAGGAAACCAGAGTAACTGAAATAAACTCACGTGGTTCCCAAGGAATTCCTGCACTCCCGCAAACTCGCCAGTGTCCCAGTTTCCACACTTTCTTTCGCTCATCGGTGCCCCACTTCCTGCACTCCCTCCCGTTCACTCATCAATGTCCAAGATACCACATTCCCCTTTGCTCACCCATGCCCCAGATACCACACTCCCATTCACACTCTGGTGCTCCAGTTGCCATGCTTACTTCCCAATCAATTGTATCTGTCTTTCAGAATCCCTTGAAATTGATCGTGATCTTGTTTCCCGCATTTTATTCACTCACTGGGTCTACTGGAACATTTATCATTCTGCTGTGTCATTCCAAAAAAATTAAATTAAATGTGCCTGGGAATGATTGATATGAATGACACCCGATAGCCTGGAAAATCTGCTTGCCCAGCAGCACCAGTGTATGTCAGATTAATAAAGTTATACTGTGTCTGCCAATGTTTGTGGAAAACTGATAGAAACCAATTGGCTGCTGCATTTCCTCATGAGAAACAGTGACCACATTTCTGCGGCATTGTTTTGATTAGCTGCAGTTCGCATGTGTAAGGAGTTATCTGGGGCATATCATTTCCACTCGTCCTTGCTGAGAGTGTATGTAGACCAGCTTCTTTATTGGGGTGATGAGGGCTGGGGGCCTCTTCATGGAACTTGATGGCTTTAACACTCATAGTGTCATACAGCACAGAAACAGGACCTTTAGCCGAAGCACTCATTCATGCCGACCAAGATGCCCATCCACATTAGTCCCAGTTGCCTGTGTTTGATCAAGATATGTTTTAACCTTTCCTATCCATGTACTTGTTCAAATGTCTCTTAAATATTGTTACGGTACCTGCCTCAACTGCTTCCTCTGGCAGTTCAGTCTATGTATGTAGCGCCGCAGAATTTTTCCCCCTTTTCCCCCCCCCCCCCATCTCCCTTCTGTTTTTGATTTTTCTGTTTCTTGTTTTTTGTGCTAAATTGTATGTATGCACTGAGTACGAGCAGCTTTCAGTTTCACTGTACATGTATAGTGACAATAAATGGCATATCTATATCTATATCTGTACATACCATCCACTGTGTGAAAAAATTGCCCCTCTGGTTCCTATTATATTTTTCCCCTCTCACCTTAAACCTATTTGTTTCTTCTTTTAAGGAGACAACCACAACATTGACAGTGTTATTTACAAGTGGAATCCCAAGTCACACCTATTTGAAAGAAACCAGACGATTCCCACTTCAGGAGCCTACGACTGGGAGTTCTTTACCATCGGACCATATTCCTTCCTAGTTGTGGCGAACACCTTCAATGGGACCTCAACCCGGATCTACTCACGAATTTACATCCAACTGGATGGAATGTTCCGACTTTTCCAATCAATGCCTGTAAGTGCCCCATTCCTCTCTACCTTAAACAAGGCGCATATATTCAGTGTCAAAAGACAGGCGTACTTCACATTTCTCTGCCGGAATAGCAGAGGTGGTGGTCACCTTACTATAGACAGGGTGCAATTATGTCAGAAGGGGGCAGAAATATTCACAGGACTATTGGTGGGACTGACGGACTGAGTTATGAGTAGAGTCTGAATACCTGGGACTGTTTTCCCTGGAACACAAAAATCATGAAGGGTGTAAAGACGGTGTATTGCCACAATCGTTTTCCCAGGGGAGGGAAATCTAAAACTAGCAGATATAGGTATATGGTGAGAACAGAAAGTTTTAAAATGGACTATTATTTCACGCAGAACATGAAATGGAACATGGGTACACGGAATAAGCCGTCAGAGGAAGCTGTAGGGACAGGTACTGCTGCAATGTTTAAAATATATTTGGACATGTTCAGAGACAGGAAAGGTTTAACGAGATATGCAGGCAAATTGGACTAGCTCAGGAAGGAACTTTGGCCGACATGGATGAGTTAGGCCAAATGGCTCGTTTCTGTGCTCCATGGCTTTATGGCCCTGTGGTCAGATCTGGAGGAGACCATTCATCTATCCCACCAATCAATAATACCTTGGCTGATCTGAACCTTAACTTTGTCTATTACTCGGGAGTATCTGAAAGAGAGTCACAAGAAGTAGATTACATTATAAAATGGGGGCCATGATTCTTATAATGTCAGCAAGTACAACAGTCATAGGGGGATACCTCAGAGATTAAAAATCCATTCATGCACCTTCAATGGCATTGGGTGAGGACCAAATGCCAGTCAGGTCACTGTGAGACATCCCACCCCTTTTTATGTTGGTGATACGGGTATAAATAAATAATATTTATACTCATTAAAACAAATAAAGCAGGTAGGCAGGTCTGTTGTCTCAAATAGAGCATATAATCTCTGACAAATCAACACTGCCGATCAGATGCAGAGTGGATTACTGTCACCTTATTATGGGCAACCATTAGTCATGAATAACCAGGGACTCTGCTCAGTTATGTAATGCTGAATGAATAAGGGGTCCTTGGAATTGTGCTGATAGCCTTGATCACTCCAACTGTGATGCCACTTTCAAGAAACTCCATACCTGCACTACTAGATTCCTCTGCTCTACAACATTCTGCCTGGTCATTCACTGTGTAGGTCCAGCCCTAGTTTAACATCCCAAAATACAACACCTCACACTTACCTGCATTAAACCATTAACCATTCCTCAGCCCACTTGGTCAAGATTCTGCTGTAATTTTTGAAAATCATCTTCCCTATCTACAATACCACCCACTTTAGTTTAGTCTGCAAACGCACATATCATGCTTTCTAAATTCTCATCCATAGTATTTAAATATCATACGTACTGACAATGGAATTAATACTTCAAACTTGCAGCAGCATAACAGTCCGGTAAATACAAATCTCATAGATAACATATAAGAAAAAAACAATAAATTAATAAACCCAGTATTAGTGCAAAAAGCCCAAAGTCCCTTAAGTGCAACCATGACTGTCCATAGTTAGTTTTTTGTAGTGTTCAAGAGTTTGATGGATGTTCGGAAGAAGTTATTATTGAACCTATACCTTCTTCCCAATGGTAGGAGCTAAATGAGAGTGTGTCCTGGGTGGAATGGGTCTTTGATGATGCTGGCTGCCTTTTTGAGGCAGTGTCTCTAATAGATGTAGAGAAATAAGCCTTTCTTTTCTTACAGACATATGGTGCTACAGACTGGGAGATTTTCCGTGTTGAAGGACGAATCTTCCTCGCAGTTGCCAACAGTCAGAGCTATCAGACAGGGGCATCAAACGGAATCAACTCCTTCAACATCAATTCCACCATCTATGAACTTAACATCACCGCCCAGATGTTTGTCAAGTTTCAGGACATCCCGACATACAGGTATGTTATTTAGATGTTGATCAGACTAGCTATTATCTCCTCTTCCTTCAATGACCAGTTGCTGATTTGTGATCTTGTAAACAGCAGAGATAAGGAGCAGTGAGTTTGCTTCTGTGACTCTGGTTGAAGGAGATACCTTGATTAGAGAGAACACTATAGTGGGATGTTTTACATTTATCCAAGCCAGCAAATGGTACCTATCTTTAACATCATGTTGGCATGATCCTATTGAATGGCAGAACAGGTTTATGGGGCCGAAAGGCCTGCTCCTGTTCCAACATGCAGTGTGCAGGCCTCCAGAGATAGCAGCAGGGTAAATTTGCCTTGCCTTTTGGCGAGAGCCTGAGCACTGCTCCGCCACCCTGCCTGACCACCATTACACTGCATTTTCCTAACCTATCTCAGCACTGAACTCTCTTAATGGAACAGTGGTGTAGTGGGTAGAGCCATTGCTTTGCGACACTAGAGAATCAGGTTCAATCCCAGGGCTGCCAACGCATTTGACAAAATTCTCATGCTCTCGCCCTGATCACAAATTTCTCACGCTCAAAAATCTGCAGGTGCTGGAAGTTCAAAATAAAGCAAAAAATGTTTTAGAGGTGAGTAAAAACAATGAGGTGAATATATAAGGTGAAAGGATAGTGGGAGCGTTGGAGACGCGGGGAAGAATCTCGGGCTAAGGCTCCGCACCGATGCCTGACCCCCGGGTCACCGACCCTCACCACCCCCATACACCAGCTGGACAAGGAGCACTTGGGCCGGCCCACACCTCCCACTCACACACACACTGGCACACACAATGTTTAAAGGGATACGGGCCAAATGTGGATAAATGGGACTAGTTTACATGGGGTATCTTGATCTGCGTGTACAAGTTGGGATGAAGGGCCTGTTTCCATGCTGTAAGACTATGACACATTGTAGAAAGGGTGCAATTGCTCTGGAGAGGATCCAGGGGCGATTTATGAAGATGTTGGCAGGGCTGGAATTTTTTTTTCACTTTGAAGAAATATTTGATAACTGGGATTGTATTCTCTGCAGCAACGGAGTATGAGAATAGGACCTGTTTCGCTTAACAAAGAATGTAGGAAGGAACTGCACATGCTGGTTTAAACTGAAGATAAACACTATAAACTAGAAAAATTCAGCAGGACAGGCAGCATCTCTGGAGAGAAAGAATGGGTGATGTGTGTTCTGTATAATGTCTTCTGTATATTGTTTCAAATTTAATTCCCTTTTGAAAGCCAAATTTTAACCTTTGTCTACCTTTCAGAAAGCACATTCCATGTCAAAATGATTAATTGTGCAATAACTGTATCGCATAATCTCCCAGGCAAGGTAATGTTCCAAGTTGCTGTCAGAAAGTGTTTCAGAAAGAGTTGCTGTCAGACCTCAGTGCTCAGGAACTGCACTAGCCACCAAACCAGGACTTAGCTTTGTGTGCAGCAGAGCCACCTGGTGACTGAGTTTGCAGTTCTTTCTCGCATATCTCAGTTTATATTACCTGGAAATTCAAATGGTGCATTTAAAAATATATTTCTAGTGCTTCAGATTTGAACATTGTGTTTTTTTTCTCAGAGTAAAATACAGGCAGAATTACATTACGCCAAAATTTCAACCTGGCATTTGCAGTCACCAAATGTGCTTCCAATATCCATGTATTTTCTGCATCAGACACAATGACGTTTCCTGATGCAATCTCCGTTTTCCTGTTTATCAGTTTATCAGTTTTCACTTTATCAGTTTCCACCAATGACACTCTTTTGTCTTCTCCACTTACCACTTCCAGCCTTGGTTACTCTCTGCACCCTTCTCTCCCCCATCTGACTCAGCCACTCCTTACCTGGAACCAACCATCATTTGCCATCTCTTGCTCTAACCCTTCCCCTCACCTCATTCTGACATTTATCTTCATTCTACTTCATTAGTCTGAAGAAGAATCCTGACCCAAAACATTTTCTGTCCAATTCCCTCTGCAGATAATGTATGAGGCGCTGTTGGTCCACCCATTTGTTTTTTTTGCTCAAAAATCCAGTATTGCAGTCTCTAGTTTCTAGAGTTGACGCCCATACAACGTTTAATCAGGATACTTGGTTCTGTAGTGTGCTACAGCCCAGGCGTAAGTAATGCTGCATTCTCTAATCTAGAGGGACTTCCCTGAACAAGACCCAGACCAGATCCGGGAGTTGGACTGAGGAAGTTCCCTCATATCTCTTCTTCCTTCTAGACCATCTCCCCTACCCTCAAACCACAAAGCCAACCTCTGCCCAAACGCGCCACGCTACCATAATATCAGCCACCTCTTGTCATTGATCCTACAATCCCCCTGAAGCTCTGGTTCCCTCAGAGAAGTTGGGGAAATTGGATTGATGGGTGTGCTCTGCAGAGCAGCATAGACTTGATGGGCTGAATAGCCTCCAGTGTTGTGGGAAAATGTGAGAAATCCCCCAATTTAACTTCCAACTTTGCCCTGATTTGCATTTTTGCCTCGAGCCTTTGTCCAACCATTTGACATGCACAATATAGGTAAGATCCTGGAGAGTGTTGTAGAGCAGAGAGACCTAGTGTACAGGTGCACAGTTCCCTGAAAATGGTGACATAGGTTAAAAAAAGGTGGTGAAGATGTTTGGCATGCTTGCCTTCTTTAGGGAGGATATTGAGCATATAAGGTGGGATGTTGTGTTTCATCTGTACATGACGTTGGTGAGACCACATTTGGAGTATTGTATGCAGTTCTGGTCACCCTACTGGAGGAAATGTGTCATTAAGCTGTAAAAACAGTGCAGAAAATATTTATCAAGATGTGACCAGGACACAGGGAGTTGAGATTGGGATAAGCTCACCACCTCCAGTTTAAATTCCATTTGGAATATTTTGGAGGACCAAGAAACCAAGAAGAACCAGGAAGTAGGCTGGGATGTTTTTCACTCGAGCTTTGGAGGCTGAGGTATATAAAATCATAAAATGCGTGGATAAGGTGAATGGTCACAGTCTTTTTTTACCAGGGTAAGGTCCAGAACCCGAAGGCATTTAAGGTGAAAGGGGAAAGATTTAAAAGTGGCCCAAGGGGCAATTTCTTCATGTAAAGGGTGATGCCTACATGGAATGAGCTGCCAGAGGAAGTTGTAGAAGTAGGTACAATGATATTATTTAAATACACTTAGACACTACATGGATAGGAAAGGTTTAGAGAGATATGAAATGCAGGCAAATGGGACTGGTTCAAGTAAAAAACCTGGTATGGAGGAGTTCAGCTGAAGACCCGTATTATGCCCACTGCCAATGACCTTATGCCCACTGCCAATGACTGTGACCTTCATTGAGGAAATGCCTCCTGACTTCGCCTCTGAATGTTCTCAGCTCTACATTAAGGTTACATTTTGTTTTGGGCTGTTCTGACAGATGAGGTGGTTCCACTCTGCCAGACCCACCACAGCTTAAACTATTACTGTCAACAGAACAGAAGCCTGAGTGTGAATGGGATCTGGGTTTGAAGCCAGTGCATAAATGGAGGCTTAAATATGAATGGGGCCTGAGTATAAGTGGATCTCAAAGTGTGATTGCAACATGAAAATGAAGCATCCTGAAAGAACCAGGGATGAATGGCACATGATGAATGACAGGGAGTAGGGTCTGGACCACAGGCTCATCACCTCTCATCTTTGTGTTACAGTGCAGTTGACTGGGAGTTCTTCACAGTGGGCGATGACAGCTTCCTGGTTGTGGCAAACTCATTTGATGGCTCCAAGTTTTTTTTAAACAGTGTTATATACAGGTGAGCACATCTGTCAAGAGAAGGTTGGATGTGAACGTACTCACAGCAACTCCTGTTCACACCCTCTGTGCACTCCGAACTACATTGGCTCTCATCCTGACAGCAGATTGACTTTTAAATCCTTCTTCCTATATTCCCAAACTTCTGAATGGTCTCCTCTTCTCCCCATCCAGCCCATAAAAACATGTGTAATCTCCACATTTTTCAATTGCTCATCACTGACTTCAAATCACCCTGTCACTGGCTGCTATCCCACAGCCACTGAAGCCAGATGTTCTTGCAAAATGTCTCTGATGCTCAATCTCTCTTTCCTCCTCTTAAGATGCTGCTTTAAACCGACTGCTTAACTTATTTCTAATATCTTCTTATGTGGCTCTAGGTCACATTTTGGTTGCTAAAACTCCTGTGCAGTGCCTTGGAATATTATTTTGTTACACAAACTCAAAAATTAAGCTCTCTCTCTTAAACTGTCTTAAACTACACTCCAAAGAAAAAATGGATGTTGTTTCAGAGATTTAATTTTCTTGCAGGTGGCAGGGTTTTGAAAGTTTTGTTCCGGTCCATCATCTCCCAACGTATGGCTGTACAGACTGGGAACAGTTCAACACAGACGAAGGTTCATATCTCATCTATTCTAGTGCGAAGGAACGGATTTCTAAGGTGCTTAAACTGAAGGTCTATTGACCCAAGAATTAACGTGGCCAAAGCTTCACAGATCAAGATGGAATGGAAAACTCGTGAACATGAGGACCAATCACTCCAGGGATTTTATAGTGGAACTAATTTACCTCCGTGAACCAGGTTTTATGTCAAGAAAGACAATCCTGCATTTTTGTGCGCATTGGGTACCTTGTTTGGTAGTGTTATAGAACTATCGTAAGAGGAGAGAGAGAGTATGCTGGAGAAAATCTGGGTCTGGAAGCTATTCTACGGTCAAGGATGCAGGAGTTTCAAATAACTTTCTTTTACAAATGTGTTACTTTGTTTACTTCCCATGTGACCACATATCAGTGTCAGGAAAAACTGGCTGATTGCAGACTTACCTTTCGATGAAAGAAGGTCGACATAGATCAATCATTTCAGAGAATCTTCCTGGACGGAAAAAGTATTTCTTCTAAGAGCATTCTCCATTTTTTTTAAAATGTTTTGCACATGTCCTCCCCAACACAGTGTTGACGCACCGGCGAGCACTAATAGGTTGGATTTGGAGGGAATAGGGGAGCCGGACTCCCCAGTGCCATTGATTCAGCTCTCCATAAAATGCATCAAGCTACTCTCCGCCAAGCAGAGCTGCTTTGCTGAGGTTGCTTTATTTAAGATCTCATATACGATGGATAAAGGTTGTCAAGGGAGTCCCATCACCAACAATCAATGATAAATGTCTCAACTTTCATTTATAGCAAGTCCAAAATAAAGGTACATCTTGAAAGCAAAAATTAGTTCATTCGGAAGGTGAGGAGCCCAGATTGGCGTCTCTCACTACAAGAGTTCATTGTGGATGACACTGGAAGGACAATGGGAGAGGCAACATACCCACTACCTTTGAATCTCAATAGTGTTTACAATGTATGGAACTGAAGAAACCTCTGCCATTCCTAAGCATCGCCTTGCGGCCTGTTTGCTATATCATTGGAGCTATTCTTCCAAAGGAGAGACTGGATGTGGACTGACACTTAAAACTGTAATTTGGTTGGAATTCTAATCAGTTTCTAGGATTGCACTGGAGAATTATACAACACAGAACATCAAAAGACTGTTTCAAGTTCTAGCCCAGGTGCAGCTCGCAGATCAGTTATTTGATTCAATCTAGTGATAATGATATGGGTGAAAGTGGAACCCAGTTTTTACATGGAATTGCAGAATGCACCAAAGACAAGTCTCCTCAAAATGCCTTGACATGGAGAAATTATACCTTTTCTCTTTCAACTTCAAATGGTATGAATGAGGAATGATTCGTTTATTTTGAATTTGTGCCTGAACTTCCATTTCTTTTAGAGCAAACTGGTGTACTGTGAAGCTCCATGATCTTGCAGCCTGCCTCTCGTCATGTGGTCCCTTCACTAGAGATGATTATTTATCAAAATAGGATCGACCCTCATTTTTTTTAAATTGTTAAATGTTCAAAATGATATCTGACACAGAAATATGTGCAAACTCTCCAGTGTGGTGCTTTTGTAATCTGGACTCTGCTCATGATGTGAAACTTCCTAGAAATGTTTGGATGATTGAGGAAATAGATTGATTTTAACCTTTCTTATATATACATAGCATTTATCTAAGAAGGTTGTGTTCTTATTCCTGGACCCCTAAATGAGAGCGAAGCAACTACAGACATGAATATTTTAACTGCCTTTAAATTGCCTGATCACAACTTTTTATCCCTAAAATTTGTAAACTATTTTTTTATGTACTGTTGCTTGCATCTTCACATTCTAACCTTGGTGTGAACTATGAAGTGGTGGAATGATGTGCAGGTTATTTACTGGTCAGATGAGGTGGCAAAGTCGCAGTTAACTGTTCCACTGCTTAGGGAAGAGTGTGGTGGGAAGACGTGGTCCAGTGAGCAGTCTGGCTGTCAGAGTGGTGGGAGAACATTTGTTAACATGGTAGTGTACGCAACAGCGCGTTGAATAGCTTCACCCATTGGCACACAAGCTTTCAACTGGACTGCATCCAAGATCTGAGACTCGGTCTCCTGAATCTGACTTGGCAATGGGACCACAGAGCTCCTGATGTGGGCAGCCAGTGTTCCTTCTCCTTATCAGTACTGGTTGAAGTTAAGTAGAGGTATCTGGAGATAAACCAAGAAGCATGGAATGTTAAAGTAGATTCAGGTCATCCCCAGGTTATGGCAGTGTTCCATTCCTGAGGACTGCTCATAACCCAACAGATTGTAAGGAAACAGGGCCTTGGCTGAGTTCCCATGATGTAGAAGATGCCTGCATCCTTGCAGCAGCTGGTAAATCCATCCCACAGGTCTTCCAAACACTTTCTTGTGTATGTTATGTACATGGAGGTCCTGTAGAATCATAGAAACCTACAGCATGGAAACAGGCCCTTCAGGTCAACGTCCATACCAACCAAGATGCCCCATCAATGATAGTTCCACATGTTGCATTTGGCTCATATCTGTCTAAACCTTTCCTATCCATGCACCTATCCAAATGTATTTTAAATGTTGTTATAGTACCTGCCTCAACTAACTCCTCTGGCAACTTGCTCCATATTCCCACTAATACACCTACTAACTCCTATGTGAAAATGTAGTCTGATAGTTTCTCAGCCCCCAACCTGACATAAGGCGTGTACCTAATCAATGCGTGTCAGAGATGATTCCACAATTGTGGGATTTGTTCCTGAGGATATTTTACTTCAGGACTATTCTATTTGTAGCAGGCCCTCTTGAGGAGCTTCAAGGTGAACATTAACCATTCAAAGGCACAGTTTACACCTTGACCATTCCTTGCTTTGAGGTATTGCAGGGGGAGTCTTCTTTCACCGGTGGTAAAACCCTCTGATGCCTCACATTGTAAGGAGTGCTGTTGGTAACCTGGCAGCAATGGCATAATAACGATCAGACCTCAAGTTTCTTGACTTAGTTACAGAGCGCAATGTTTAATTTTAAAATATAGTTGCTGTTGTGCATGGTGGGCCAGACGAGACACGTTCCACGGAAAGTGTGGAGACTCCTCTTGCTTGGATGCTGGCTCATATCCATTAACATCATTCAATACAGGAACAGGCTGAAATAATAAGATACTTTGATTCCTTGCTCAGAGTACAATAAACCCACTCTTGAAAACTTTCAAACACTGGTTAGGCCAAGCTTGGAGAATTAGGCAGTTTTGGTCACGACAACATGGGAAAGACATGGTTGTACTGGAGAGGGTTCAGGGGAGATTCACCAGGATGTTGCCTGGATCGGAGGGGGGCAGTTATGGGAAGGGATTGGATATGCCAGGTTTCTTTTCCCTGGAGCAAAGAATGCAGAGGACTGACCTGGTAGAAAAATACAAAATTATGAGTGCCATATACAGGGTAGATAGGCAGAATCTATATTCCCATGGGCAGGGGTATGTAAAATAGAATTGCATAGATTTAAGGTGCAAGAAAGGAGATTTAAAAAGGGTTTGAGGGGAAGGTTTTTTATGCAGTGGTTGATATATGGAATTCATTGCCAAAGGAGGTGGTGGAACCAGATACACTCATTGCATTGAAGAGATATTTAGATGGGCACTTGAATGTGCAAGGATATATTGTTGGCAAATGGGATTAAAGTAGATGGACAAAAGGTCAGCATGGACGTGGTGGGTGGAAGGCCCCTTTTATGTGCTGTACAACTGTATGACTTGAGACTCTGTAAAATTAAGGCACCGCTAGACTCCCTCAACCGCTGTTGTACTTGCAATGAATGAACTCCTACCATCTGCTGCTAGACCATCCCAGGACATTGATCCAATAACAAAGGTGAATTTGGTGATAAACCTTCAAGTCAGGATAGACTGTCTGAAGAAGGGTCCTGACCTGAAACAACATCTATCCATTCCTTCCACAGATACTGCTTGACCCATTGATTTACTTCAGAATTTTGTGTTTTACTTCTTCCAAAGAGTTCATTTATATGTTGCCTTCTCCAGCAGCATCATATCTAGCATTGGGCACTCACTGATCTTGCTGCATATAACCATATACATTTAAAACAGGCTATTTCCTAGGTTAAGAATACCTGTCTTTTACGGACGCTCATAAAAATGATTGACAATAGACCATAGACAATAGGTGCAGGAGGAGGCCATTTGGCCCTTCGAGCCAGCACCGCCATTCAATGTGATCATGGCTGATCATCCCCAATCAGTACCCCGTTCCTGCCTTCACCCCATATCCCCTGACTCAGCTATTTTTAAGAGCCCTATCTAGCTCTCTCTTGAAAGCATCCAGATAACCTGCCTCCACCGCCCTTTGAGGCAGAGAATTCCACAGACTCACCACTCTCTGTGAGAAAAACTGTTTCCTCGTCTCCGTTCTAAATGGCTTACTCCTTATTCTTAAACTGTGGCCCCTGGTTCTGGAACATGTTTCCTGCCTCTATCATGTCCAAGCCTTTAACAATCTTATATGTTTCAATCAGATCTCCTCTCATCGTTCTAAACTCCAGAGTGTACAAGCCCAGCTGCTCCATTCTCTCAGCATATGACAGTCCCGCCATCCCGGGAATTAACCTTGTAAACCTACGCTGCACTCTCTCAATAGCAAGAATGTCCTTCCTCAAATTAGGGGACCAAAACTGCACACAATACTCCAGGTGTGGTCTCACTAGGGCTCTGTACAACTGCAGAAGGACCTCTTTGCTACTATATTCGATTCCTCTTGTTATAAAGGCCAACATGCCATTCGCTATCTTCACTGCCTGCTGTACTTGCATGCTTACTTTCATAGACTGATGTACAAGGACCCCCAGATCCCGTTGTACTTCCCCTTTTCCAAACTTGACGGCATTTAGATAGTAATCTGCCTTGCTGTTTTTGCTACCATAGTGGATAACCGCACATTTATCCGCATGAATTCCCATATTATTAGATTCAAAAGTCAGCATAGGTATATATGTTCATTCCAACAGATGTCAGAAATGGTTTTCTCTCTCCCCACTTTTCATAATCATCTTTTTTATCACTTATCTGCTTTTAATGCCATTGATTGCAATGCAGTGGAGGTGTGATTACCATATTGAATGATATTTGTGTTTTTTCTGACATTGACAAAATAGTCTTCTGGGCCCTTATGAAAACGGAACCAGTTCATTACCCAAGGATGGCCTGTGTAAATAACTTAAGAGAAACACCAGAGTTTATAAAAGCCATACTCTGTTGCCACATTAGATTTTTTTGTATGGATTACTAATAAGCCAGGACATGAAGATGGTTGCATACAGAACTCAAGAGTGTTTTATGTTCAACCTACAGAAAGCACAAAATAGAAGTGGATATGTTAAAAACCAAGTGGAAGGTATCTAGAAATTTCACAACGTTAAATATTCTCTGTAGAGAAAAGGCTAAAAAGGAAACCGGTGTTGAAAATTGTGAGTGGGTGCGATAAATGGTGTAGCGGGAAATTGACCCCCCTGGTTGGAGTGCAGGTAAGCAGAGTACACAAACCTAAAACAATTGGCAGAACGGAGAGGACAAAGATTTGGTTTGTGCTTATGCACTGTTAGTGGTGATCTGGGGCACATTGGCTGAAAGGAAAGGGATAATAGTTATCAAAGGGAATTGGATAAATAATTGTAGGAGATTTGCAGGGCTTTGAGTCGGTGGCGGGGGTCGGTTGATTTAGAAGATGAATGAGTCTTAACTAAGCTCTCAAAGATCTGATTTGGGTTTGATGGGCTGAATGGCCTCTTGGTGCTGTAACCCCTTGGGATCTCACTATTTAATCCACTGGTACATTGTAGAAAACAAGTTATTTATTTTATATAATATATATTTAAATATTACAGAATTAATGTATGAATAAAGATAAATGAAATCTTACCATGTTGGTTATCGATGCTGTGGTCGTTCTCATTATAATTATTGGGGCATAACCATGTGATAACTCTTTTGAAACTTGGAATTTAGCCCAGACATCCCGTTTGTCTCAGTATATTCAATAATTGATTTGCTTCTCAACTACAATAAAATCATTAATGGCTACATATGTATGACTTCAGAATTATATGACTATTGATCAGAACTGATTTAATCAAAGAATCCAAGTCAATATACAACAGATCGCAGAGATTAATCTGAAACTGCTGATCTTGATGATGTCAGGTTACTCATCCATCAAAACAATAATGAGAATTATACTAAATGCTAGACTGTGGAGGAGGCCCAGGACAGAAAGAGATACTAGTTACTATAGCATTTTGTATCTATCTTCAGTGTAAACCAGCATCTACAGTTCCTTCCTGCACATGAGAATTATGCTGGCAGCCAAGCCAATTCCATGTTTAAAGTCCTCAGTGATCTTGGGCAGGAGCAGTCTGGCTATCAAGAGAATATCTATATCTATCTATCTATCTATCTTCTATCTATCTTATATATATAAAACTCAAATCAGTCCGCCTGCCGCCGTACGGCGTCCGCCGTGCGTTGCTTCCTTTGACGCTCCGCAACTCCGAAACCGGACGCAGAATCGCCGACGTCTTTTCCATTTCGGTAGAGATTTCGCTTTTCTTTCTAAGTATCCGCTCCTCGTTACATTTCGTCGTGTTTAAGTACGCTTTTTAAATCAAATCCTTCACCCCCCCCCCACCACCTCAATATTTCAAAAAGAAACTGGGGAGATCCACACAAGCCTGGGTGTCCTGTGAACGTTCCATCGTGTGATGTCACAATGCCCGATGCTCACAGATGGCCAATCGGGCTTGGATTCATTTACATATGCCTTTGCAGGAGCCACAGCCCCGGTGAACCATTCCATCGTGTGATGTCACAATGCCCAAATGTTCAAATTGCCATTGTTGCCATAGAAGAACGCTCAGTGATTCCTGGGATTCAAATTCTTATGAACTAAGACTGTCATTTCTGATTTTGCTTGTGAAGTGAAAAGTCCTGAATTGCATTTGTCTGATGCAGGAAGATTGTTCCAGATGTTGGGGAAGTCCAGGACACGCGGGACACAGTTTAAGGATAAAGGGGAAATCCTTTAGTACTGAGATGAGGGAAACATTTTTCACACAGATAGTGGTGAGTCTCTGGAACTCTCTGCCACAGAAGGTAGTGGAGGCCAGTTCATTGGCTATATTTAAGAGGGAGTTAGATGTGGCCCTTGTGGCTAAGGGGATCAGGGGGTATGGAGAGAAGGCAGGTACGGGATACTGAGTTGGATGATCAGCCATGATCATATTGAATGGCGGTGCAGGCTCGAAGGGCCGAATGGCCTACTGCACCTAATTTCTATGTTTCTATGCTTCTATCAGCCGTGATCATATTGAATGGAGAATGGTGCAGGCTTGAAGGGCCGAATGGCCTACTACTGCACTTAATTTCTATGTTTCTATGTGTCCCTCTCCTCACCCCTCTCCCTCTGCCACCCATCTCTCTCTCCCCCACCCCCCCTTCCCTCTCCACCACCACCCCCACCCTCTCTACCACCACCCCCTTCCCCCTACACCTCTGTCCCTCTTCCACCACTCCCTGCTACCCCTCTACCACCTCCCTCCCTCCCCACTCTTCCACTTCTCTCCCACTCTCTCCTCCCCCACTCCTCACCCCTCTCCCCATCCCTCTCTCCCCCACCCCCCTTCCCTCTCTACCCCACCCCCCCCTACCTTCTCTCCCCCCCCACACCCTTCCCCTATCCCTCTGTCCCTCTTCCCATCACTCCCGCTACCCCTCTCCTCCTCCCTCCCCACTCTTTCCCCTCTTTCCCCCCACCCCTCTCCCCATCCCCCCTGCCCCCAAAAGCTCTCTCCCCCATCCCTCACCCCCCTACCCCCCGCTCTCCTTTCCCTCCCAAATCTATCCCGTTTCCTCCTCCTCCCTCCCCTCTTCTCACCCCCCCCCGCAAACGCCGTTGGGGAAACAGACCATAGAGGGAGTACAGAGAAGGTTCAACAGACTGATTCCTGGGATGTCAGGACTTTCAAATGAACTGGATAGACTTGGCTTGTACTCGCTAGATTTTAGAAGATTGAGGGGGGATCTTATAGAAACTTACAAAATTCTTAAGGGGTTGGACAGGCTAGATGCAGGAAGATTGTTCCAGATGTTGGGGAAGTCCAGAACAGGGGGTCACAGTTTAAGGATAAGGGGGAAATCCTTTATGACCGAGATGAGAAAAACATTTTTCACACAGAGAGTGGTGAATCTCTGGAATTCTCTGCCACAGAAGGTAGTTGAGGCAAGTTCATTGGCTATATTTAAGAGGGAGTTAGATGTGGCCCTTGTGGCTAAAGGGATCAGGGGGTATGGAGAGAAGGCAGGTACAGGATACTGAGTTGGATGATCATCCTTGATCATATTGAATGGTGGTGCAGGCTCGAAGGGCCGAATGGCCTACTACTGCACTTAATTTCTATGTTTCCCTCTCTTCACCCCTCTCCCTCTCCTCACCCCTCTCCCTCTCTCCCTCTCTCGCTCATCCCCCTTCCCTCTCTACCCCACCCCTTTCCCTCTCCAGCCGCCCCCTTCCCCCTACCCCTCTCCTCCGCCCTCTCACTCCCCACTCTTTCCCGTCTCTCCTCCTCCACCCCTCCTCCCCTCCCTCCCCATTCCCCCCCCCCCCCCCTCCCCTTCCCCCCCCCCCCCCCCCCCCCCCCCCCCCCCCCCCTCCCCCCTCCCCCCCTTTCCCCCCCCCCCCCCCCCCCCCCCCCCCCCCCCCCCCCCCCCCCCCCCCCCCCCCCCCCCCCCCCCCCCCCCCCTGCCCCCCACCTGTGAGTTTGGGGGGTGGTTAATTTGAGTGTGATGCCGCAGCCCCTACTCCCCCTCCCCACCACCCCCCCTTCGCAAACGCTGTTGGGGAAACAGACCCAACGGGTCTGCACTTGGTCTAGTTAATATATAAAACTCAAATCCGTCCGCCTGCAGTACTGATCCCTTCCTGCCTTTTGATTCGTTGACGGCTGCTCCTTACTATCAGCTTCCAACACACTTCGAAACAAAGTTGTAAGAGAGGAACACTGAACTTTTCACTGCTGCAGGGGACGTGCAATTGAGGGAGGCAGGGGAGTGCTGGAAACTTACATTTGGCAACGGCTTCAGTTCCATTGGAGGAGACGGGTGCATGGTGGAATATTGCGTTGGGGGAATCACACCATTGGGGGAGCAGACCCAACGGGTCTGCACTTGGTCTAGTTAATATATAAAACTCAAATCCGTCCGCCGTCCGCCTGCAGTACGGATCCCTTCCTGCCTTTTGATTCGTTGACGGCTGCTCCTTCCTATCAGCTTCCAACACACTTCGAAACAAAGTTGCAAGACAGGAACACTGAACTTTTCACTGCTGCAGCAGGCAGCGGGCAGGGATTTTTTTTTAAAGAGGCAGGGCAGTGCTGGAATCTTACTTTTGAGAACGGGCTTCAGTTCCATTGGAGGAGACGGCTGCATGGTGGAATATTGGGTTGGGGGATCACACCATTGGGGGAGTCTGCACTTGGTCTAGTTAATATATAAAACTCAAATCCATCCGTCCGCCTGCAGTACGGATCCCTTCCTGCCTTTTGATTCGTTGACGGCTGCTCCTTCCTATCAGCTTCCAACACACTTCGAAACAAAGTTGCAAGACAGGAACACTGACCTTTTCACTGCTGCAGCGGGCAGGGGAGGTGCAATTGAGAGAGGCAGGGGAGTGCTGGAAACTTACATTTGGCAACGGCTTCAGTTCCATTGGAGGAGACGGGTGCATGGTGGAATATTGGGTTGGGGGAATCACACCATTGGGGGAGCAGACCCAACGGGTCTGCACTTGGTCTAGTAATTTTATAAAGTGTGATACTTTGTTACTTAAAATTTTCTTGGGTTGAATTCTTTCTTCTGGTTTTTGGGGGAAAAGGGATATGTTTTTAATGTTTCGCTTGAGTAGCTGAGAGGGGGAGCATCACGCAAGATTTAGTTTAGTTTAATTTAGAGTTACAGCATGAAAACAAGCCCTTCAACCCATTGAGTCTAGATGCCAAATATCAATGACCCATTCACACTAGTTCCGTGTTATCTTACTTTTTATCCCCGCTCTACACATATGGGCAATTTACAGAGGCCAATAAACCTGCAAACCCGCAAATCTTTGGCAGAAATCAGACCACCCGGCGAAAAATTATGCAGTCACAGGGAGAACATGCAAACTTCACACAGACAACACCGGAGGCCAGGATTGAACCCTGATGTCTTGCGCTGCGAGACAGCAGCTCTACCAGTTGCACCACTGTGCTGCCCTAAAAAGCAGTGGTTATTGTTCCAGAGTGACTGCTCCTAGTGATATGTAAGAGAAATACAGGCTCCAGACAACTGTACTGACAGATGAAGACGTATGACTGTCGCGCATCAGTCACTACCGGCCTGTCGCGTAAATGATGGCCAAGTGGGACAGGCCCTTAAGTGGTTATCTATGTACGGGCAAGGTCCTCAATATATATTTCTCTGTTTTTACTGTGGAGAAAGACATGAACTTGGGATAGTTAATGGAGGTGTATTGAGGATCCAGAGAGAGCTGCCTGACTTGTTGAGTTACTCCAGCACTTAAGTGTTTTTTTTGTAAACCAACACCTGGAGTTCCTTGATTCTCCAATAAGAAATAGCTGTACATTGGGAATTGGAAGTGATTGAATTGAATTGAATTGAATTCCTTTATTGTCATTCAGACCTTACGGTCTGAACGAAATTTCGTGCCTGCAGTCATACATACAATCATACAATAATAAACAACACTAAACACAAATTAACATCCACCACAGTGTATCCTCCAAGCACCTCTTCACTGTGGTGGAGGCAAAAATCTTATGGCTGCAGTCTCTTCCCTCCTCTTCTCCCTCTGCGCTAAGGCGATTCCCCACCGGGCGATGGCACAAACAGTCCCGCGGCTCACCGAACCCCGCAAACGGGCCGGCTCAAACACCGCGGCCCGGGGTGGTCGAAGCTGCCGCCCTCCAGTCCAGCGGACACAGCCGCTGGCCCGCGGCTGAACCCCAGACTCAGGTCATAGCCGCCAGAACGCCGTCCCAGCCACCGGAGCACCGTTCCAGCCCCGAGCCGGATCGCCCTCACGTGAGTGCCGTTCCTCCCTCGAGCTGGGCCACTCCGACGGGAGCGCCATTCCACCCTCGGGATGGGCCGCTCCGACGGGAGCGCCACAGCCCCTCACGGGAGAGTCTCAGCCCCTCGCCAGGCCGCCCTCACGGGAGCGTCACAGCCCTTCACGGGAGCGCCGTTCCAGCCCCGAGCTGGGCCGCCCTCACGGGAGCGAGCCCAGGGTGAGTCCTGACTGGCTGCCTCCGGAGTCTCGAGGTCGCCAGCTCCGCCATTAGGCCTCAGCGCAGACGGAGGCAGAGAAGGGGGATACGACAAAAAAGTTGCATTCCCCCAAAGGGAGAGACAGCAAGCCCCGTTTCAACCCCCCCCCCCCCCACATAAACACAACCTAAAAACCAAAAACTTAACTAGACAAAACGAAAAAAAAAAAAAAAAAGTACAAAAAACGGACTGCAGGCGAGCCGCAGCCGTTCACCAGCGCCACCACTTCCGCCACTTCCACCAACCTTGGCAATGAGATCCGGGCCCCCACCACTTTCGATGTGAAAAAAATGCCCTTCAACTCTCCATTAAACTTTCCCCCTCATATCTTAAAGCTATGCCCTCTAGTGTTGGACAATTCCACACTGGGAATATGTTCTGATTGTATACCTCATCTATGCCTCTCACAATTTTAGATACTTCTATCATATCTCCCCTCGATCCTTGATTTTCCAGAGAAAATCGGGATGCATGGTTTAGGAACAGCTTCATCCAAGACTGAAATAAATTGCAGAGAATTGTAGGCGCATCCCAGACCAGCCATAAAATAACCCCCCTTCCATCGACCCCATTTAGACCTTAGGCTGCCTCGGCAAGGCCACCAGCATAATCAAGGATGAGTCTCACCCCATCACTCCCTCATCTCCCCTTTCCCATCAGGCACGAGGTATAGAAGTGTGAAAATGCACACCTCCAGATTCAGGAACAGTTTCTTCCCCGTCGTTATCAGGCATCTAAATCATTCTATCAACAACTAGAGAACAGTCCTAAACTACTTTCCACCTCATTAGAGACCCTCAGACTATCTTTAATCGGAATCTCACTGGAATTTATCTTGCACGAAACGTTATCCGCTAAATCATGTATCCGCACACATGGCTCAATTGTCATGTATTGTCTTTCCGCTAACTTCAGTCTGAGGAAGGGTTTCGGCCCGAAACGTCGCCTGTTTCCTTCGTTCCCATGGATGCTGCTGCGCCCGCTGAGTTTCTCCAGCAATTTTGTGTACCAGCACACAACAAAAGCTTGTCACTGTACCTCGGCACACGAAACAATAAACTAAATGAGACTAAAACAATCCGTCTATCCAACCTCTCCTTGTAGCCAAAAACCCTTTTAATGGGCCAGCATTCTGGTCAATCTCCTTGCACCTTATCCAAAGCTTCCACATCTTTCCTGTGATGGGGCGATCAGAATTGCACCTTAAAAGGGCTGTCCCACTGAGGCAACCTATTTGGTGAGTTTATAAGAGTTTAGGAGTTGAAAACCTCCTTCGACTATGTAGAAGACCTTCTTCAACTACGTAAAAGACCTCCTTCGACTATGTTGAAGACTCGCATCGACCAGCTTCGGGAAAATTGGACACCAAATAGTGGAGAGTGAAGACGATCTCCTTCGACCTCCTTTTGACTATGTTGAAGACTATCTACGACTACCTTCGATTACCTACGAATAACATGCCGACCCTACCATGACCTAATTCGACCAAACCTACGAGTAGAAAAAATATCGATTTTTTTCTATGGCGACCTTTTCTTACTCACGGGCATTTTTCAGCATGTTGAAAAATACGCCGCAACCTAGCTGAGGCCTCGAGAATGCGACGACTACTCTCGAGCATGAAGGAGAGTTAAGGGCATTTCCCACTTTCACGACCTAATTCACAACCTTTTTTACTCGTGGACATTTTTCATCATGCTAGAAAAAACGCCCCGACCTACTTGATGCCACGAGTACCTACGACTAGCATCACGGCCTGCTACGACCTACCTACTGACCTCCAAAAAACCTCATGACGACCATGCTGAGCGTATGAGTCAAGGGCTAACTCGGCAGAGGTCGTGAATTAGGTCGTGAAAGTGTGACAGGCCCTTTACAAAGATCTCCGAGGAACTCGTGTCGACCATGCTGCGAGTATGAGTCGAGGTCAAACTCTTCTAAACTCGCCAATTAGGTCGCCGCAGTGGGACAGTGAATCGAGTATCTTTTCGTATCTCTGGTTCACACGGCTCAATCAATCTCTAAAGGGCCTGTCCCACTTGGGCGACCCAATCCGCTAGTTCTGGCGAGTTTGCCCTCGACTCATACTCGCAGCATGGTCGACGAGGTCGTAGGAAGTCTTCGTAACTCTCCTTTATGCTCGAGAGTGGTCTCCGCGTACTCGAGGCCTCGGCTAGGTCGCGCGTTTTTTTCAATAAATTAAAAAAATGCCCGCGAGTAAACAAAGGTCGCCATGGAAAAAATCGATACTTTTTTTACTCGTAGTAGGTAGGCATGTTAGTCATAGGTAATCAAGGGTCGTCGGAGATAGTCGTAGATAGCCTTCGTCTTAGTCGATGGGAGGTTAAACGAAATCGAAGAAGGTCGTCTTCACTCTCCACTATTCTAATTTTCTAATTTGTGTCTAATTTTCCCAAAATTAGGTGTAGCTAGTCTTCAACATAGTCGAAGGAGGTCTTCTACATAGTTGAAGGAGGTCTTCAACATGTCATTTTTTTTAAACTCTTCAAAACTCGCCAAATAGGTGGCCCAAGTGGGACAGCCCCTTTAAACGCATGCCAATGCTGTTCTTGGTCGATTTTGAATTAGTTTCTTTCCGAATATCGCCCCTAAACGCACTGAACGTATTTTTAAGATCAGAACAATGAAGAACACTAACGGCGAAAAGCAGAAACAAGTTGGGCACAAGATGGAATAAGTTACAGTTGGATTTTGTAATAAGAGTTTCACCATCAGCAGGAAACGCTCACGCTCAGCTGGAGTGACGCAGCGTGAACAGCTCCGCCTTCAACAGGGCTCGCGTCAGTTTAAATTCTAAGATGGCGGCGGCCAGCGGACGGTCGGGGATGCGATGGAGGTGAGTCGGGGGGAAGGAGATGTTTAAACCCGGGAACTGGAGGCTTTCGCGTCGGTCACTCCGGCAGAGCGTGAGCGTTTCCTGATATGAGGAAGGTTGAGGCAGACGCGGGCGGCACAGATCGAGGGCAGCTTCTCCGGGGCTCCCTCCGGCCCGCGATGAGTGCGGGTCAGCGTTTGACCCCGGGAGCGGGATCCTCCCCGATTGTTGGCCCTGGTCTGCCTCATGTTCAAAGGTATTGCCACTACCACAATTTGACGGGTTGGATCAACCCATAAATAATGTGCACCCCACCACCCTGGCTGCAACATGTGCCTCCCCTCTGGATCGAGGTTGACTTGCTTGCAAAAGGACACAAAGTAGCTCAGCGGGTCAGGCAGCATTTCTGGAGAACGTGGGCCATGAGTTATTCCAACCCTTCAAGATTTGCCTCCACTTCAATACTGAAGATGTGAGATCTAGTCTAAGGAAAGAGGAGGAGTGAAATGTAATAATGGAGGGAGGTATATCAGTGGAAAGAGATGGGGTGGTGGAAGAGGAAGGATTAAAGGGAGATGGGAGACAAGTTTATGATGTAGGTTTCTCTTCCCTCCTCCCCAACTCCTATTAGTTTGAAGAAGGATCCCAACCAAAACTGTCCATTCCCTCCACAGATGCTGCCTGACCCGCTGAGTTCCTCCAGCATTATGTTTTGCTCAAGGTTTCAGCATCCACAGCTTATTGTACCTCCATAATTGTGGGGATGTTGGTAATATGAAATGCCTGCCCGATCACACCAATGTAGTATGACCAGATGTTGGGATTTTTTAAATGTTGATTGATGTGAGCATCTTACTAAAAGCAGTGCCCATTGAGGTAAAGCTGACATGCTATACAGTAGCTGTTGTCAGGATGTTGGCATGTGTCTGGCATTGACAGCATGTAATCACCATTCCTGATTACTCTGCAATTCTGCCTTCTTGAGCCACTCATAACAGGAAGTTGCTGTTCGCAAGAATGATTTCGAACAGGAATCCCATGGGCATTTGAGGGAAGTGAACGTAGGGCAGAAGTGATAGAGCAGGGGAATAGGACAAACTCTCAACAGTTAGTACTTCAAGAGTGGCTTTCTGGACCACCTCCATGTTGGGGAATGGGAGTAAGGAGAAGGCATCATCAGGCAAAGAATTGATCATCCCCTCTCGCTCATCCAAGCTCACTTCCCTCCTGGAGTGTTTTTTCTGTCCAGTATATTTTGCAGTGCCAGGCCTGTCATTTGAAAAGAGCAGGCAATACAGTTCTCACTGTATATCCTATGGGGGCTCGCATTGAATAAGGCAATATGCCTAATCTAATCCCAGTGCACCAGCTTCAGACATTGTCCACAGAGACCAAATTGCTATTTACATAAACGTGATGAGCATGTACCAGAATGTATTATCTTGAGCTGCCTTGGCTACTCCCAGTGCGACGGCATATTAGCAAGGCCTCCATACCATTAAATCATCATGGGGGCAACTACAAAATAACCCCACTTGTAATGTTAGTTAGTCTATAGCCTTCTTGTTTTGAATGTGAAGTGATCCACTTCAACATTTATCAAGGTAGCCCCACTATCTACAACATATGTTGCAACAACTCACAAAGCTCTTCGGACAACACATTTCAAATATCTTAACTCTGGAAGGACAAAGACAGCAAACCGATCAATGTTAAGAGTAGAGAAATTGCGAGGTTGTCACTTTTATAACTACTGCAGCATTAACCTTTTTTTTTTCTTTCTCTTACAACAGTTGAAAAAAAATCAGTTGCCTTGTGTGAATTAATGCGTTGGTTTCGGGCTAGTTTGAGGGCCTCGTCATGAATATCCATCAATCTGGAAGTCGGCTTGTTAGGATTTTGAGACTGTGCACCCGAGGATCCACTGCAACTGGTTACAGAAATTGCAGAACTTTGATCCAAAAACATGGATTTGAGACATTAAGGAAACAAAATGGCTTGTCTTGCCATCTGAGAAATTGTATGGGCTTAACTTTAATCCGCTTCCAGTATTCTGAAAGGATACATCAAATTCCCAGTGAAGCAGAAGATGTAAATAACTGTGACAGAGACACCAAAGATTCTAGTGTTTTATCTGATCCTTCCATTGGCAGTTCAGCAAAAGGAACATCATCTCAATACAGTGGACCAACCTCTGAGGGTTCTTCCACAGAGTTGGAAAGACCAACTGAGATGAGGACATCTTGGGAACAATTCTGTAATGAGCTTCGACAATGCACCTCTCCCAGTGATGTGTTAGACTTGTATGAACACTCCAAAATGGCGTGGAAATATACCAGCAATGCCCTGACAACCATGTGGGAAACGATAAAGAGAATGTCAGATGATCAGAGACGTTACGAACAGAAGTTGATGTTCGAGCATCCACTCTTTGAGAAGATATGCCAGAAGGCCTTGAAGGAAGCTCAGCTAATGAGCTGTAATGACTTGGTGTATAGCCTCTTCGCTTTGGTAAAAATGGGGGTGAGCCAGCAGAGTCGTCTGATCCAGACACTGCTCAGAGTCTCCCAGGTAAATACAACCAGGGCCTTGCTGTTGACAGAACTGGACAGAACTGTAGGCTGACTAGTTACAATTTACCTCTGTGACATGATATCATTTTATGGAAAAATAAACCTGTTTTGTAACAGAGATTCAAATAGTCAGTTTGAAAGAAGAGCAGCAAATATTAAATTGTGTGTAAAGGTGGATATTGATTGACATTCCTAAATGTTTAGAACTTTTTACCCACTTGCCATGCAATAGGAATATTCCAAAAATTATAAATGCGGAGAACTTTTAATTAATTAAAATAACCTGACCAAGTTGCCGTACTAAACAGGGGTGTGCTTATGGAAGAAGACACAGTGCTCAGTAGCTCAGCAGGTCAGGAAGCATCTCAGGACAACATGGATTCCCTTCTCCTATGTCCAACTAGTCACGTCCCCTTCTCTCGTCTCCCACCAGCGGTGACCCTTTCTCCCATATCCCAACAGAATCTGAAGAAGGGCCCTGATCCGAAACATCGCCTATCCATGTTCTCTTGAGGTGCTGCTTGTCCCGCTGAGCTACTACAGCACTTTGTTTCTTTTTTTGTAGACCAGTATCTGCAGTTCCTTGCTTCTAGGGGTTAACTGGCACCTTTGCTCTTGTTTTGGTATTTTTATACGATTACTCCATGATTACATCTTGGAATTGGCTGTGGATCAGTTGAATCTTTTTCAGATTGTGATCAATAAATTTTTGAAGAGATGTATTAAGGGAAATAGAATAAAGGAGATAGTGAGAATTGATTAGTCATGATTCAGTTGAATGGCAGAATGGGTTGTATGCTCTCTTCCTAATGTTTTTACCTCAGTGGGGAAACGGTCACATTCTTGGGGGGAAATTTAACAGAATCAGAAGTGACTTATTAACTCATAGTTTAGTCTAGAGATACAGTGCAGAAGCATGCAGCGTTTGTGCCGACCAGCGATCCCCACACACTAACACTATCCTGCACACACTAGGGACAATTTATAATTTTACCAAGCCAATTGGCCTACAAACCTGTACATCTTTGAAATGTGGGAGGAAACAGGATATCCCGGAGAAACCCTACGCAGGTCCTGGGGGAACGTACAAATGCCTTGGTCAGGATCGAATCCGCTGTAAGGCAGCAACTCTACCATTGTGCCACCGTGCCACACCAAACTGTAGAGCTTTGACCTGATGCTTGATTTGTCGGATCGCTGAGCTCTCTTGCTTACTGTGCTGTAGCTTCACCAGGCCGCTGTCCCGTTTTTAGATGTCTCTCTGCAGTCTTCAGTGAACTAGGAACATCCCAGAAAGGAAATTGGAGTGTATGATTAAAATATATTTTATTTACCCTCGTGGGGTGTGTATAATAGTTTAATAAAACCCAGTTTTCTAAAACATAGTTTATTTATCTACTATCATTCGTATTTTTGCTAGACTGACAGATTAATTTTAGATGTGTGTGACTGCAAGTAGCATACTGTGTGTTCAATGTGTCTGTCCTGCTTGTAGGAGCGCTTGAACGACTTTGACGAGAGGGCTCTCTCGGTACTGTCCAGCTGCTTGAGGAACATGGAAGAGAGCAAGAACGTCATTTCACTGCGGGCAGGCTTGAGGTAAGCTGATGGACAAAGCAGAATCGCAGCTCTTCCTGATGTGCTTTACAACTCGCTGTAAATACTGGAACCCATTGCTGCTATCCTGATCTTCCTATTATTCCTTCAGGCTTTGTAGCAAAGCTGTGAGTTACTGCACCAGACCAAACTCTGTTTGTGTTCAGTGTTAGGCCTCTCTCTCCGCATCTACATATACTTTACCTGCCTGTGGTACTTTTACCAAATTTCCTGAGAAGGCACCTTTGCTGTTTCCCAGCTGCAGTGTTTGGTAGTCAGATTCCTGCTCTCACCACTCTCTACGTAAAGAAATGTTTCCAAATTTCCAGATTGGATTTAGCAAGTTAGTTGTATGTATGAACCCCCACCCCCAGCCCACTGAATCTATGCCGATAATCAACAACTAATCCTATCCTAAATCTGGATCTCATTTTGACTACATGTTCCCATAAATTTTTCCCAGATTCGACTGCTACTCGGGTACACACTTGGGGCAATTTGTAGAGGCCAATCAACCCAATGACCACCATGTTTATGGGATTATCGGAGGAAACCTGAGAACCCAGACAAAACACACATTATCATAGATGGAATGTGCAAACTACTTAGACAACCAGGGCTCGAAATTAACGGTTGCCCTGGTGCCACTGACCACTCAAAGCGCTGCCAGGCAACCTAAACACCGAGTCATTTTGCCCGGCTAGGCAACCAGATACTGGTTTGTACCGAAGATAGACACAAAAAACTGGAGTAACTCCGTGGGTCAGGCAGCATCTCTGGAGAAAAGGAAAGCGATGTTTTGTGTCGGCGGTGACGGCTGTATTGCGTGGGATAGATTCTAGGTGCGGGGTGAGGAATGGTTGGAGCGAATGACGGGCCCCGCACAGTGGCTCCATCTGCTCCTCCCGCCCGCTCTGATAGCGGCCGCTGCTTGCAAACCCGCTAACAGCGCACTTTCAAAACAAACCCTCCCGCACACCGAGGCCGGTAGGAGGTTGGGAGGGGGAGGCCTCGGCGTGCGGGAGGGTTTGTTTTGAAAGTGCGCCGTTAGCGAGTTTGCAAGCAGAGGCCCTTATCAGGGCGGACGGGGTGGGGGCGGTGGAGCCACTGTCGCGGCTGCTGCTGCCGCTGTTCAGGACCCGTCATTTGCTCTGACCCTTCTGAAGCAGCTGCACCAAAGATACTATAGCTATGGGATCTTTGAGCTGCACCGCTCGGCCCCGCACCTTGCTGTTGGCTGGCGGAGGAGGGAGGCGGTGGCGAGGAGTTCCCAATGGCCAAGGCAGTGGGGCGATGTTGTCCGAGGCGCTGACTCTCCTTCCTCCATACCTCGCCCCCCTTTCTCTCTCTCTTGTACGCCCCCTCCACCCCTTCCCACCCCCCCCCCCCTTATCCTGGGACCCCTCCTCTCCCTCCCGCACTGATCCCCATTCCCGCCTCGATTCAGTCCTCACTGACATCCCATGTGCTCCCCTCCCCATCTCCCCTCCCCAATCTATTCATCCTGCGCTGATCACCCTATCCACCTCGCATTGATTCTCTTGCCACCCACCCACCCACCCCCCCCCCCCCCCCTCCATCCTACACTGGTTCCCCAATTCACCCTGTGCTTACCCCTTTCCCATCCATCCTGCACTTCTCCTCCATCCATCCTGTACTGATCCCCCATCCATCCTGTACTAATCCACGCATTCATCCCGTACTGACCCACCCTCCATTTACCCTGCACCTTCCCCTCATTCATCCTGTAGTGATCCCCCATTCATCCTGCACAGACCCTCCGATCCACACTGTATTGACCCACACCCCATTCATCCTGAACCTCCCATAGATCCTGCGCTGATACCCCTGCCCCATTCAAGAAGAATGGGGGGAACAGTCTGAAGAAGGGTCTCGACCCGAAGCATAGAAACATAGAAACATAGAAATTAGGTGCAGGAGTAGGCCATTCGGCCCTTCGAGCCTGCACCGCCATTCAATATGATCATGGCTGATCATCCAACTCAGTATCCCGTACCTGCCTTCTCTCCATACCCCCTGATCCCCTTAGCCACAAGGGCCACATCTAACTCCCTCTTAAATATAGCCAATGAACTGGCCTCAACTACCCTCTGTGGCAGAGAGTTCCAGAGATTCACCACTCTCTGCGTGAAAAAAGTTCTTCTCATCTCGGTTTTAAAGGATTTCCCCTTTATCCTTAAGCTGTGACCCCTTGTCCTGGACTTCCCTAACATCGGGAACAATCTTCCTGCATCTAGCCTGTCCAACCCCTTAAGAATTTTGTAAGTTTCTATAAGATCCCCTCTCAATCTTCTAAATTCTAGAGAGTATAAACCAAGTCTATCCAGTCTTTCCTCATAAGACAGTCCTGACATCCCAGGAATCAGTCTGGTGAACCGTCTCTGCACTCCCTCTATGGCAATAATGTCCTTCCTCAGATTTGGAGACCAAAACTGTACGCAATACTCCAGGTGTGGTCTCACCAAGACCCTGTACAACTGCAGTAGAACCTCTCTGCTCCTATACTCAAATCCTTTTGCAATGAAAGCTAACATACCATTCGCTTTCTTTACTGCCTGCTGCACCTGCATGCCTACCTTCAATGACTGGTGTACCATGACACCCAGGTCTCGCCGCATCTCCCCCTTTCCCAATCGGCCACCATTTAGATAATAGTCTGCTTTCCTGTTTTTGCCACCAAAATGGATAACCTCACATTTATCCACATTATACTGCATCTGCCAAACATTTGCCCACTCACCCAGCCTATCCAAGTCACCCTGCAGTCTCCTAGCATCCTCCTCACAGCTAACACTGCCCCCCAGCTTAGTGTCATCCGCAAACTTGGAGATATTGCCTTCAATTCCCTCATCCAGATCATTAATATATATTGTAAATAGCTGGGGTCCCCGTACTGAGCCTTGGGGTACCCCACTAGTCACTGCCTGCCATTGTGAAAAGGACCCGTTTACTCCTACTCTTTGCTTCCTGTTTGCCAGCCAGTTCTCTATCCACATCAATACTGAACCCCCAATGCCTTGTGCTTTAAGTTTGTATACTAATTTCTTATGTGGGACCTTGTCGAAAGCCTTCTGGAAGTCCAGATACACCACATCCACTGGTTCTCCCCTATCCACGCTACTAGTTACATCCTCGAAAAATTCTATAAGATTCGTCAGACATGATTTACCTTTCGTAAATCCATGCTGACTTTGTCCAATGATTTCACCACTTTCCAAATGTGCTGCTATCCCATCTTTAATAACTGACTCTAGCAGTTTCCCCACTACTGATGTTAGACTAACTGGTCTGTAATTCCCCATTTTCTCTCTCCCTCCCTTCTTAAAAAGTGGGGTTACGTTTGCTACCCGCCAATCTTCAGGAACTACTCCAGAATCTAAAGAGTTTTGAAAGATTATTACTAATGCATCCACTATTTCTGGAGCTACTTCCTTAAGTACTCTGGGATGCAGCCTATCTGGCCCTGGGGATTTATCGGCCTTTAATCCATTCAATTTACCCAACACCACTTCCCGGCTAACCTGGATTTCACTCAATTCCTCCAACTCCTTTGACCCCGCGGTCCCCTGTTATTTCTGGCAAATTATTTATGTCTTCCTTAGTGAAGACGGAACCAAAGTAGTTATTCAATTGGTCCGCCATATCCTTGTTCCCCATGATCAACTCCCCTGTTTCTGACTGCAAGGGACCTACATTTGTTTTAACTAATCTCTTTCTTTTCACATATCTATAAAAACTTTTGCAGTCAGTTTTTGTGTTCCCTGCCAGTTTTCTTTCATAATCTATTTTCCCTTTCCTAATTAAGCCCTTTGTCCTCCTCTGCTGGTCTTTGAATTTCTCCCAGTCCTCCGGTATGCTGCTTTTTCTGGCTAATTTGTACGCATCATCCTTCGCTTTGATACTATCCCTGATTTCCCTTGTTATCCATGGATGTACTACCTTCCCTGATTTATTCTTTTGCCAAACTGGGATGAACAATTTTTGTAGTTCATCCATGCAGTCTTTAAATGTCTTCCATTGCATATCCACCGTCAACCCTTTTAGAATTAATTGCCAGTCAATCTTGGCCAATTCACGTCTCATACCCTCAAAGTTACCTTTCTTTAAGTTCAGAACCATTGTTTCTGAATTAACAATGTCACTCTCCATCCTAATGAAGCGTTGCCCATTTCCTTCTCTCCATAGATGCCGCCTCACCCGCTGAGTTTCTCCAGCACTGTTGTCTACCCGCATCCATCCCGTATTGAACCCCCCCCCCCCCCATTCAACACCACTGACATCCCCCACGCTCTCCCCTCACAATTTTACCTACTCCAACCAACACGTACTAATTCACCTGCCTCAATCCATCCATTCTGCACCGACTGCCTTCTAAACCCTCCCCCCCCCCCCCCCCATCTATCCACCCCGCACTGATTCACACACACACACACACACACACACACACACGCACACACACACACACACACACGCACACGCACACACACACACACACACACACACACACACACCCCTCCCTGACCCTATTGTCCTGAGAATGTCTTCAGAGCGAACTTTGACTATGTTTGATAATGGAATGCAATCAAATGTGTTTTAATTCCCAGTGTTATTATTTGTTTTCATCCATAAAGATGGATTAATTAAATTGTGAACACGTGGAACATTAAAACCGCAGTGTTCGATTGTCACTGCTGCCGTTGACACGTTATTACAGAATTCATTTTAACGCAAAACAATGCTCTTAATATGGAGTATCAGTACTGTAGTTATTTAATGAGCAACATTCCCAACTATACATACGCATTTATGTGACCATGGTCCAGGATTTATTGACACGGGTTGATCATACGCTGAATAATCCAACCACATTTTTGTTTGGAAGTGGAAAGAACTAATAGAAATTGCATTCATTGCAATGTGTAAAAAGAGTTGAGATACTGTCTTATAATTTTGCTGCATGTCATTGTGGGATATATCATGTCTTGATTGGTGAATATGTTTAGTTTGTGACTTTATTTGAAATAATATGTGAATGCTTCATTGACTGGTAAACTACGCACTTCGTCCGAGCACATTATCGCACGCGTCATGCAAGCCATCTTAAATGACCACCTAAATTGTCATTTTGCAACCTAAAAAGCTGCCAAGGTTGCCCGGCTGGCAACAGTGAAAAAAAGTTAAGCGAGAGCCCTGACAACACCTAAACTCAGGATTGAACTGGGGTCTCGTGCTATGAGGCAGAGGCACTCCTACCTGCACCATTCTGCTGACTTAGAATAGACTTTTGTATGCTTGCTTGTTAGTCATTTCAATGTTAAAAGTCCATTACCACATCACCCTGTAGTCTTTTTCTTTAAGACCTTAGAGCCCCAGGATGTTCATTTTTTTTGCACTAATAGTAACAGCAACTTGGTTCTAGTGTCCAGGTGTACCGGCTCTTGGGCAGGGCCGGTACACCTGGCGTCAAGACCAGGTTCTTAAACCCATTGAGGAAGCCATCAGCATGGGAATCAGCAGCTGCAGACGAGCGCGCCCCACCACCCAGATAATCACCTTCGTGAAGGCCGGAGTGCAGCTGCCAAGAAACACAGCAGCCAGGAATCCGTCAGGAATCTTGATGACAGCGCAGGATTGGCAGCTTTCCGTAGACCAGGTAAAACAGCTGAAGTTCCCACAGCACATTGCCACGACCACCCTGAGGCCAGATATCCTCCTGGTCTCAGAGGCGACCAAAAACATTGTCTTGTTGGAACTGACAGTGCTGTGGGAGGACCGTCTAGAGGAGGCCCACGAGAGGAAGATGGCCAAGTATGAAGAACTGGTCATAGACTGCCGTAAGCAGGGCTGGAAGGCAAGGTGTATGCCCATCGAGGTTGGCTGCAGAGGTTTTGCAGAGCAATCGCTCTACAAAGCCTTGAGTGCACTGGGCATCAATGGAGTAGCAAGGAGAAGGGCCATCAAGAACACCACAGAGGCAGCGGAGAAGGCCTCGAGATGGCTCTGGATCAGGAGAGGAGGTCCATGGGGAGGAGCGAATGCCACCTGAACACAAGTCGTGGTCTGATCAACCACGGCTGGGTCGCCTGGGTGAGGGTGTCTGATGTTGAAAGACCCGAAACACCCAATGACCCCAGGCAACATCACTGATGATGTGTTCAGGAGCATCTATAGATGTATTTGTATCAAAACAGCAACTTGGTTCTAGTGTCATCTTTATAAATCAGTAATGCCTCGTATCCAGAACATGTATTTTATGTATACAACCTTTATGCATAAAGCAGTGTAATAATCAAAGGCAATAACAAATTTAAGCATTACTGATTCTGGACAAAGGACGTGGTTTTCCTTGATGCCCCTAGATTAAGGATTCTACTCTTCCACTCCTGTTACACAGTGATATTGTGAAATTCCACATTTCCCACATTTGATTCTGCACCTTTCCCAAGGTAATGGATGGAAAATGATCAGAACTGATGTCCAGAACAACCTGGTATACTATATGTAATGTAAAAACTGAAAATTCCAGAAACACTTAACAGGTCAGGCAGCATCTGTGGAGAGAGAAACAGAGTTAATGTTTTGGGTCCAATGAGGCTCTCAGACCCTAATCATAATCTTGTTTCTCTTTCCACAGATGCTACCTCACACTTTGAGTTTTTCCTGCATTATTTGTTTTTATTTCAATTTTGCAGTTTTTATTATGATTATCATAACCTTGTGTATCGGCCCAGCATGTGGCAAGCAAGTGGCTTGGTAGAATTTACATCCCATCCTTGACTTACTTAGCTTGTCCAGATAAGTATGCTTTCAAATGACTGGAACCAGTTTTCAAAATGTTAATCTTTCACACCTGGAGAAACAGAATTGGATACAATATTTGTTGTTCTTCTTGCAGACTACTTGTAGAACTACGTATTTCACAAATTAAGACGGTGGTGGCCCTGCAGACTATAATGAGATGTATTGGTAAAGAATCTTCAATGCCTCTAAAGAAGAAACTGGAGGTAGGGCGCTATTTAATTCTCATAATGGAGGTGTTACCATTTAAGCCAAGCCGTGTTTAGGTTTATTACTGTTACACATACCACGATACAGTGAAAAGCTTTTGTTTGTGTGCTATCCAATTAAACCTGTACAACATATAGAGTGAAGAGTCCATTCCTTCCATCTCGTTGAGAAAGTTGTGGTTGATTCAACCACCTCCATATGGAAAGTGGATCGGGTAATAAAAAAGGCATATGACATACCGGCCTTCCATCAGTTGGGGTATCGAGTATTAAAGTTGGCAAATCATGTTGTAGCCATATAAAGCTAGGGTAAGACTTCATTTGGAGCATTATATGCAGTTCCAGGTCGTCACATTATGGAAAGGATATTCAGGCTTTTCAAAAGTTTCAGTTATCAGGAGAGGTTGAACAAACTTGGATTTTTCTCATTGGAGCTTTGAAGGTTAAGTGGAGACTTGATAGAAGTGTAGACTTCTCATGCAATATAGTATGAGCAGGTTGACAGGGCAGGCAGTCAGTCTTTTTCCCAGGATGGAAATGTCATATAATCGCTTAAGATGAGCGGAGGAAAGTTTAAAGGAGATTTAAAAGATATATTTTTGTTTTGCCTGATAGGTCAGTACTTGGAATGAGTGATTGGAAGGTAGAGGTTAGGACCAGTCAGTCTCAAAGGAAGGTGAGGCAGGGAGAGGTGAAGAAATATGGTGCTACTCATGGGCTAAAGTATGATTATTTTAATTCAATGCATGTGGGATTGCAGGGAAAGCAGATTAATTTAGAGCCTCAATCGGTCCTTGGGGCTATGATGTTCTGGCCATTGCAGAACATTGTTTGCAAGAGCTACACGTCTGGCAATCAATCCGGGGTTTGAATGAGAATGGATAAAAGAGGTGGAAGAGGTTTGCTACCAACAGGGAGACTGTCACGGCACACTCAGAGAGGACATACTGGAGGGTTCATCCAATGAGGTGAGCTTGAAGAAAGATGCATGCACCGTAATAGGATTGTACCACAGGCCCCTTCAATAGCAAGCAGGAGATGAAGGAAAAGATCTGTGGACAGGTTCCGGAGAGATGCCAATGCAAAAGAGTTGCCTTTGTGGGTGACTAACTTACTCAATATTGACAAACTTGCTCAGTGCCAAAGATTATACGGACAGTATTTGTGACGTTTATCTAAGAGGGTTTGTTGAAACTATATGTGGATAAGAGAAGGGTACATACTGGACCTTGTAATAGGAAATGAAGGGCAGTGGATGTTGTCTACATGGATTTTAGTAAGGCATTTGATCTGTTCACCCTGGTAGGCTGATACAGAAGGTCAGGTTGCAGGGGATTAACAATGCTAATGGTTGTATGGATTCAGAACTGGTGAGGAAGTATGCAGCATGATCTAGATTAACTTCAGAAATGGGTGGGGAAATGGCAAATGGAGTTTAATCCGAGCAAGTGTGAGGTTTTGCACTTTGGGAGGTCAAATGTAAGGGGAAAATATACAATTGATGACATGACCTTGAACAGCATTGATGTGCAGAGGGATCTTGAAGTTCAAGTCCATAACTCCAAAAGTGGCAAAACAAGTCAAGTCAAGTCAAGTTTATTTGTCACATACACATACGAGATGTGCAGTGAAATGAAAGTGGCAATGCTTGCGGACTTTTGTGCAAAAGACAAACAACAAAACAACCAAACAAATTATAAACATAATCATAACACACATATTCTTTTACATAATAAATAATGGAAGGAAAAACGTTCTGTAGAGATAGCAGTAAAGAAGGCATTTGGCATGCTTGGTTTCAGTGGTCGGGGCATTGAGTATTGGAGTCAGGAAGCTTTGTAGGATTTTGGTTTGGTCTTATTTGGAATATTCTGTGCAGATCTGGTCTTCCCATTACAGGAAGGATATGGGGGCTTTGGAAAGGATGCATAGGAGGTTTACCAGATGGATGACTGGATTGGATGTATTAGCTGTAGCAGGGGTTTGGACAGACTTGGATTGTTTTCTCTGGAATGCCGGAGACTGCGGGGAGACCTGATAGAACTATATAAAATTACTAGACTAAGTGGGACCCATTGGGTCCCTGTCACACGGGAGGCCTGATCCCCCAACGTAATATTCCTCCACTCACCCGTTTCCCCCAATGCAACCCGTCCCCCCAAAGCAATATTGCACCGCTCGCCCGTTTCCCCCTCCCCCCAATGCAACCCATCCCCCCAAAGCAATATTGCACCACTCACGCAGCCCCCAACTGCGCAGGCACGGCTCATTTCCCATCATCCCCCAGCACTCCCTCTCCTCTTCACCCTCCCTCTTCTTTCCCCTCTCCTCCTCCCCGCCCCAAGCCGTCCCTCACCTCTCCCTCTGTCTCCGTTCCGGTACCCTCAGTCACTCCCTCCCTCCCACCCTCCATAACTCCTCCCCTCCTATCCTATCCCCCACTCCTCACCTCCCTATCCCCCCCCACTATACCTCCTGACCTCCCCCACTACTCTCCTCTCCCTCTATTCCCCACTCCCTACCTCGCCCACTCTCCCCTCCCCTCCCTCTATTCCTCCTCCTCCCCCACTCTCCTCACCTCCCCCACTTTCCCCCTCTCCCTTTCTTCCCCTCCCTCAATCCACACTCCCTCCTCGCCTCCCCAGGATCTTTCCCCTCTCCTCCTCCCTTCCCCCAATCCCTCACCTCTCCCTCTCCTTTCCCCTACCCTCAGTCACTGCCTCCCTCCCTCTAGAGACTGCGGGTAGGGGAAAGGAGAGGGAGAGGTGAATAAATCACCTCCATCCATAAAAAGCAGCATCTGCAGTTCCTTCCTTCACAGGTCATTCATTGTTAGCTGTGATTTAGATCCCGTTGACTTGACGATTGGACCAGTTTGAATCGCAAGCGCACGCGTGCGTGCGTAATTCCGCGCAAACTGCTCGGCCCGCGCAAACTGCTCCGGCTCAGCTGCCGCTCGGCCCGTCCCCGTCCTGGCCGAACGCCCGCTGCTGGTGTTCGGCCCATCCCTGCCCACCTGCTGCTGCCACTCGGCCCGTCCCTGCCCTGCCCACCCACCTACCTGCTCGTCGCTGCCGCCTGGGAGAGGGGTAGAGAGGGAGAGCGTGACTGGGGTAGAGAGGGAGGGGGAGGGGCAGAGAGGGAGGGTGGTAGAGATTGATGGGAAGGGGGGCGCGTGGCGTCACGGAAGAGGGCTGGTCCCCGAATGCAATACACCACCACTCACCCATAGGTCCCAATACTCATCACTCCCTAGAGAGGGAGGGGTAGAGGGGGAGGGGTTAGAGAGGAAGGGGGAGGAGTAGCGAGGGAGGGGGTGTTGGCTGCATTTTAGAGGCAGCGGGGAAGAGGGAGGGAGGTGTGAATAACCAGGGGGTTTGAATAACCCAGCGGGGTGTGTGATGTGTATAAACCGGGGGGGGGGGGGGGGGGGGGGGGGGGGAATTGTGAATAACCTGGGGTGAAGGGTTCGAGGGTGGAATAAACCCGGGGGGGGGGGGGGGGGGGGGGGGGGGGGGGGGGGGGGGGGGGGGGGGGGGGGGGGGGGGGGGGGGGGTTTGCTGCCTGTTTTTGATGCGGTTTCCGATTCTCTGTGAGTTTGGCCAGGCCCCGACTACATCTTTGTTCCATCGGCGGCCGACTTTTGGGCGGTGTAGGGGGGTGTGAATAACCCCCGGCGGGGGGGGGGGGGGGGGGGGGGGGGGGGGAGGGGGGGGGATGGGCTGTGAATACTCCGGGGGGGTTTGACATTCGAAGAGCGTGGAAGGTACGGCTAGCCGAGCCATTGTGACGTCATCAGTGAAAGCTGGTCATTTTAAATTTAAAGTCTTTTGATGTTTTTAAACCTTACTTTTAATAAGTAACAAGTCGAGAAATAAAGCATAAAATGTTCAGTCAAGGTGATCTCAGCCTAGAGGGGGGAAATGTGAATCAGAATATGTAAAAATGTTATCGTTACCGCGTAGTGTTTTTGCGAAGATGTAAAGACAACCACATATACACACACATATATATATACACACGTATATACTAGACCGTGCAGACCCGTTGGGTCTGCTTCCTCCAACCACCCGTTCCCTACCCGTTGTCCCCACGGGAGGCATGGTCCTCCAACTCAAGCCGTTCTTGAACGTAAAGGAAGCTGATCACTGCTAGCCGAGCCATTGCGACTTCATCAGTTGAAGCTGGTCGTTTTTAATTCAAATTGTGTTGATTTTTTTAAAGTTTAATCAGTAATACGTAGAGATATAAAGCATAAAATGTTCAGTGAAGGTGCTCTCTGCCTAGAGGGGAAAAATGTGAATCAGAATATCTTAAAATCTTGTGAAAGTTCGCATTTTTAAAGCTTTAATCGCGAATAACGGGAAATATAGGATGAAATCCTCAGTGAAGCTGATCACTGCTAGCCAAGCCATTGTGACGTCATCACTGAAAGCTGGTTGTTTTAAATTCAGTCTTTTGATGTTTTAAAACTTCTTACTTTTAATCTGTAATAAGTCGAGAAATAACGCATAAAGTGTTCAGTGATGTCATCAGTTGATGCTGGTCGTTTTAAATTCAAAGTCTTTTGATTTTTTTAAACATTTAATCTGTAATATGTCGAGAAATAAAGCAGAAAATGTTCAGTGAAGGTGTTCTCTGCTTAGAGGGGAAAAATGTCAATCAGAATATGTAAAAATATAATCGTTACCACGTGGTGTTTTTGCGAAGATGTAATGACAACCACATATACACACACATATACACACATACAAGATCAGACTTTTAATAAGTATATGATAAATGTATGATATGATATGATATGATATGATAGATGAAAGGCATAGATAGGGTAGACGGTCAGAATCGGTATACCAGGATGGAAAAATCAAATGCTAGGACCCATAGCTTTATGATGAGAGGGTCAAAGTTTAAAGGAGATATATACGGGGCTTTTTTTTTTAACACCCAGAAGAATGAGAATGCCTGGAATGTCAAGTCAAGTCAAGTTTATTTGTCACATACACATACGAGATGTGCAGTGAAATGAAAGTGGCAATGCTCGCGGACTTTTGTGCAAAAGACAAACAACAAAACAACCAAACAAATTATAAACACAATCATAACACACATATTCTTTTACATAATAAATAATGGAAGGAAAAATGTTCTGTAGAGTTAGTCCCTGGTGAGATAGGAGTTTACAGTCCAAATTGCCTCTGGGAAGAAACTCCTTGTCAACCTCTCCGTTCTCACCGCATGGCAACGGAGGCGTTTGCCTGACCGTAGCAGCTGGAACAGTCCGTTGCAGGGGTGGAAGGGGTCTCCCATGATTTTGTTTGCTCTGGAGTTGCACCTCCTGTTGTATAGTTCCTGCAGGGGGGTGAGTGAAGTTCCCATAGTGCGTTCGGCCGAACGCACTACTCTCTGCAGAGCCTTCTTGTCCTTGGCAGAGCAATTCCCAAACCAGATGGTAATGTTCCCGGACAAGATGCTTTCCACCGCCGCTACGTAGAAGCACTGGAGGATCCTCGGAGACACTCTGAATTTCCTCAATTGCCTGAGGTGGTAAAGGCGCTGCCTTGCCTTACTCACGAGTGCTGAGGCGTGTGATGCCCATGTCATATCCTCAGAGATGTGGACTCCCAGATATTTAAAACAGTTCACCCTATCCACAGGATCCCCATTTATCCTCAATGGAGTGTACGTCCTCGGATGATGTGCCCTCCTAAAGTCCATGATCAGCTCCTTCGTTTTTTTGATGTTCAAGAGGAGGCTGTTATCCTGCCACCAGAATGCTAGATCAGCCACCTCCTCCCGGTAGGCCTTCTCATCGTTGTCTGAGATCAGGCCCACCACCACAGTGTCATCAGCAAACTTAATTATTGAATTGGAGCTGAACCTAGCCACACAGTCATGTGTGTACAGGGAGTACAATAGGGGGCTGAGGACGCAACCCTGGGGCGATCCTGTGCTCAGGGTGAGGGACTCCGATGTATTCCCTCCCATCTTGACTACCTGGGGCCTGGCGGTGAGAAAGTCCAGGACCCAGGCACACAGGGAGGTGTTGAGCCCCAATTCCATTCGCTTCCCAGCCAGTCTGGTGGGGACTATCATGTGTGATATGTGCTGCCAGGGGTAGTAGTTGAGGCAGACACAATAGTGGCATTTAAGAGGTTTTTGGATAAGCATATTGATTTGCAGGGAATTAATGAATATGGATTATGAGCAGGCAGATAGAAGTTACTTTTGGCATCATGTTCGGCACAGACATTCTCAGCCGGAGGGCCTGTCTTCTACTCTACTGTTCTATCTTCTATGTTCTAAAGGATAAAGCAGATTGTGTGGGGTGAAGAAGAATCCTTTCCAAATCTATCTGGGCATAGGCATGAGTTAGTCCTGTTGCATTTGCTACCTTCCACAGAGGAAGGAAATCATGGAGTGAAAGCTAAAACATTCTTCAAGATCTGCAGCAGCTCAATTTTACAAATTGTAATTGAAATGTTGAAGGTCTTGCCCTTCACTGGTTCTTTTGCTGGGATAACTGATGCTGTTCACACACAGCTTTGTCCAACTTGGTAATATGAGTGGGGAGATGATGGAGGGTTGTTTTCGCGATTGGAAGCCCGTGACCCGAGGAGTACTATAGAAATCTATGCTGGAAACCTTGCTGTTTAACAAGTTGGGTGTGAATGTAGGATGAATAAGAAACAGCAGATGCTGGAACCTTGAACCAAAGGCAAACTGCTGGAGGATTTGAGTGGGTCAGGCAACATGGATGAAACTGGACAGACAATGTTTCAGGACAGGACGCTTGTCCAGACATGAATGCAGTTGGTACAAGTAGTAAGTTTGCAGTAGAAACAAAAAAATGTGATGTTGACAATGAGGACAATCTCCTGCTACAGAATGATACTGATCAGCAGGTTAGTTCGGCTAAGCATTGATAAAAATAATTTCATTCTGATACTTGTGACATGCTGTATTTTGGGAAGAGTAGCTGAGTTGAACAAGGGCAGGAGAAATGCCATGAATGGTGGGCCGCAGAGAGTATTGAGGAACAAAAAGACTGTACAAGTCCAAAAATACCTGAAGGTGGCAGCATAGGGTGCAAATAAGGCATGTAGAATGTTTGCCTTTAATAGAAAAGATATAGAGTATAAGAACAGAGAGGTCTTCGTACATTTTCATAAAACAATGATTCAGCCATATTGTGTGCGATTCTGATTATCAAACTATAGAATTGCGCTAGAGTGAGTGCACAAGAGATTCACCAGGATATTGCCTGGGTTAGAGCGTTCAGTTATGAGGAGAGATTAGATACATTGTGTTTGTTTTATGGATTCATAGATTTATGCAGCACGGAAATGGGCCCTTTGGTCCAACTCGTCCATGCTGACCAAAGTGCCTGTAGCATTGGCTATAGCATGTTAGCCAATTAGAATGCTTAGTAATTATAACCTTGCCTAATTGTAACATTCATAGTGTAAGATCCTGCCCACTGCTTGCCAGTCTGAGTAGCTGTGTGAACATGCTGTGTAGTTGATGACCTGAACAATAAAGATGCTTGTGTTTCAACCCGTGTGAGTTTCAGCTCTTTACATGGTGTCAGATCGGGTCTGCCCCACGTCTGTTTATCGCGATTTATTCCGTTTACCAGTTTTTATTTTTGTGTTTTTTGTGATTTGGGAACATGGCTAGCTCTTGTCGAAAGCCTAGCCCGCTTGTGTTTGATTCTGATATCGCCGAGCGATGGAGATTGTTTGAGAAAGATTACTCTCATTATATACACATCGTTCACCGCAACGATCCCGACGATTTGAAGGCTTTGCTACTGTTGAATTTAGCGGGTCCGGAGGCTATGATCCGCGCTGATTCATTTGAATTTGCACCTGCCCAACTGGATGCGAATGGACAGGTATTGGTGCCAGCAGAATCTATAGATAACTCGATGATGTTGCTGAGAAAGTTCAGAGAACTGTGTGACCTACCGTCCAATAGAATCCTTGAGAGGACAAGATTTTTTGCCCGAGTGCAACAGCCTGATGAACCTGTGGAACGATTCATCAGCGACATGAGACACATCAGTTTTCGATGCAGATTTGGTGAGATAACAAATGAACTTGTTAGAGATAAAATTGTGGGAGGAATGAGTGACCAAAAGCTGTGAGCTGAACTATTACGAAATGCAGACCTACCTTTAGATCAGGCTATTCATGCTTGTCTGATGGCTGAGACTGTGGCACCACTGGCTGATTATGATAGCGCGAATGCTTATCAACAACTAAGTGTGAATATGGCTAGTTACTCTCCGCAAAGATTTCTTAATGCATCCAGCAATGTTCAGAACATGCCTAACACGAGGTGCACAAACTAACTATTTCCACCCCAGGGGGCGCCAATTTTGCATAGCTTATGGGAAAGTATGTCATAATTGCAAAAAACCAACCACTTTGCTAATTGTTGTTGGTCTAGTGGGAGTACAGGTCCAAGGTCGAAGCTGCACCTGATTCAACAAGACCCGTCGGATTCTCATGAACAAGCCGAATCTTCCTACGGGAACGTCTCTGATAGCTCAGACACTGAGTCTGCCGTGCTTTCCCTAAACCTGCGCACCACAGGCAAAGTTACTGATCCTGCTGTGACCATGATAGTCAATAACAAACCACTGATCGCCAAGGTCGATAATGGTGCCCGCGTGAACGTCATGTCACTCAAAGTGTTCAACAAGATAAGAACCACTGAGCGCATGTGAAAAGACTCCTCCACCTTACATGCTTATGGAGGGGAAATTCTACACCCACTGGGCAAAGCCGATTTCAAATGTACCATCAATGAACAGACCAAGGACTTGCTATTCTACATCATTTAGCCAAGTTCTGAAACCCTGCTAGGCATCGATGCGTGCCATAACCTGGGTTTGGTCTATTTCGGGTGTGCTATTCACAAACTCTGTTTGACAGAGGGACCACCAAAACAGGTGCTATCCAACTACAAAGACTTGTTTGACAACCAACTCGGCAAACTACCTACAATATATAAGATCATTGTCGACCATACAGTCACCCTCACCGCATCCCGCATGGTATACGTGAGCAAATACACGATGAACTTAAACATATGGTCTCCATCGGGGTCCTCGCCAAAGTCAGCGAGCCTTCTGCTTGGGTCTCCACCATGGTTGTCACCACAAAGAAAGACAAGAAGGAGTTACGCATCTGCATCAATCTTAAAGATTTGAACACAGCAATCAAACACCAACACTATCCTATGAGGACCATCGAGGACGTTGCAGCACAAATCGGTAACGCAACGGTTTTCGCAGTCTTGGATGTCAAAAACTCATTTTGGAAAAAACCCGTTAGATCATGCCTCATCGGCATTAATAACATTCGCCACCCCGTTTGGACGTTACTGGTTCCTAGGAAATGCCCTTTGGGATCAACTTTGCCAGCGAAGTCTTCCAGCATGCAATGGAACAACTGTTTGCAGAATTCCCCTGTGCTATCATAGTTGATGACATTCTAGTTTATGGCCGCGATGCCACCGAGCACGATGCAAGCATACGTAAAGTACTGGACCGTGCCAGAGACATCAACTTAAAGCTGAACCCACTTAAATGCAAGTTCAGGGTTTCCGAAGTCACTTACGTAGGTCACGTGTTCACTAGCAACGGACTAAACCCAGACCCATTGAAGACTGCAGCAATCAATGAGCTGCCAGTACCAACTGACGTCACCAGCCTACAACGATTTCTAGGCATGGTTAATTACCTGGGAAAGTTCATCCCCAATCTCAGCGATTTGTCAGCCCCCCTAGGTCAACTAACCCACAAGGACAACACCTGGTCCTGGTACCCAAACCACCATCGAGCCTTCGAGACTTTAAAACTACAGCTCGCTAGTGCGCCAACTCTGTGTTACTTTAACCTCGACCTGCCAGTTATAATCACCCGCGACACATCCCAGTATGGACTAGGCGCTGCATGCCTGCAGACCTCTCTCAACGGCGATGTTTTGCCGGTATCTTACGCTTCCAGAACACTAATGGATACCGAACAGCGCTATGCCCAGATATGAAAAGACCAGCGCCACCAGCGAACAACATCCTTACGAACATGAGGAATTCTCCGTTCTAAAGGTTTCTTTCGTTCCAACTGCCATGGATAAAACCTCCCAGCTGCTAACTTCTATCATTAAAGGCGGCTGGCCAAACAAACAATCCAACCAACGGGAAACACTATCTCGTGCTGGTGGATTTATACTCGAGTTGGTTTGAAATTGACTTTTTACCAACCATCTCCTCAGAATTAGTCATCCTGAAACTCCCTCAGCATTTCTCCGTACACGGCATTCCAGCCCGCCTTCAGACTGACCACGGGACCCAATTCTCCAGCCAAAAGTTCAAAGACTTTGCCAAACGCTGGAACTTTAAACATGCCACCAGCAGCCAAGAGTGCCCACAGTCCAACGGACTTGCCAAGCGCGCTGTTCGCAGTGCTAAACAACTTATGGGACGCTCCGTCCTGGCAAAATCTGAACCTGAGGAATATAGGCAGAGACCGTGTTTTAGGCTCTCCAGCCCAACGACTGATGTCCCGACGGACAAGACCTCCACTGCCAGTGACTCAGGATCACCTAAAGCCTAAAGTCCTCTGCCCTGCTGCAATTCAAACACGGGTACAATCCAATCGAGCCGCGCAGAAATGTGCCTACGACAAAACCAGTAAGCCACTTAAACCACTGATCCAAGGCCCAGTGGTTCGTTTACAGACGAACAAAGGACATACCAAATTGGGGTTCATCCATGGCCCCGTGAAAGAGCCACGATCCTACCTTGTCGATGTCGGCGGCACCATCTACAGACGCAACCGTCAACACATCCTTCCCGTGAAGGACCGACGTCCGGCGCTCCAGGGTCCTGATGCCCCTCCACTGAACTTCAAAGTGATCGCTGTTCCAGTCGCTCCAATGCCTGCAGCTGCCATCTCCCGCCTGTCCCTGCGTCGGTCTACACCCCCACCCCCCCTTGTACCCGGTTCACCTGTACCCCCGCAAAGGTCGTCCCCTATGGTGTCTCCCCAGAGCCCTGTTGGCTCACACAGGCGTGCCCTTAACTTTTCGGAGGAAAAGGTTGATGAGGCAGCCCACTACCGTACGCGGGCCGGGCGGGTTAGTAAGCCGCTTGTTAGATACGGCGACTATGTTTAACATTATTCGTAGATGTGGCATTTTGCATTTAACAATTTATTTACTCATCGTAGTGATAACGCTGTATCTACTTTTCATTTATAGAAGAAGAGATGTAGATTGGCTATAGCATGTTAGCCAATTATAATGCTTAGTAATTATAACCCTGCCTAATTGTAACATTTATAGTCATGCCCACTGCTTGCCAGTCTGAGTAGCAGTGTGAACATGTGATGATCTGCTGTGTAGTTGATGACCTGAACAATAAAGATGTTTGTGTTTCAACCCGTGTAGTCAGACTCAGGTGGGCTTGCAGCTCAGTCACTCAGGCCTGGTGGGCTTGCAGCTCAGTCACTCAGGCCTGGTGGGCTGACAGCTCAGGCCTGGTGGGCTGACAGCTCAGTCACTCAGGCCTGGTGGGCTGGCAGCTCAGAAACTGCCAGAAATTCTGCCCAGAACAGGTGAGAGACTCAGAGAGAGAGAGAGAGAGAGAGAGAGAGAGACAGGGAGAAGGGGAGAATCAATTTTAGACAGTTTCCATTTTTTTCTGCAAATCACAGCAATGAAGGAGGAAAGTCTATCCTGGCCTGGATCTCATGAAATTGCATTTTCATTTCCATTTCCATTTCAATTGCAAGCACAGGGCATGCAGAACAGCTCATTGCATTTTCATTTCATTTCCATTGCCATTCCAGTTTCCAGCACAGGGCAGGCCGAACAGCTGATTGCATTTTCATTTCACTTCCATTGCCATTGCAGTTTCAAGCACAGGGCAGGCCAAACAGCTGATTGCATTTTCCTTTCCATTGCAATTGCCGTTTCAAGCACAGGGCAGGCCAAACAGCTGATTGCATTATCAAAATTATCAAAACATTTCTGCATAAAAGGAGCGCTGCCCGCTTTTACCCCTGCCAGGAACGTTGCTCCTTGGAAACCTACCTGGGGCAATGCCCCCCTGGACCCCCATCTCTCTTAGGGGGCGCTGCACTGGCAGCAGCCTGTCGGCAGCGTGTCCGTTTTTTTTCAACTTTTTTTATTTTTTTAGTATGTTTAAAAGTCTGTTTTTAATGTTTCTTTGTGTGTTATGTGTGGGGGGTGGTGTGGGGGAAACCGTTTCGGCCGCCTCCTCCATGCAGAGGCGACTTTTTTTCAGATCGCCTCCACCGTGGCCTAACATCGAGGATCGGGCGGCCTTTCCCGGAGACGCGCCCGGAGCTTCAGCGGCGGGCGCAGCGTGGACTCTCAGCGCGGAGCGGGTGAGACCTCGCTGGGACTCGCTGGAGGGGAGTGCTCCATTACGCTGGCCCGCGGCAGCCGGCAGCCTGAAGCAGCGGTCTGCAGAGCTCCAGCTGGTGCGGCGTCTACAGCCCGGGATCCCTCGTGGAGGACCCGGGGGAAGAAGAAGCTTCCACCGCTGGCCCGTGGCCGTCTTCTACCGTGGGCGCGGTATGGACTTACCATATCCCCGGAGGGGAGCTTCGACCGCCGGCCCTGCAGACTGCGGTGCTTCCGGCTGCGGCACGGCAGGTACTTTAAAACTTTGACCGCCGGCCTGCGGCCTACACCAGCCTGAAGCCGCGGTCTCTGGTTGGGAAGAGCCGATCCTGGACTCACCTTGACTTTGACTTTGTCCCTTACCATCTGGACGCCCGCAGCAACGGCTGTGGAGGGTGGAGGTCCCGACCACGGGGGAAAATGGAGGAGGACTGGCCAAGTTCTGTGCCTTCCACCACAGTGATGAATGCTGTGGTGGATGTTTGTGTAAAATTTTTATTGTGGTTGTGTGTTCTTTATTACTGTACCGCTGCTGGCAACCCAAATTCCACCGACCTTGGTTGTGTGGCAATTAAATTATATCTATCTTATATCTATCTATCTCTTCCTCTTTTTTCAGTTTTTTCCTGTCTCATGCCTGCTGCTAAGAAGAAGAGGGAAGTAAAGTAATAGTAACGAATGCACAGCTTTCTGGTCAAACCCTATGTGGAGGACTTTGCATCACTGCTCCTTGGATGGTTTGCATTCTACACTTACCCAAATAATAGCAGGGCTAAAAGGCTAAAATCATATCAGATGTGATAGGTATTGCCTTTTTAAACTAGAGAACATTTACTAAGATGGGATCAAGGAAAGAGCTTTCACGACCCTGTTTTCACCAATCTTTCCACCACCATGCACAAGAAGCGCAAGATAGAAACCATTGCATGCAGATGCCGAGAAGTGTGTTCAGCTCTGGCTGAACAACTTCTAATCTTGTGTGTGGACTCGATAAGAAGATTTACTAAGATGTTCAAATTATTTCATATTACAGAGTGAAAATATTTCTCCTGATCGGAGAACATGCACAGTTGTGGGGAAGTATTAGGCACTGATATCTGGAAATCATTTACAGCCACATCCGTTGCTTCACAAAATAATTTGGGTGTTGTTGGGGAGGCCTGATCGACTGAGAATTTCAAATTGAGATTGGTAGATTTTTATTTTGGGAGAAACGGGCCCTTTGGCCCACCGAGTGCGTGCCGACCAGCGATTCCCCCCCCCCCCCCCCCCCCCCCCCCCCCCCCCCCCACACAACACCTACGCACACAAGGGACAATTTACACTTATACTTAATATACAAACCCAAAACAATTAACCTGCAAACATGTCTGTCTTTGGAGTGTGGGAGGAAACCAAAGATCTCAGAGAAAACTCACGGGGAGAATGTACAAACTCGGTACAGGCAGCACCCGTAGTCTGGGTCGAACCTGGGTCTCTGGAGCAGCAAGCGCTGTAAGGCAACAACTCTACTGTTGCACCACCATGCAAAGAACACACAAAACCTTCCTTGGCATCCAATATCTCCATGGCTGGTCAATGCTAGCCTCAATATCTCTTTTCTTCCCTCTGAGAGAATACATTTCTATGCATCTCAGTTTTAAATGACCAACCCCTATCTTGTAACTTTATCCCCTTGTTCAAGATTCTCCTACTCGTGGAAACATCTCAAGCCCCCTTAGGATCTTATGTGTTTCAATAAAGTTCCACATTCATCTGAGCTTCAAGGAATACAGACCCAAACTGTCGTGTCTCTAGAAATATAGAAACAGAAAATAGGTGCAGGAATGGCCTATTCGGCTCTTGGAGCCTGCACCGCCATTCAATATGATCATGGCTGATCATCCAACTCAGTATCAAGGTATTGATCGATGTGGACTCTAAGGTATTAATCAATGTGGAACCAAGGTAGGTAAATTGAATTGAAATCCTAATCAGCTGCACTCAAACTGAATGCTGATAGAGGCATGAGGAGCTGAGTGTCCTACTAATGTTCTTGTATAAAGAGGTAACTAGACACTGTCAGTGACTGTGATGCAGATCTTATCCACTGCTTTGTGTCAAGGATGTTCAGGTTTTAAGATGGATGTTATACTATTCCCATTTGATAGCTCTAAGTAGTACTACATATATCACTGGCAATGACAATACAATTTTAAGGCTTTAGTCTAGTTAAGTAGGAACATGGTGATTTATAGTATTAACCAACCTAGATTTTGACTGCTGTGAGATGATTTAAGGACTCTCTCTTCCTATTTCACAGGAAAAGGCGCTGTCATTGCTGAATCGGTTCACCCTTCCAAACTTACAGTACATGTTCATCACTTTGGCAGTCATGGGTTACCGCTCATACCCACTCTTGGATTCGTGCAGTAGCAGAATCATTGGTAAGTTCATTCACTTTTCAAATTCTCGTCTTTGTCTTCACACCCTTTCTAGATCTTCTTCCTCAATGTCTTTGCATTTGCTTCTAACCTATTTTCCAAGATCTCAGTGTGCCTCCAGACAAATTTCTTTGCCTGCCATTCCTGGGCATGGCTTCAGTTGCCAAGTTCTGGCATTCCCTCACCATTTTCCCCTTCGCCTGCAGGACATTTTGCAAAACCTATTGTCTGAACTAAAATTTGGTGCGTCCTTATTCCTAATATCTCCGTATGTTGCTCGATTACACAATCTGAAATACCGGGGCAATTCAACTCAGTAAAGGTTCTTTCCAGTATTCATCAATCATTCAACAAGGATATTCATCTGTGCTTCCCATGTATGGGCATGCTGTAATATCCCAGAACAGTCTGTACTCCAATCTCCCCAGTGTACTATTGTCAAAGTTTGTTTCTTAAAAGCTGTCAACAACAAACTGGTTAAAGGTAAACCAAGCCAATCTTTAATTGATTCGTCAGACGGGAGTGGCAGGAATTACAAAGAGCACAAACGTTGCTCAGTCTGTTCCCGGGCTCCACTCATAGAACAAAGAGGAATTAGTGTAGTTATACATTTTTCTTATCAGTAAAACACACCTAGTAAGTCTGAATATGGCATGATTGAAAGATTCTAGAGTCTTTCAGAATATAGGGAAAGCTGGGTCCAAATCAAGCTCATCCAATAGCAAGTTATTGCTTATCTCTGCAACGTCAACCATTTTCTCCATCTTGGCTTCTTTATGGCCTTGAAAGAAGCACATGTTATTACGCAGGTTTCCATCAATGTCTTTATTAAAGAGACAGCTGTCCTCCATATTGTTTTCCATACAATTTGCAAAGTTATTCAGACTTGGCACCGAGCCATTCTTTTGTTCTACTAGACCATACGTTCTTTATAGTACGTTTCCATTAGTAAGAAGAACGACTCCATGTTGTATTTTGTGAATTCTATTAGATTCGACTGTATTAACTCTTTCATTATCAACTAACTTCTCTTAAACTTAATTTGTAGAGGTCAAAAGCAACCTCACTGCAGATGAAGTTGAGCAATTACTGTTCTCCAAAAGGAAAGACTCAGAAACAAAGACAGACACAAAATTCTGGCGTAACTCAGGGGGTCAGGCAGCATCTCTGGAGAAAAAAGATGGGTGACATTTTGGGTCTGGACCCTTCATCAGACTAAAAATAATATGGGGGTGGGGAGGGAAGGGAAAGAGCTAGAAGTGAGAAATGACCAGGGCCAATCGGGGCCGGCCATAAATGACTTCTGGCATGGCTGTGCCTGGTAGGCCCATTGTTGGCTCGTGAAGGTGCGACCTCAAGAGCAATACAATGTGGAGAACTGTGGCACTGGTAATACGACTAGGGTGGAGGAAGGGGGAGGTATTTTATAGGTATACACTGTGATTGTGTTTGTAGTATTTATTTTCTGGGTTTACATCCGTGATTGGGAAGTGGTTGAGTAGGTTGGGATTTTCAGCCTAATGATTTGGATTCAAACTATTTTGTGTCCACATCTCGTTATTGCCTGACTATATGAATTGGTGTGTGGGAGGGGTCACCTTTGGCCCTGGATGGAGTATAATGTCACGGGTGGATTTATCTTCCTCGTGCTCAAATCCCTGCACCCCTACAATCCTGTGAGAACATTGCATTCTTTCACATCTCTCAATTCTTTTGACCCGCATTGTTGGTTCTGTTTTCAGCTGCCTATGAATTGACTCTTCTAAATCTCTCTGTGACTCCTTCAAAGCTGTTTCTTTGCTTGAGCCAATCTATCTTCTGCGTCAGCCCGGCCCATGGTAATATTCCTGTTTTGAATATTTGAGGAACTGTTCAAGGTATGTGATATCCATAAACAGGCTTTTAATTCCTACAGAGAATATCCATGGCATTCCATTTTGGAGACTCGTGCACATTTTACAATCGTGCAAGGACCTCAAGTATCGGAATCCTGCTCTTCTTACTGCTGCGGGCAACCATGTAGCTTCCATGCTGTGTGTCTGGGAGGTTAAACAGGTAAGACACTTCCTAGAGTTGTCTTAAGGGCCTGCCTTTCATGAGTAACCAGATAGCTATTAGAAGAGATGTAGTTCCAGGGATGTTGGGAAAGAGGTAAATTTGAAGGTGCTATTCAAGACCTAGCATGGACACAATAGGCCGAGTGGCCTCTTCTTCATCCAGGATATGATAATGTGTCTGGATTAGGCTACAGTAACTACAAAAAGAAGGACCTCCAGCAGCTGAGAAAGTCATCGAGCATAAACAGGTTAATTTAGGGTAGAGTTGGCATATACCTGGAGGCTATTCTAAGATTGGATAGGGTATATGCAGATATCCTTGTGGTGGGCTGCAGTAATCTTCCAACTGAGCCTTGTGAGCATAATCAAGAAGCACATATGCATGAGAAAAGTAGCTCCTATCATTGACGTTATCAATACCTCACCTTGAAGTTCTTGAGTGGGGAGGGATGGAAACAATAGATGTAGATAGTTCTTGGTGATTAATATAAAATCTTGAATTTATGCAGAGACAGCAACAAACACAACATACATCTAGCCCATGAAATGCCTTTGTTATTTATGGTGGTGTATTTTAATATCAGAAACGAGAAGCTCCATCCATCAGTAGTGTGATGATGCCATGTCATCAGCTGTGGGTGGTTATTGAGGACCAAGACCCTGAGGGAGTGCAGAAGTTGATGATAACGTCTTGTTAAATCTCAGGTAAATGGGGAGGGGTTATTATCGGCTAATCTGTATAGGGAGGTCTGTATAAAAAGTAGGCAGGCTTGTCACTGAAATGTCATCTTCAGTGAGATAAGTGTGAGAAAACAAAGACCATATTTCATTGTTCTGTCCTCTTATCCAGCTCGCTCTCTTGCTGGTGCTATTTGCCGAACTCGGTTTCCGTCACATAGAGCTGTTGGATGGCTTTGCAGAGATGGTGATGGCAAGACCTGATTCCCTAAATTCGAAGGATGTGCTGTCGACTCTTCGTGTGTTCTCCCTGTTGAACCATCGTCCAGGAGAGGAGCGAGTCAAGCAGTAGGTCTCGGTTCTATCATTGCTCTATCTGGTGTTCTCTGCTGCTCCCTGCCCTATGTGGTCCCACCGTGCGTTCTCACAAATCTGGCTCCGAGGGACTTAAAAATATATTACAATCAGATTTAATGAGTGGACAGGGAGTTTCAGGGCAGCTTTCCTCCTTGTGTCTAGATTTATTTTGTTGTTGGTGACAATCAACTGGTTTGATCAGGAAACAATAATTATTTTGGTATCTGCCCCCGTGGATGGCAAAGGATAAATTCTGATGTTCTTAATTCATTTATTTTAATAAGCAGTAGGTATCTCCCTTCCAGCTGAAGGATGCTGTTAGCTTGAAGCACTCCGTGTGATATCTTTAGAATCATCCAGAAACGTAGTACTCGCAGCACAATTCACACTAATGAAATGCGGTTTAAAGATGTATCCAGGATTTAGGAACATAATCCAGTCTGCCAAGCCAGGGCAGTACAGATGGATGCAGCAGTGTCAGGCACACACTCCTCCACATAAAACCTGAACTATAGTTATAGTTCCCGTCCCAGATAAATATAGAGGATGTCCTGGCATTATTGTGGCAATGAACAGGGCATGTTCCCCCAGGATCCTGGCTAATATTTATCCTTGGATAACAATGTCTAAAAAATATATTGGTAATCCCAATCGCCAAGTTATAAAATCCCTTTCAACAAAACAAAGTTAGATTAAAAGGTGTTATTAAAGTATACTTCTTTTATCCCAGGCTTGTGCCATAGACATTTTAGCCAATGTTGTTTGATTGTAGTGTCAATTTCTCCAGTTCCTCTGCAACTGAGGTAGATCCCACCTGGTATCCTTTCAGGAAATCTCTACCATTCCAAAGGTGTTGCATATGGAATAACCCATCTGTCCCAGCTGGCTTACCGATGTTATTATAAAGATGCTGCATATCCAGTGGAAGAGGTGGAGGCAGGTTCGTTGGTATAATTTACAAATGGGTTATGGTATGAGTGCAGGCAGGTGGGACTAAGGGAAAAAAGTTGTTCGGCACGGACTTGTAGGGCCGAGATGGCCTGTTTCCGTGCTGTAATTGTTATATGGTTATATGGTTATAACTAAGGCGGCACAGTGGCGCAGCGGTAGAGTTGCTGCCTTGCCCAGAAACCTGGGTTCAATCCCGATTACAGGTGTTGTCTGTACAGATTTTGTACATTCTCCCCGTGACCGCGTGGGTTTTCTCCGAGATTTTCGATATTTGTATAAAAATGTAAATTGTCCTTCGTATATGTATAGAATAGTGTTAATATGCAGAGATCGCTGGTTGGTGCGGTCCCGGTGGGTCGAAGGAACTGTTTCCGCCTGTATCTCTAAACCAGGGGTCTCCAAACTATGGCCCGCAGGCCACATCCGGCCCGTCACGAGATTTTATCCGGCCACCAGCAAGCTCTTAACACGTTCCGTGCAGAGGGCTATTTAGCGGGTTCTGTGCTAGCGAGATAAAACAGTGGCCCCACTTGCCCCGCACCTCCCGTGTTTACTTGATTAGCGTCAAAATCTTTTTTCCTTCCTCAGGGACCTGACAGCTCCACGGGCAAGTTTCCATTTCTGCCTCCTCCCCCCTTGGCCAGGCCATCGCCGCCCTGCGCCGGGGGGGGGGGTCGAGCCTCCTGGAGCCGGGAGAGAGAGAGGCTGAGGGTACCCGCCTGGTGTCTTCCCGTTCCCGGACCTAACCGGCGCGGCTTTTCCCCGCACCGGCTGCAACCCAGGGACAGGGAGCATCACGCAGGGTGCCGTCGGCCTCTCCCTCCCGCTCCCTCTGCTCCAGGGATGCTCGTCCCCACCCAACATTATCGCCGCCCTGCTGGAGAAGACGGGGCCTGCGGTAGTTTACATCGAGACAGATATTGTGAGAGAGAGAGAGAGAGAGAGAGAGCGACAGAGAGAGAGAGATTTGCTTTTGTGCTGTTAGCCTCTATTTCTAAAGTCAACCTTCCTTTATGCCTATTAAGTAGCCTTAGCTTGCCCTGCATCATCAGAAACATGTAGATGGATGGGATGGCGGGGCAGTAGTTACTGCTGCTGCCTCACTGCTCTGGGAACCTGGATTTGATCCTGACCTCTGTCTGCTCTTGTCTGGGTGGAGTTTGCATATTCTCCCGTGACCATGAGAGATCCGTCAGATGTTCTGGCTTCCTTCGAAATGCACAGGTTGGTAGGTTAATTGGCTGCTGTGATTTGCCCCTAATGTGGGTGAGTGACGGGAGAATTGGTGAAAGTTATGAGTAAGAACAGATTAATGGTAAACAATTTCAGTGACTCCTTTCAATGTAGTTGACATTGACCTGTTGGGCTATAAATTCGGCATAGTATGTTAAAAAAAAAAGTTAACTGTAAAACACAGTTCTTTGTAAATGTTTTATCTGTGTTTGGATGAGGGAAGCAATTCAGATTCACTGGCCTGTTTTCATTGTTGACATTAATCTGGGAAATTCGACAGGTTTTAGAAAACATGTTCAAAGATTGTGTTTTTTTTTTTGTGTCCTTCGCACACCCTGTAGATTTCTACAGACTCTGGTTGACCTGTTTCAGTCACACTTGTCAAGATATTCATCACTTGAGCTTCTCCGGGGAGTTTATTACCTTTGTTCTATGGGCCACTATCTTCCAGCAACTCTAAACCAGCTCTTCCAGGATGACATTCTGAATGATCTCCAGTGTCCAGGTGAGTGGCTGTCACATATATTCCCATAGTGTTAGTCAGTCCTATCCATTTGAACCATGTGTTTATTTGGAACATGACTAGACCATTCAGCCCCTAGATCCATTGCCATCACTGATTTGGTTGATTATCCATCTTTGTCCATCATACAATGTTTTCTATAATACCATGTGGCTTGAATCCTATCAATATGTGTAGGAAATTATTTATTTGTTGCATATAAATGGTTATAACAAAGGAGGGATGGGAGGTATTCTCACATCCCTTCTCCCAAGTCGAAGTCCGATGATACTGCTTGCAACTGCATCTCGAAGGGAACGTCTGGTCAATCAATTCTTGAGAGCATGCCGTGTGTTGTAGGCTCCTGGCGATAGCACGTCCTCTCTTTTACAAGCATTTCCTCTATTTTACAAACCTTGGCATAGTTCACAACCCCGTTCTTTAGAGGTCCACTCTATTAGTGAAAATTCTCACGTACAAATGAACAAACAAAATTTCTATCATAACATATACTTATCACATAACAAATAACTGCAGCAACTAGCTTTGATTAAGGTGTCTAGCACATTCGTGGTGCATTAGAACCACACCATTTGCTCACTAGCATTTAGTGATTTATGTGTTAGAATGTACAAATCCTTTTTCTCGCCTGCTGATTCATCCTTCTTATGTCAAATGGGGTAAAAATTGGATGAACCCACATTGAACAGGCCCTTCGGCCTAACTTGCCCACACCGACCAACGATGTCCCAGCCACACTAGTCCCACTTGCCTCCAAACCTGTCCTATGCATGTACTTGTCTATAATTTTGCCTTTTCTCTAAATCCATTACAATCTGCAGGCATGATACTCTTCCGATTTAAATCGGACCATATGCATTATTCTTTTAACTGATCTTAAGCAGGACTTGCTGTTTAAAAGCCAGCTTATTCATGATCACTGTTGGAGGGATGGAAGGCATCCATCTTATGCAAAGTCTTTCAATTCGTGTTTATTGAGAAATCCACCTTGCTGAATCCTGATGCCCTCAGGCCTCCCTCATGATAATCTCCTGGACACTTAATCTGTACCCTCTCCTCCTCCAGTTGTCTCCACTACGGTCTCTTCTTCGCTTTCCTCATGACTTACACCCTACCACCAAAGTTACAGTTCCTGGCCAACTTGTTTTCCATTCTCCACTGTCTGGTGTTGAGGTACATGATTATTCTACCCCACGTGGTATCTTGGTCCAGGCAATGGCCTTTAACAATGACCTTAGTCTAATTGTAACTTTTAGTTCATTTCTGCCTTTGATTTGCCATAATTCCTAATTGTATCTACTCTGTCTTTCTAGACCATCCCAACCGAGTGTCAAATGAGCGAATGCTTCAGTACATCAAGCTGGGCGTGGAGTTAGACAATCCTTCTTTTGCCGTGTTGGAGAGTGCTATGATCGCCGATCCCTTGCTGCCCAGTGTTGCAGTGAACACGGCCGTGAAGGAGATGGTAGAAGCCATCTTGGGTGACAGCAGTCTATATCGCTGTGGGTCGGTGTTGAGAGACATTCATTTCATAGGTATTTGAGACATGTTTGGTTATTTGCTACTATTCTGCTGGGATTTTGCCTCTCTTGGGAATCATCTTCCCCATTGGAGATGAGTGATGAGGCGTCAGGCAAATATCGGAGAATTGCAACCATATGTCAGGGCATCTGCAGGAAAACATTGGGAGTTTCAAGTTGTTTTCAACAATTACAGGGCACAGGTTTAAGGTGTGAGGGAAAGATTTAATAGGAACCTGGATAGATTGGATAGAGCTCTTCAAATCTTTTAAAGAAGCAAAATACAGAGACATTGTCTCCACTCGACAGATTTAAGGTAATTGGCGATGGAACTGAATAGGAGATTAAGAGATTTTTTTTGTTCCTGTAGCATATTGTTACGGTCTGGAGCTGGCTCCCGGAGGGTTCGGCAGTAACTTTCAAAAGGCCGTTGGTTACGTTTGAAACGGGAGAATTTTCTGGGTGGTGTGGAAAGAAGAGGAGCATGGGCCCAACAATTGCTAGCACTGGCACCCATTGGGACCGCAGCACACCAGGGGAAAGGCAGGTATTCAGAAGGGCCACAGAGACAAGAGAGGGGCACCAATGCACGTCTCTCCATGCTCCTGTATTTTAGTGTTGGTGGAAGGGGTTAGAATTCCTGTGACTGCTTCCCTTATAGAGGCACAGAGATTTGCAGAACAAAGATGAGGCCTATTCTGACTGAACCATTCGAGATCAATCCACTATCCTGCTGTGTCCTCAGCTCCTGCTTCAGCAGCTTGATGCTAGCCATCTGGTTAATATTCTGTGCAGAGCTGGTGTCAAAGGGGACCACGCAGGAGTCTAAGGCCAGAACTAAACCACCCGTAAATTTTAGGCAGTGCCAGGCCTCAACCGTTGTAAACACGAGTAACTGAAGAGTCAACTGGTCCAGGATCAAATATTGGTGCAGAAAGAAAGAGGAGCCAGGCTCAGAGCATTTCTGTGTCTGGATATACATTTTCCTGCTAGCCCAGCACGATTTGATGAGCATAATTACCGACACTGGAGTTACTCATCAGATTGAAAACCCCTGTCCTCACACCTCACACACTGCCTTTTTACTGCTCTCCAACAATAAACCAGCTGACGTTTATAGAGCAACATAAAACATTCTAAATTATTCCCGAGACAAATTAACGGTGCACTAAAGAAGATATTACGGTGGGTGTGCATGTACAAATCTTCGACAGTTCTTTCCTGCCCACCCCCACTCTAGAGCGGCTGCTCAAGTAGCTGAATTCCGCTGCCACTGGTTTTTGAGCCGGCATTTGTTCTAGAAGGTAAGCTGTAAATAACCTCTTACATTAGGAGGTGGGTGGAAGGTTAAAGAGGAAATTCCAGAGGTTTAATGTCCTCCCAGTCAAAGGTATGGACACCTATGGTGGGCAAAGAGATGCACAAGTGGCTCGAACTGGAAGCACAGCTGGTGTAAAGCAAATTGATGATACGTTCATCGGGAGGGAAGATGGTGGAATCAAAGACTGGAAAAGTAAAATCCAGCTGTGCCGTTGTAAGCGTGGGCGGAAATCCTGTGGGGGGAGGGGGGCACGTCCCCCCCGTCCCCCCCATGCTTTGAGAGGTGGCGGACAATCTCCCCCCCCCCCCCTCCGTGTTTTGTAATCCGGGCTTCATCAGACGCTTTCTAAGGGCTGAATCGGCCCATTTGAGGGGCCTTTCAGCGCTCGGCGCGGCTTAAAATCAAACTGCTGCATCGAGGCTCCCGATGTTGAAGCCCTTGCCGGCTGATGAAAGCCCCCGCGAACGGGCCAATTCTTGCACCACGATTCGGGGCGAGCAAAGCTGCTGTTGCTGGAGTTCGGAGTCGGTCACCAACCACGTCAGCTTCCGATGTTACCGTCCATAGGACCCACGGCCGAAGCCTTGCGTGTGTGTGCGCATGCGCGCGTGCGGCCGTCAAGTAATTTCCCCCCCTCCCATATTTTGATAGCGATTTCCATGCCTGGTTGTAAGTGAGCAAATGTATGGATGATGGGTAAGCGAGGCAAGTTCACATTGCCTTATGCAGAGCTGCCAAATAGTGCGGATTTTCCGTATTTTATTCGGACATGCGATTAGAATACGTATGTACGATTTTGTGTTAAATACGGATTTTAAATAAGGAGTTCAGTTCAGTCTGAAGAAGGGTCTCTACCAGAAACGTCACCCATTCCTCCTCTCCAGAGTCGTTGCCTGTCCCGCTCCAGGTTTAAACAGAGCGCTGTCAGTTTAACACGTGGGAATTTAAACAAAGAGCTGTTGGCTACAGCGCTATGGGTTCTAAAAATAGCGCTACCAGCTGGAGCGCTATGGGCTTTGAACATAGCGCTATGGACTTTACACTTAGCGCTATGGGTCACAGACTGTTCAGGAATATCCTTGTATAACAATGAGTCTTTGGAATTCACTTTCTCAGTGGTAGTTGAACCTTTAATTATTTTTCAGGCAGTGGTAGAATTCTGGATAAGCCTAGTGGTGAAAGGTTACCAGTGGGATTGCAGTTACATTGGGATTGGCCTTGATTTTACAGAACGGTGGGTGGGCTCAAGGGGGAGAGAGGGAGGATGGGGAGGAAGAGAGGGAGAGGCAGGCTTCCAAAATGGCTTCTACATCATCATCTGGGGCTAAAAGCAGGAAGCAGCCGTTCAAACAGCAGTTTACAAAGAGATGGCAATGAATGCACTGTCAAGTAAGTTGCATAGAAGACATGTCAATTGGTAGCAAAGCTGTGCATTCTTGTACTCTTACATGGATATCACTGCACATTAAAAAAACATTTTTTTCAGCAAAGCACCGCGTAAAAATACTGATTTCCTCAGCAAAATACTGATTTTTAGGTACTAGAATACTGAAATACTCTGACAAAACTTGGCAGCTCTGCTTATGGCAAACAGAACTTTGGAAGAGCTCAGGATTAAGGAGAGTTGGTGAGTGGCCAGTTTGCATGGCTTTAAAGGTCTCCATTGTTGGATGTAACCAAGGCACGTGCTAAGAGCATATGGGAAATGGCCAGATGAGCACTTGGAACATCTAGGCATGGGAGGCTATAGGCTGTGCTGGAAAAATGCTTACAAATGAATGGTGCCAACTGGTCAGCCTGGAAATGAAGGGCTGAATAGCTTGTTTCCATGGTATGTTACCCTATCACATGCAATGGTAGCAGTTAATACTGCTGGCTTCCTCACGGCTGCAGATGGTAGAGATGGAAGTGTGCATCCTTAATACAGATGGCACATGACTGGATTATTCAAACATTTACACTTGCAAAACCATGTTTTTATAAAAAATATAGAGATGCAAAGTGTAATTTCTATTTTCCACATTCCCTTGAAGATTTTGAAATTGCTTTGGACCAGGAGAGAAAAATTGCAGTACCTTTTCCTCAGGACGATGAGATTGCCCATTTAACCAACATTCAGAGGTAAGGTTTATTACTTTGCAAACCTTTTAATTGATCCAACACTTTTTCGAGTCATATAGTGTGGAAACAGGCCTTTCGGCCCAACTTGTCCATGCCAACTAACATGAGCCATCTACACTAAGCTTTATTGCTTTATTTAAAGCTTTGCTGCTTGAGGTCGATTGTGTATCAGTTATGGGAGAATTAGACAATAGACAATAGGTGCAGGAGTAGGCCATTCGGCCCTTGGAGCCAGCTCCGCCATTGAATGTGATAATGGCTGAACATCCACAAAAAAATAAGTACCCCGTTCCTGCCTTCTCCCCATATCCCCTGACTCCACTATCTTTAAGAGCCCTATCAAGCTCTCTCTTGAAAGTATCCAGAGAACCGGCCTCCAATGCCCTCTGAAGCGGAGAATTCCACAGACTCACAACTCTCTGTGTTAAAAAGTGTTTCCTCATCTCCGTTCTAAATGCCTTACCCATTATTCTTAAACTGTGGCCCCTGGTTCTGGACTCCCCCAACATCGAGAACAAGTTTTCTGCCTCAAGCGTGTCCAAACCCTTAATAATCTTAGATGTTTCAATAAGATTCCCTCCCATCCTTCCAAGCCCAGCCGCTCCATTCTCTCAGCATATGACAGTCTTGCCATCCCGGGAATTAACCTTGTGAATCTACGCTGCACTCCCTCAATAGCAAGAATGTCCTTCCTCAAATTAGGGGACCAAAACTGCACACAATACTCCAGATGTTATCTCACTTGGGCCCTGTACAACTGCAGAAGGACCTCTTTGCTCCTATACTCAACTCCTCTTGTTATGAAGGCCAACATGCCATTTGCTTTCTTCACTGCCTGCAGTACTTGCATGCTTACTTTCATTGACTGATGAACAAGGACCCCCAGATCCCGTTGAACTTCCCCTTTTCCCAACTTGACACCATTTAGATAATCTGCCTTCCTGTATTTGCTACCAAAGTGGTAACCTCACATTTATCCACATTAAACTGCATCTGCCCACTCACCCAACCTGTCCAAGTCACCCTGCATTCCCATAGCATCCTCCTCACAGTTTACACTGCCACCCAGCTTTGTGTCATCTGCAAATTTGCTAATGTTACTTTGAATCCCTTCATCTAAATCATTGATGTATATTGTAAATAGCTGCGGACCCAGTACCGAGCCTTGCTGCACCCCACTAGTCACTACCTGCCATTCTGGAAGGGACCCGTTAATCCCTACTCTTTGTTTCCTGTCTGCCAACCAATTTTCTATCCATGTCAGCATTCTCCCCCAATACCATGTGCCCTAATCTCCTATGTGGGACCTTATCGAATGCTTTCGGAAAGTCTAGGTACACCACATCCACTGGCTCTCCCTTGTCCATTTTCCTAGTTACACCCTCAAAAACTTACAGGAGATTAGTCAAGCATGATTTCCCCTTCGTAAATCCATGCTGACTAGGACTCCAGCATCTTCCCCACCACCGATGTCAGGCTAACTGGTCTATAATTCCCTGTTTTCTCTCTCCCGCCTTTCTTAAAAAGTGGGATAACATTAGCTACCCTCCAATCCACAGGAACTGATCCTGGATCTATAGAACATTGGAAAATGAACACCAATGCGTCCACGATTTCCAGAGCCATTTCCTTAAGTACCCTGGGATGCAAACCATCAGGCCCTGGTGATTTATCAGCCTTCAGTCCCATCAGTCTACCCAACACCAATTCCTGCCTAATGTGGATTTCCTTCAGTTCCTCCATCAACCCCAGATCCTCTGGCCACTAGTACATCAGGAAGATTGTTTGTGTCCTACTTAGTGAAGACTGTTTCAAAGTACCTCTTCAACTCATCTGCTATTTCCTTGTTCCCCATAATAAATTCACCTTTTTCAGTCTTCAAGGGTCCAACTTTGGTCTTAACTATTTTTTTCCTCTTCACATACCTAAAGAATCTTTTACTATCCTCCTTTATATTCTTGGCTAGCTTACCTTCGTATCTGATCTTTTCTACCTGTATTGCCTTTTTATTTATCTTCTGTTGCTCTTTAAACATTACCCCATCTTCTTGCTTCCAGCTCACCTTTGCTATGTTGTACTTCTTCTCTTTTATTTTTATACTGTCCCTGACTTCCCTTGTCAGCCACGGTTGCTCCTTACGCCCCTTGGAATCTTTCTTCCTCTTTGGAATGAGCTGATCCTGCACCTTCTGTATTATACCCAGCAATACCTGCCATTGTTGTTCCACTGTCATCCCTGCTAGGGTATCTTTCCAGTCAACTTTGGCCAGTTCCTCCCTCATGGCTCCATAGGCCCCTTTGTTCAACTGTAACACGGACACCTCCAATTTACCCTTCTCCCTCTCAAATTGTAGATTAAAACTTATTATCCATGCCATTAATCCCTAGGCAGTTCCTTAAACAATCCATAAACAACCCAGTCTGAAGAAGGGTCCCGATTTGAAACGTCATGCATTCCTTCTCTCCAGAGATGCTGCCTGTCCCGCTGAGTTACTCCAGCATTTTGTGTCTATCTTCGGTTTAAACCAGCATCTGCAGTTCCTTCGTTCACCTTAAATAATTATACTTTTGTAGATTACCTCAGCACAGGTAGTTCTGCTGTAATGTGTTAGTTGCATTCCTAAGGATCTGCATGTTATGGAAAAATGCTTTACACAGGTTAATGGGAGAAAGAAGGTTAGGGGCAAGATAACTTTAGACTTGGAATAACTAAGTTAATTTACCCTGCAGAATTTTCAAAAATATGCATTTTTTTCAACAGCAATAATTTCATTTTTCTTACTGCAAATTTCTATCACATTGTTTAATAGAATAACGTTGCACAAGTGTCTATAGAAGTGGTTACTTTTCAATTTCAGTAACCACCCACTGTTAAAGTGACAGCTGTGATAAGGTTCACTACTTAAAAAACAGACAACTCACAAAAACGTTAGGTAAACTGAAGCTTTACTGATCATCAGCTGGCGGAAGTGACGGGAATACACCAGTCAAGTAAGCAATAGACACTTGACTTCCCCGTGCCACCACTTCAATGAATAATGATTTGCACAGTTTTATACTGTATGTCACTTAGTCACATTCCAAAGATGTTAGTCATGGTCACAAGATGCAGCCAATATACATCACTAAAGCACCTTCAGGACCAGACAGTTCAAAGGCATCTTATCAGTTGGTACTTCCAAGACAAGACATTTCAAAGGCATCGGTCTCTTATCAGATGGTACTTTCAAGACAAGACATTTAGTCGCTGTCTCAATATACATCAACCTGAGACAAGCCTGGGCTTGTCTCTCTCTCTTTTATCAATTGGTACTTTTCCACTAGAGAAAGCCTGCTTGAGAACGAATACAGGCTACAACCTAGTCAAGTATTCCACCATGTATCTTTTATATATTTAAAGGCATTTAACCTTTTCATTCCCTCCTCTTATCATTTTGATGATAACAATTACAGTCCTCGCCGAGTACATAAGAAAGGCCATAAGCATCGCAACTGACAAATTAAGAGTACAATTAGTAATATAATCAATCCATAGTGGGCAATAATTCCCCAAGTCCTGCCAAACATATTAAATGGCCACCAAAGTCCCCTGGAGCTATAATCATGGAAATCAGCTCCTATCTTCTTTATTTTAGCCACTTCCATTCTGATAAGGGCTTTAATTGATAGTAATCTGATGCGACACGTGAGCAAACATAACATTCTTGCTGACAACCAACATGCATTTCGGAGGCATAGATCATGTGAGTCTCAGCTTATCCTGATGACAAATGACTTGGCCAAGCACCTTGATGGTAACGTCATCACGGATTTAGTAGTACTGGACTTTTCTAAAGCATTTGATGTTATCCCACACCAGAGACTGCTTCGGAAGCTTGACTTCTATGGTATTCGTTCCAACGCGAAACAATGGATTTCCAGTTTCCTGACAAATCGTCTTCAGCGGGTGTGTGTGAACGTATAGAGCTCCAATTGGCATCCAGTGTTGAGTGGTACACCTCTGGGCGCAGTACTTGGCTCACATCTGTTTTGCTTTACATAAATGACATCCATGGAAAAAGTCGCAAGTACGACCAGACTATTCACTGATGACTGTTTGCTGTACCGTCCAATTAAGTCAGCTGATGATGAAGGATCTCGATACAATGGTTGAGTGGTCACAACAATGGGGCATGCAGTTCAACCCTTCCAAATGTGAAACCATGCTTGTCACCAGAAAGAGGAATCCAGGCGAAACATCTTACAATATATTTGGTGCCACCCTTGAAGAATCCAAACAAACCAAGTATCTTGGCATCAAATTGCAGAATGATCTGCGTTGGAATGGGCAGACTCATCATGCAACGGTGAAAGCAACAGGTGTCCTAAATTTTCTGAGGCGCAACTTTCATCATTGTTCAACTTCTGAAGCTATACTTCACCCTCGTTAGACCTCATTTGGACTACGCAGTTGCAGCATGGGACCCATACACAAATAAAAACATTTCTTCCATCAAACGTGTCCAAAGACAGGCAGCTCGATTTGTTACTAACACCTATGAGAGAGAAGCTAGTGTTACCAAACTTCTGAATTCTCTGGGGTGGAACCCTCTCCAAGGCAGACGTGAAGCTCACTGTTTGACCTGTTTTTACAAATTGTTAAATGGTCAGCTCGACATAGATTACAAGACCTACACCAGACCCAAACCAATTAGGAGCAGACGTGGGCATTCGATCCAATTTGTGATTCCAGCTACCAAGACAGAGGTGTACAGCAATGCGTTCTTCCCTCGCACAATTAAAGCATGGAATAATCTCCACCCTACCATAGTTACCCAACCAGATGCAACTAAATTTAAGGTAGCTCGTTCTTCCCAAAAACCCCTTCTGGCTTAAGTCCTCCCTCCACCACGTCCAGTTTAAATTCCATTTGGAATATTTTGGAGGACCAAGAAACCAAGAACCAAGGGCTGCCAAGTCGGTAATGTTGGAGGAAGCATCGGGGATAAAAGTACAATATTCTCGGCCAATTATGACGCATGTCCCTCTTTTTACTGCTAGGATAAAATCAAGCCCCATTCTCTTCTGTAATTCTACCGTTCTCATAGACCTCTTACTATCTGCAGTTGGGGTATATCTGCTGCGCTAGTTATGTTTAATTTCTAATCTCGTTTAAAGGGAGGGGTGTACCATCCTTTAAATACGGGTTAGTCCTCAAGTTCGCCATTCTGAGGGCACCCGTTAGTTGCTGTTTTATTGCGAAAACAGTGTAAAGCCAGAATCTCAATAAGATTAAGGGATATTGTTACGGGTACCCGGACGTGGTGTCGAAGGACGAGAAGCCGAAGCGAAGAAGTGGAAGCCAAATAACCGAACTGAGACAACGCCGAAAAGTCAACTAACGGAACGGACAGCGCCGAAAAGCTGAAGAACCGAAAGGGCGGGTTGCCTAAAAGCCACAAACTGAAAGGGGGATTTGCGAAAAGCCAAATAACCGAACGGACGCAACGCCAAATAACGAACATGAAGTCACCGGGGGGCGGTGACTTGTCAGCAATTGGTCCAGACCTCCGCGTCCATCACTGGCCGGGGGAGACGGGAGGGTGGGGGTCATTTTCCCACACAAGACCGCCTGGGGATGGAAGGTGACTGGGCACTCTGAACCCGAGCACCAAGGTGTAAGCGGTCGAAGGGTCACATCCCTCGGGACAGCCCCCACTCTCCCTCGCCCTCCGCCTCGTGGCCGCACTGTAACGGGCTGTGGGTCAGCAGCGCACACACACACGGGGCCGCAGCTCCGGGCAGCCGACACACGGGACCGAAAACCCAGCAACGTCCCCGTCAGCTGCAGCAGAGTTGGGGACAGTCTGGTCTCTCCGCCCACCCAGCGTCACTGACCGTGATGCACCGTCATCGACACCCAACCCCCACACCATGGTGATTCACCGACCCCCGGACCCCGACCCACACACGGGATAATGATTCCGGGAATGTCAGGAGAGTGAGAGAGGGAGAGCGAGAGATAGATGGATAGATGGATGGATGAGAGGGAGTGAGAAAGAACGAGAGAGAGAGAGAGATTCCAGCTCTTAACCCCAAGCACCGTGGTAGATCAACGCTTACAAAAATAATCCGCTCTATGATCTTTGGCAGTGACTCCAAGGTGCTGCGATTGCCACAGAGGAAGTGATATGCATCACTGGCCAGGGGGGGAGACGGGAGGGTGGGGGGGGGGGGGGGAGGTGGAGACTGGAGTGTGGGGGGGAGCTTGAGTTTGCGTTTATAAAATGGTTGCAGTGACTACAAATTGCTGTGATTGCCACAGAGGTTTTTCACTGTCATGTTCGTTCCTCGCCAGATTTTAAGCCAAAAAACAATCTGACGTCGAACGCAGATGAACCGTAAATGTTAAATAGGTATGAAACACTGAAACCTTTTTTAAAAGCTATATTTGCTGCAAGAATACACAAACAAATTTATTATTTAACTAATTTAAAATGTAACAAGATACAACAATTTAACTAATTTAAAATGTAACAAGATATAACAATTAAACTAATTTAAAATGTAACAAGGAACAGCAATTTAAACTAATATAAAATGTAACAAGGAATAAAAATATAACTAATTTAAAATGTGACCAGGATCAACAATTTAACTATTTCAAAGTGTGACAAGGTACAACAAAATTATAGGAATAGGAATAAAAATCAATTAAAAATTGTAAGCTAAGTCTCTTAGGAAAGCCAATCCTTCTTTATTGTAAGAATTGCAAATAGATTTTATTATTTTGTTAATGGCAGCATATTTTTTGTTAGGCTTTGAAATGTCAATCCCTGTAGATGCCTGCTCAATGAACATGTCATTTGATGCCTGTTCACTTCTGATCATTTTAAGTAATTTGGCCACTGTGGGATGAGTTACACTAAGTCTCTTTTTAAAGGCCTGATGCCAACCTTCAAGAGAATTGTTTGTTCTTGGCAAATTATCCTGAATTCGAGTGTAGACTGACCACAATTCACAATCGTGAAGTGGTCTCCTTCGCCTCCCTCTTTGAACTATTCCTAACCATGTACTTTCGAAGTAAACCAAAAATTCACTTAACATTTCTTCACTTTTGCATTTAAGGAGTACACCAATTCATCAAATATTTATTGAACATCTTCAGGGGGGACAAAGGCAAGAGCTTGTAATTGCTTAATGAGAAGTGCGTTGTCAGGCTTGGCATACCATTGTTGCAATCCACGAGTTTGAATATTTCGCCATAGACATTGACCAAACTGAAAGAAGCAACCATAAATAGACGTGTTTGGGAAGTTCTTTTTTAGTTGTTAATTAATTGTTGCTTTTTCAAAGTCAATTGTTATCGGTTGGAACCTTTATCTTTCAAAAACGTAAAAATTTCATTATATGGTTTTTTTCTTCCTTGTTGCTTGCAACACAATACACTAATGGCAAGGTTTTGTTTTCTGAAATAACAGCATGTATAATATAGAGTTGCTTTCCGAGGGGGCAGGGTCAAATGTGCTGTCGCCAATCATGATTCCTTTTTCAATAAAAGTTCCAAATTCTTCTCTGTCGATAAAATAATACCTATTGAAGAAGAACCCTGGCCCGAAACAATTTCTAATCCATTCCCTCCACAGATGCCACCTAGCCTGCTGAGTTCCTCCAGCACTCTGTTTTTTTAATTTAACTCTGAAATTGAAGATAGACTCAAAAAGCTGGAGTAACTCAGCGGGACATGCAGGCACTCTGGAGAGAAGGAATGTGTGACGTTTCGTGTCGAGTCCCTTCAGCATTATGCGTTGCCCGTGCATAAAATACGATCGCACCTGCGTATGTCCGTGTGTGTGTAAATGTGAATCGGCATGTGTTAGTGTCAACGTGCACGCCCGAGAGACGGGAAGTGGTCGCGCTGCGCTGCCTCGGGTCTTTATTCCCAGTAAGCAGAATTCTACCAACTTCCGTGGACCCCCAGCTGAACCCAGCTCCAAAATAGATTCCAAATGTGAAACCTGAAACGATGCAACTTGATACAAAACCACATGAAAAACTTGAGGGATTCCGCAAGCAACGAACAACTCATTAATCTTCAACAACAGATGCTTTAAAAAATAATTAATATACGCTCCACTCTTTCTGACCTGTTGATGTATAAATCTCCACGTTATTTTGTAAACTGGACGTTAGTTGTTTGGTCTCACAGGGCTCTCACTTAACTTTTTTTCCCTGTTGCCAGCCGGGCAACCTAGGCAGCTTTTTAGGTTGCCAAATGACAGTTTAGGTGGTCATTTAAGACGGCTTGCATGACGTGTGCGAAAATGTGCTCGGACGAAGTATGTAGTTACCATTCGGAATTATGCTCAATGAAGCATTCACATATTATTCGGGTTCAAATAAAGTCACAAATTAAACATATTCACCAATATATATATGATATATACCACAATGACATGCTGCAAAGTTATAATGCAATATCTCAACTCTTTTTACACGTTGCAATGAATGCAATTTCTATTATTTCTTTCCACTTCCAAACAAAAATGTGTTTGGATTATTCAGCGTATGATCAACCTGTGTCAATAAATCCTGGACCATGATCACATATATGCTTAACCATGCACACTACAGATTGATGCAAGCATGTTTTCTGTGAAGGACTGAAAATTATCATGACATAGCCAAAGCATAGGTCGTTATTGCTATTGGTACAGAAACACTCTCGTTTCCCACATAATTTATCCACAACAAAATATACAGGTTGCAAGGAAATTTCTAAAGGCATTTTATTATAATAGCTGTTAAAACTGATTATACCCATCTGACAGGTTAAACATTACACTAACTGACAAGAGATGGCCAAAGGACATAACTGCAGTAAATGTTCTTTTGGTAATATGTTTAAAGGTGTCAAAACGCCAAATTACCGGACATTCAGATTAGATGTATGGGCTGTGAACAGCAATGAAGATACCCATTTTGTACGCACCAGATTTTTTAAAAATTATTGATAAATGCTGTTTCCATCATTCCCACCAGAATTAATGTTAAAATTTCAACTGAAATATCTCCTGACCAAATTTGTGATGTATTTGACCGACTGTAGAAGTAAAACCTGGATAAATCCAACGTATAGTTGTGAATGTTGCTCATTAAATAACTACAGTACTGATACTCCATATTAAGAGCATTGATTTGCCGTTAAAATGAATTCTGTAATAACGTGTCAACGGTAGCAGTGACAATCGAACACTGCGGTTTTAATGTTTCACGTGTTCACAATTTAATCAATACATCTTTATGGATTATAACAAATAATAACATTAGGAATTAGAGCACATTTGATTGCATTCTGTTATCAAACATAGTAAATGTTTGCTCTGAAGACATTTCCAGTACAGTAGGGTCAGGGGGTGTGCGGGATGGATAGATGGTGAGGGGTTGAGAAGGCAATCGGTGCGGAATTGATGGATTGAGGCAGGGGAATTAGTGTGCGTTGGTTGGAGTAGGTAAAATTGTGAGGGGAGAGCGCGGGAGATATCGGGGGGATCAGTACAGGATGGACGGGGGGGATCAGTACAGGATGAATGGGTCTAGCTAAAAATGCTGGAGAAACTCAGCGGGTGAGCCAACATCTATGGAGCGAAGGAAACGTTTCGGGTCGAGACCCTTCTTCAGACTGATCCCCCCATTCTTCTTGAATGGGGGGATCAGTACAGGATGGATGGGGGGCGTCAGTGCAGTGTGGATCGGAGGGTCTGTGCAGGATGAACGGAGGGATCAGTACAGGATGAATGAGGGGATCAGTAAAAGAAGAATGAGGAGATCACTACAGGATGGATAGGTGGATCGGTGCAGGATAAATGGATGGGGGGTCAGTACAGGATGAATGGGAGGGTCAGTACAGGATGGATGGGGGATCAGTACAGGATGAATGGGGAGGGGGTCAATACACGATGAATTGGGGGACCAGTTTAGGATGGATGGGGAGTGGCAAGAGAATCAATGTGAGGTGGATAGGGAGATCAGTGAAGGATGAATAGAGGGGGGGAGGGTAGATGGGGAGAGGAGCACAGGGGATGTCAGTGAGGACTGAATAGAGGCGGAAATGGGGATCAGGGTGGGATGGAGAGGAAGGGTCCCAGGATAAGAGGGGCTGGAGGGGAGTGTACAAGAGAGAGAGAGAGAGAGAGAGGGGGGGGGGGGGTGAGGGGCAGAGCAGGTGGGGAGGAAGGAAGGGCAGCGCTCCTCGGACAACGGTGTCATCACCGGCCCGCTGCCTTGGCAGTCCCTGTCCCCCGCCAAGTGCCGCCACCAAAGGGGGAGACAGTTGGGATCGCCTCGCCACCGCCTCCCCTCCTCCGCCAGCCAACAGGAAGGTGCGAGGCCGAGCGGTGCAGGTGCTTCAGACGGCATTAATCCTGTCTAACTGGAGTTGTTCTGAACCACCATAAATGCTGGGAATACCTTAACTCATTCCTATCCAGTCTCGGTCAAGACATTACTTAAACTCTTTAATGTCCTATTTATTCCCTTTAACTACTGACAGCTGTGTTCTTAGAGTCATTGGCGTAAGATTAGCCATGATCAGCCATGATCATATTGAATGGCGGTGCAGGCTCGATGGGTCGAATGGCCTACTCCTGCACCTATTTTCTATGTTTCTATGACTACCACCAAAATGTTACATGGAACCCCAGATCTTTCTACCTGTATGTTTAAATCCAAGAGCTTTTTTTTCTGCTTCCCAATTTCCAAAGTAACTTTTAAGTGGTTCATTAAATCCTTATCAAAACTGCGTTATAACTATTTCGACCCAGGTAATGCAAAAATGTTCCCTAATTCATTACTAGCATCATATCCAATTCAGGTTATAGAAGCATGCAATATTTTTAAAAATACAATATGTAATTGTTAAAGATAATAATGTTCATATTTTTCTTAATTCCACTTTCTGAATAACAGCTAATATTAATATATACAATTCTGCCAATGAATGAAAAGCAAGAAATTGTATATGTTTTATAAATGTACAATGATTGGAAGATTCTGCACAACATCAAGCTATCTCTCATGATAGCCTTCAAGAATATTTTATCTCAATAATAGCTTGGAACTGGGTAAGGCTTAATTATGATCCTTCCCAGAGTCAATAATCAGTTGGGCCTGAACTTTTGCGGTGTCTGAAAATCTGACGGTAACTTAGAAGTATTAGACTTATGTGCAAAATAAAGAAAGCCCCAATCTTGCACTGGGACCCAATATGACACTTGACATCCACCATGACTCACCACTCCCAACGTCAAAATTAAAGCTTGAAATTGTATAACATGGATTATAATTGTGTTGAAATCTATGTCCCTGTGATGTTCTGAAAACAAAGAGGAACTTCATTTGTTTTGAAAAGTACAAAAGCAAAATAATAATGGTTTTAAAGAAAGTTCAGTTGCAATGGTGTGAATTTTTCATTTTCTTCTTGTGCACAACACTTTAAAGAACATTCCTTGCAATGTAACTGCTATTTGTGTCTTCCAGGGTGGCTGTGATTTGTGCACCAGCATCTGCTTTCTGTCTTGGGTCAGTGCACCCTAAAGACAGGTTGGCACTGAAGGTTCGGCATCTCAAGACACTGGGCTATCAAGTAGCATTGGTGAGTATTACAATAACTTATTTGGCTTGATAACTTTCCAAGCTGAAGTGGCCAAGCAAAATCAATTGGACAAAATTCAGCCTAGTGCCTGATTGAGAACAACATTTTCACTACTTTGGTGTGTTTTCTTCTGGCTAGATTTTGGTTTGTTTCACTGGCATCTAATTAAAATGCTTATTTATGCTTTTTTTGTTGGTTTCACTTTATTTGTAACGTTACTCGGAGACGGAAGAACAAGAGACAGCCATTTAGCTTTACTCTATTCTACACTCCTTCCACCTGCCTTGGTTCCATCATAAAAGTGAAAACTGAAATTGCTGGAAATAATCCGCATGTTAGGCCACGTCTGTAGGAAGAGAAACAGTAAACGATTCACATGAAACTCCTTCCTCAGAGCTTTTCTGTTGGGTGTTTCCAGTTATTTCAGTTTAGTCATAGACATACAGCATGAAAACAGGCCCTTTGGCCCAACTTTCCACATCGACCAACATGTCTCATCTACGCTAGTCCTACCTGCCTGTATTTGGCTCATATCCCTCTAAACCTGTCCTCTCCATGTATCTGTCTAAATGTTTCTTAAACGTTGTGAATGTACCTGCTTTTATTTTACATTTCCAGGATCAGCTTAATTTTCACTGCCTTGGTTCCATATTCTGTAATTTCTTCACTTAAGCTAATACAGGTGCACAACCTTTTATCCGACAGCCTTGGGACCAGACACTTTGCGTAATTCAGAATTTGTCGGTCTTCGGAATGGAATTTTTTTAGCGTAGATTTTAATGGCTGGCTCAGTGGTAGAGTGCTCGGCTCATATCCGCAAGGTCGCGAGTTTGCGCCTTGATCCCGGCAGTTACTCGGTCGCGAGTTTGAGTCTTCAATGTCGTTTTTTCATGCAGAATAAATGTTTGTATGAGATGCAGTGTAGGAGAGGTGTACTGACTGTGTGGGCAGAACTTTGGAAGTGATTGCCCACCAGTCTAAAACGCCGCTGTGTCTCCCTGTCCCTGGGATAGCAGGGGGCGATCAAACAGCACAATACCCCCCTCCCCCTCCAACTCCAGAGGAATCCGCTCCCCGATGGGCCGCTATGGCGACAAGTGGCAGTTTGCCCACAGCCCGAGCTGCGCCACCCCAAGAACACCTTGCACACCATCAGCTTCTGCCCCTACATGTTCCTCTGGAGTTGGAGCGGGGCTGGGCTGGAGTTGCTGCTGGCTGTGGGTCTCTGGGATCTCCGTGCTTGCAGTGGGCCTGGGGGTCGCGGTCCCATTGGTCCTGACGTCTCCGGCCACCCCCCTGGACTGGAGCTGAGACTGGGAACTGTACCGCCTTGCCCCCTCCCTCTGCAACTGCAAACAACCCCACTCTCCTGCAAGGGCGGTACAGTTCCCGGAGGATAGCAGGTGGCCGGAGACGTCAGGACCAACAGGAACCCGCTCCCCGATGGGCCCCTACGACGCCCCGAGCTGCGCCCCGTCATCCGCAACCCAGGTTCCTCTGTAGTTGGAGCGGGGCTGGGCTGGGCTGCTGCAGGCTGTGGGTCTCTGGGTTCTCCGTGCTTGCGGTGGGCCTGGTGGTCGACGTCCAATTGGTCCTGACGTCTCCGGTGACTGCACTGGCCTGCTGCCATCGCCGACGTGAAGACAGTGCAAAGCCCCCGCGCCGGTGCAATGAGCGGGGAGCTGGAGAGGGGAGGGATGGGGGTCACACACATGGCCGGGAAGCAGAGGGGTGTAGGTGGGGTGAAACTGAAGGGAGCGACAATCTGCTGCTGCCTGCACGCTGAGTTAGAAAGTTCCCACGCAAGACTCACGATACGCTGTGTATCGTGTCTACCGTGGGAACTTTTTAACAGCGGGCAGGTAGCAGCATATTGTCAATTATTAACCCTCCCGCGCAATATACCCTCACCTTCTCTTTTATGAATGGGGATTTAGTTCCCCTTTCTTCGAGGACCGACCGGAGGTTCCGCTGTCACCTCTGCGGGCCGCCCTCGGTGAACGTCCTGTCTCCCTGTCCCTGGAATAGTAGGGGGCGATCAAACAGCACAATACCCCCCTCCCCCTCCAACTCCAGAGGAATCCGCTCCCCGATGGGCCGCTACGGCGACGTGGCAGTTCGCCCACAGCCCGAGCTGCGCCACCCCAAGAACAAGACGTACCCCTTGCACACCATCAGCTTCTGCCCATACGGGGAGCGTGTTCCTCTGGAGTTGGAACGGGGCTGGGCTGGAGTTGCTGATCTGGGATCTCCGTGCTTGCAGTGGGCCTGGGGGTCGGTGTTCCGTTGGTCCTGACGTCTCTGGTGACTGGCACTGTGCTGCTAGCATCGCGACGTGAAGACAGTACAAAGCCCCCGCGCCGGTGCAATGAGCGGGGAGCTGGAGAGGGGAGGGAAGGGGTCACACACATGGTCGGGAAGCAGAGGGGTGTAGGTGGGGTGAAACTGAAGGGAGCGACAATCTACTGCTGCCTGCACGCTGAGTTAAAAGGTTCCCACGCAAGACTCACGATACACTGTGTATCGTGAGTCTACCGTAGGAACTTTTTAACGCAGCTGGCAGGTAGCAGCATATTGTCAATTATTAACCCTCCCGCGCAATATACCCTCACCTTCTCTTATATGAATGGGGATTTAGTTCCCCTTTCTTCGAGGACCGACCGGAGGTTCCGCTGTCACCTCTGCGGGCCGCCCTCGGTGAACGTTTTCAAGGACCTTTCTTCAAGGACCGAAAGAATGTCGCTATTCGGAGGTTTTCGTTATTTGGATCTTCGGATAAAAGGTTGTGCACCTGTACTATCATAGAACAAAGAAAAGAACAGCAGAGGAACAGATCCTTTGGCCCATAATATCTGTGCCATTAAACTAAACTTCCCTGCCTGCAGGTGGTCCATAATCCACTATCCCCTGCATATCCAAAAAATTCTTAAATGCATCTATCGCATCTGCCTCCATCACCACCCCAGGGAGCACGTTCTAGGCATCCACCACTCTCTGTGTAAAGCAACTTGCCCCGCACATCTCCTTTAAACTGTACCCCTCTCTTTATACATTCAATTCTGCCAGTATCTCGCTTGCCACAGAAATGTGTGAAAAACGTTGTTTTGCGTGCTATCCAGGCAGGTCATTTCATATCCAAACATGTGTACGACAGTAGTGCAAAAGAGAAAATGTATGGAATGGCAGAGCAGGCATGAAGGACCAAAAAGGTCTATTCCTGCTCCTAACTTCCATGCTTCTGCACCCTTTGTATAAAGCAGGGGTCGGCAAACTACGGCCCCCGGGCCGAATGTGGCCCGTAACCCAAAATCATCCGGCCCGCAGGCGTTTTTGTTTTTTTCCGTAGTCATCCGGCCCGCTGTCTTCCTTCATCTCCAGTACCTCCCGGGCCCGTTGCCCAGGCACGGTGACGCAAGGAGGCCTACGCTGGCGGCCGCAATTGCGGAGCCGCCGAGTGCCAAACTCTGGCTGTACCGCATCCAGCGCAAAGCCGCCAGTATGGCCACGCACCTTCTGTGTCTGGGCTTCATTATCGGGATCGGGGTTGTCAATAGACCGGGGACAAGTGAGTATGAGTATTTGAGCCACCGCCTTCAGGACAGAGCCAATGCAATGGACCTAGGTACGCCGTGTTGGTGAGCGCCCATAACTAGGGGCCAGTGCTCCCGGTGGCGTCCTTGAAGGGGCGGGATCCATGTGAACACGTGATTTGATGCCTGCCATCCGGGTTGGGATGGGTGCGAGGTCTATGTGAACACACGATAGATGTGGCCCGCCATCAGCTCACAGACATGCGTCCTGGCCTCTATGCAGAACAAGGTTGCCGGCCCCTGGTATAAAGTGTTTCCAACCAGCAGAACTACCTGTAAATATCATATGTAACCATCAGGTTTCGGTAGACATAAAGTTAGTTCCCCTTTGTTTTAATAGCTCTTCAAGGAGTTTGTTTTTGACAGTCTCAACAGGACCATGAGGTCAAGATATCTTTATTCATTTTTGCAATGTGTCTGATGCTGCTACGGTCAGCATTAATCACTTTCTACCTTTTCCTGAGATGTTGAAGGCGATCCTGTGGGCGGTAGTTTGATTCAATCAAATAACAGCAGCCTGTGAGGGCAGTTAAGTGCCAATCACATTGGGTGTGGGCCTGGAGTTGTGCCAACGCCAATGCAAGGTGGCAGGTTCCTCTCCTCAACATACAGCAGTAAACTGTTGATTTTATTTTTACACAATAGTCTAACAGCTTAATATTCTCTTTGATATCGACCAGCATTGTATTTACAGATTTATTGTGGTGGATATTGTGGGAGTGCTGCAGTGTCAAAGTCTGTTGGATGATGTTAAACAGACCCCTGTCTTCTTTCTCATGTAGCAGTGATATATCACAAGGCACTTTCTTCAATAAACAGCAATGGTACTATATCCCTTGATTCAAATAATACTTAACCAATTTAAATCGCTCTTTTTTTTTATCCCATTGCCGTCTCTGGGAATAAATTGGATGCTGGTTTCCTGAATTGCATCAGTGACTGCCGTTCAGGAAATGGTAAGGCGGTTTAGTATGTCCTAAAGTTGTGAAAGGTGCTATTTAAATCTAAATCTTTTTCTCAAATTATTTGTTAAACCCTCTAATTTGCTGTGCTTCTAACATAACTACCACACCTTTATGCCATTCTGGTATGTTTGAGGGGGTGTTCATGCAACATTTGCAGTGAGCAACTGGACAACTATGTACATACACCAAGAGGAATTGAGGGGAAATTGCTGGAACACTCAGCGGGTTCCGCAGTGCCTGCTGAAGCTGAAACAGAGTTAATGGCTCGGGTTTTCTGTTGGATACATCTGCAGTTATAGGTTTTCATTAAAAGAAAAATGTTCTGTGATAATTGGTAATTTTTTATTATTGTCACGTTTACTGAGAGACAGTGAAAATGTTTTGTGTGCTATCCAGGCAAATTATACCATATAAGAGTATGATCAAACCCTTACTTTACGTGTAAGAAGGAACTGCAGGTGCTGTTTTAAATCCAAGATGGACCCAAAAAGCTGGAATAACTCGACAGGTCAGACAGGTCTCGGGAGTAAAGGAATAGGTGACGTTTCGGGTTGAGACCCTTCTTCAGACTGAGTGTCAGGGGAAAAGGAAACGAGATATAGTGGTGATATAGAGAGATATAGAACAAATGAATGAAAGATATGCAAAAAAATAACGTGATGAAAGCAACAAGCCATAGTTAACTTTGGGCTAGGTGAAAATGAGTTACAAACAATTAAACTCAGCAGGATGACATTGACACCAATACAACGACTAGAGTAGGGGATGGATGGAGAGAGAGGGGATGCAAGGGTTACTTGACTTTAGGGAAATGAGTACACATACCGATTGTAAGCTGCCCAAGCGAAATATGAAGGTAGACACAAAATGCTGGAGAAACTCAGCGGGTGAGGCAGCATCTATGGAGAGGAGGAATTGGCAGCGTTTCAGGTCAAGACCCTTCTTCAGACTGATGTCAGGGGAGGGGGTAGGACAAAGAAAGAAAGTAGGCGGAACAGTGGGACAAGTGGGTGGACTGGGAAGGGGGAGGGAAAGGAGAGAGAGAGAGCAAGGGCTACCTGAAGTTAGAGAAGTTAACTCATACCGCTGGAGTGTAAATTTCCCATGTGAAATAGGAGGTGCTGTTCCTCCAATTTGTGCTGGGTCTCACTCTGACAATGGAGGAGGCCCAGGACAAAAAGGTTAGATTGGGAATGGGAGGGGGAGTTGAAATGCTGGACCACCAGGAGATCAGCTTGGTTAAGACGGACTGAGCGGAGGTGTTGAGCTAAATGATCGCCGAGTCTGCGCTTGGTCTCTCTGATGTAGAGAGGTTGACACCTGGAACAGCGGATGCAGTAGATGAGGTTGGAGGAGGTTCAAGTGAACCTCTGCCTCACCTGGAAAGACTGTTTGGGTCCTTGGATGGAGTCGAGGGAGAAGGTATAGGGACAGGTGTTGCATCCACTGCGGTTGCAGGGGAAGGTACCTGGGGAGGGAGTGGTTTGGGTGGGAAGGGATGAGTTAACCAGGGAGTTGTGGAGGGAACGGTCTCGGCGGAAAGGGGTGGAGATGGTGGGATCCCGTTGGAGGTGGCAAAAATGTTGGAGGATTATGTGTTGTATGTGATGGCTGATGGGGTGAAAGGTAAGGACCAGGGGGACTCTGTCACTGTTGCGACTGGAGGAAGGGGGAGTAAGAGCGGAGCTGAGTGGTGCCAAGGAGACCCGTGTTAGGGCCAGGGTTCCCGTCTTCCATCTATGATTCCCTGTTCCCTAAAGAATGAGGACATCGCGGATGTCCTGGTATGGAACACTTCATCTTGGGCACAGATGCGGCGTAGATGGAGCACTTGGGAGTAGGGGATTGAGTCTTTGCAGGAAGCAGGGTGGGAAGAAGTGTAGTCTAGATAGTTGCGGGAGTCAGTAGATTTATAATAGATGTCAGTTGATAATCTATCTCCTGTGATAGAGACGGTGAGATCAAGAAAGGGAAAGGAGGTGGCTGAGATGGTCCAAGTGATTTGAGTGCAGGATGGAAATTGGTGGTGCAGTTAATGTTGTTCATGATTTCTGCATGGGTGCAGGAGGTAGCATGAATGTAGAGTTCGGGGATAGGCCAGTGTATGCCTGGAACAGGGATTGTTCAACGCACCCTACAAAGAGGCAGGCATGACTAGAGCCCTTGCGGGTGCCCATAGCTACGCCTTTGATTTGGAGGAAGTTGGAGGAGTCAGAGGAGAAGTTGTTGAGAGTGAGGACTGTCTCAGCCCAGCTAGGTGGAGGAGACAGTAGAGGGAAATTGGCAGATTCTGCGGTCGAGGAAGAAACAGGGGGCTTTTAATGCCTTTCGGTGGAGGATGGAGGTGTGGTGTGACTGAACATCCATAGAAAAGATGAGGGAGTAGGGGCCTGGAAAGCGGAAATCTTTAAAGAGACGAAGGATATGTGAGGTATCTTGGACATAGATCGGGAGGGATTGGAACAGGGGTGATAAGATGGAGTCGAGATACACGGAAATGATTTCAGTGGGGCAGGAGCAAGCAGAAACAACAGATACAACAGAAGAGAAAGGAAGTAGAATATAGGGTTACAGGTATGGAGAAAGTACAGATAAAAAATATTCAAGGGCTGTATTGAAGTAGATTGGGAGAACGGGAATTCATCCTTGGCATATGCGAGATCTTTTCAAGAGTCTGATAGCAGCGTGGAAGAAATTGTTGCTGAATGTGATGTGTGCTTCCAGACTTTTGTGTCTTCCGCCCAATGCGAAAGGGGTGAAGAAGGAATGACTGGGGAGTGGATGGCCCTTGCTAATGTGGACTGGTTTCCCAAGGCCTTATGAAGTATAGATTGAATTGATGGGGTGGGGGGAGGTTGGATTCTGTTGTCGGCCATGCTACGTCCACAGCCCTGCAATTTTTTTTGCCATCTTGGGCAGTTGTATTTTAGCGTCCGCTTCCTGATCACGTGAATTTGAAGCTCAGTTTGTGTGATGGAAGAGGCAGACAGATATTCCGTCAAAACCTGATGCCCTTAATAACTGAGGAACAGATCCTGTTTGGCCTTATGCGATTTGTGGGCGGAGGAATTTTGATACCAACAACCTTCCATCTTTTAACTCTATTTTTCCTGTCTTTGTTTATTTTAGGTCGCGGAACATGAATTTGGCAGGCTGTCAGAAGATGAAAGAGTTGTGTTTTTAAAGAATGCAATCTTCGGAGAATGAAGAGCCTTTGAGAAGTCATTGAACATTGCATTGAGTGCCCATGGTGAGCAAGATGCAGTCAACGGCTTCAGTAAATCTCTGATACCATTTGCACTCTTCAAGAAATGGAACCTCCAATTGAATTAATGCTGTGTTTATCCGTAGCCAATTCACAGTAAGATCAGAATGAATCAATATGGGATGAACACAGACAGCTGCTCTAATGGTGTTGATCAAGATATCATGGCAAGAGATAAGCTTGATGTGGCAGCTTCTACATTAAGTTCTTTCTTTGTATACGGGGATGGTCTCCCAGAATCAACTAGAATAACTGTGAGCATGAATTGTGTTGTTCAGCTGACAATTTGAACTCTTGTTTTCTCTTGGGTGACAACCAAAACCTACATTTTTATGCAGCAACAGTGATACCAATAGGAACTACCCTTCTAAAGAGGCAAAACACCTTGTGCGCTGAAAATAAGGAAGTTAAACATGAAACACGGGAATTACTCGGTAGTTCAGGCAACATTTGTGTGGAACGGTTTACTCTGTTTCCTTCTCCACAGATGCTGCATAACTAGCTGAGTACCTCATTTTACTCTTACCACCCTTCCACCTCAGGTCAGTGTTGGAGTGCTACTGCTGTGATTCATTCATATGTATGAATAATGTGGATCAGGTGCACTACTTTCACACATGTGAAAAAGCCAACTGTTACTAAAAAAATGATGTTTCCTTCATGAGTAAAATTACTTTGATTTCTATAAAGCAGATTGTTTACCACCTCACCTCACCCACCTGCAGCTCCATGCCCATCACAGTGATGTCAGGATTTTTTTTAAATGCTTTTCATGTCTTCAAACTCTTCATACCCATTTGACCACTAAATAAGTGTTTACAAATAGTAGATATTGCTGTGACTTAGTAAAGGCAGTATTCAGTCAGGAATGTGATAACGTATAATTTGAGTGATTGTGCTTAGAACCTACAAAAGTACGTGCATGAACAGGCCCTGTGGCGGGCAATGTCTATGGCGAACATGATGCCAGCGCCAACTGTTATCTGCCTGCACATAATCCATATCCCTGCATTCCCTGCATAATCGTACATACATCCAAGAGACTTAAATGCCTCTATCTTAACTACCACCACACCCGGCGGCGAGTTCCACACACTCACCACTTTCTGTGTAAAAACACTTGCCCTGCACATCTCCTTTAAATTTTCCCCCGCTCAACTTTAAACTGTCCGCTAGTATTTGATATTTCCATCCTGATGGAAAAAAAAGTTCTGATTGTCTCCCTAATTTGTGCCTCTAATAATTTTATATACTTATATCAGGTCCTCCTGCAAGCTCCGGTGTCACAGAGCAAACAAACCAAGTCTGTCCAATGCAGTTAATACCCCATAATCCAGACATAATTCTGGTAAACGTCTGCATCCTCTCCAAAGCCTCCACATTCTTCCTGCAATGGGAAGACCAGAACTGCACGCAATATTCCAAATGTGGCCTAACCAAATTCTCATAATGCAAGCTGCATCATGACTTCCTGACTCTTGTACTCATTGCCCCAACCTTTGAAAGCGATGTGACTTATTTTACACTTTTGCCATTAATTGTATATTTTCACTTTACATTTGACCTGCCAAAATGTAACACCTCACACTTGCTCTGATTAAACTCCATCTGCCATTTCTCTGCCCATTTCTATAGCTGATCTATTCCTGCTGTATACTGTGACAGGCTTCCTCAAAATCCACAACCCCAGCAATCTTGGTGTCATCTGCAAACCTACGAACGAACCTGCCTACATTTACATCCAAGTTATTTATGTATATCACAAACAGAAGTGGTCCCGGCACATTTCCTTGTGGAACAGTGGTGCAGCAGTAGAATTGCTGCCTTCCAGTGCCAGAGACTTGGGTTTGATTCTGACTGCGGGTGCTGTCTGCACGGAGTTTGTACATTTTCCCTCCCACATTCCAAAGACATGCGGGTTTTTAGGTTAATTAGCTTCTGTAACTTGTCCCGAGTGTGTAGGATTGAACTAGTGTACGGGTGATCACTGGTTGGTGTCCAGCATATGTTTAAAGGATAAACACATGATGGACTGAGGAGAATTCCCTTACTTTAATTTCCAGGCCTTGTTCTGAGTTATCTTTCAGTGTCATTTAAAAGATAGCTCAGCATTCTCTCTGATCGGCACCGAGGTTATCAAACTAGGTTATGTGCTCAAATATCAAGAGGAGAACATGAACCCATCACCTCTTGACTTAGTGTGGGAGGAATTACCACTGAGCCACAGATGTATACAATCTTAAATATTTTTCCAATGTCGTGACTGCATTCAGTAACGGTGTTTATAGAAGTCATGTTTGGGATTGTGCTTTGAAACTAAATTTGGTTGTACAACTTTTATCAGAACTGTTGTAAAAGTCCACACATTGTTCAGCTGCTGGCAGAATACTTGTTTAGGCAAGTCATCCGTCTTAGAATATGAGATAAAATGTAACTCTTGGAAAACTTGTGATCCTTAAACGCTTCGATCTTTGTCTTCAAACAAAAGAACTGTTGAGGTGCTGGCCTTTTCTTAAAGTAAGCCCCTCATTATTCCATCAAGCCCACACAGCTGATATTAAGAACTATGAAACCATGGTTCTCAATCCTTGTGTACACTGAGCAGCTCCAAACATTTGATGCATCAAAGAGGAGAGTGCATTTTTAAAAATATTTCCATAATTATTGGTATTTTGAGAAATGTGTCATTCATTCCTATCTAATGGTGTCTATCAATTTACGAATATATGCATTATCCACCAGGTAAAGAAAATATTGATTTTAAATTGAATTTAAAAGAGCTGAGACACTCTGGTAGCTGGTAGCTGTACTGTTTGGTTGCTATTACTTTACATCCGGAGGAACTCTCAGCATTGATTCCCTAGACTTCAGTCAAAATTAACTTGCCAAATACAAAACACTGAAATATTAACTTGAGTTCTTTAAGGGTTTGGAGGCAACAATATTATGTATTTGCACAAGATGTATGAAGATATGATTTGATTCCATACTTGTATTCGAAGGAACTATTTTTGTCAACCTCTGCTTTCATGGGAGTTAAGGGTAAGAGATTTAAATCATCGAAGATTCAAGTGCATCATGATTTACTGCTTTGGTCTTCACATGGAAATTTGCATGTGATTCAGGATGCTTCCTGCAGTACAGGGATATTACAGGAATCTAGTTAATGGAGATGGATTGCCAATAGTCCGCAGAAGGCAAATGGTTTTCAGTTATTGGCACTATGGGAATATTATGCCTAATATGGATAGGCTGAATAAGCAGAAATATTGGACTAAGATCCTACTGTCTTTATCTTGGGAAGAAAATATAAATTGCACCTGTCATGACCTTTATTCCTGTATGTAGAATGTAATGAGTGACAGGAACAGGCAGTGCTGTGACATCTAATTAATATTTTGTTCAGGGGATTTATTAGTAAACATTGCTAGAGTAAAGTTTTGACCTGCCACAAGTGTGAACCATGAGCAAGGCATAGAGTCACTTCACTCCTGCAACATGGGTAAACTCCTGCATTCTCATAGTCATGTAGCATGAAAATAGGCCCTTCAGCCCAACTTCCTTATGCTGACCAAGATGCTCCATCTATAATAGTCTCACCTGCCTGCATTTGGCACATATCCTTTGAAACCTTTCCAACCCATCCAAATGTATTTTAAATGTTCTTATAGTGCCTGCCTCAACAACTTCCTCCGGCAGCTTGTTCGATACACCTACCGTATGTGAAATGTTGCTCCTTAGGTTCCTATTAAATCTTTCTCCTCTCACCTTCAACCTATATCCTCTGGTTCTTGATTCCCTTACTCTGGGTGAAAGACTCTGCATTCACCCTATCTATTTCCCCTCATGATTTTATACACCTCTATAAGATCTATAACCTTGGTCTCCTGTGCTCCAAGGAATAAAGACCTAGCTTGCCCAATCTCTCCTTATAGTCAGACCCTTGAGTCTTGGCAACATTTTCATAAATCTGGCAACGTCCTTATAAAATAAAATAAGTTGTTTTAAAACGATACTACTTATGACCTCAAGAAATCTTAAAATACTTTTTTGGCCAGTGAAGTAATTTTAAAATACAGTGACTATTGAAACCTAGCAGCCAGACTGGATAAACAACAATGAGCGGCCAGATAATTTGTTTTAATATTGGTTGACGGATAAATATCGCCCACGTCTGAGAGGGAGAACTTTCCTGCTTTTCATTTGATGTTTTATGCCTGGCTAAGTGCAGTTTCTTTCAAACAGCTCATCTCAAAATCTGTCTGTGACAATGTAGTACTCTTTCAATAATGTGCTGGTCCAGGTCTTGTATTTGAGTCTCTGAATTGAGAATTGAAACATCTGCATCAGGAGAGAAAATGCACAGAGAGACCACACCTAACGGCACACTGAGTTCTGCCTTTCCCTTTAATGTCTGACCCTGTGCACATTCTGCTGCTCCAAATTAAACCATACTGATCTGAATCCCAGGCTTCCTTGGCTGATCTGAAGTGTTTGCACAGGCAAGGGCAGGAAAGTTGTCAGATTTATTTATTCTTTCAAAGAGTTTATCAAGTTGATGAAATATTTTTTAATGTTCGAGCGTCAAACAAAATATCAAACCAGGGACCAAGAAATGGTTCCACTTTTACAACAGAAAAATGCGAATGGTCAGTATTGGTGCAGGTTTGCTTGGTTTATTATTATTGTCACATGTACTAAGATACAGTGCAAAACTTTGTTTTGCATGCTATCAAGGCAAATCATGATGAGTACAACAGAGTGAGCGCAACTGAGGAAGGAAAGCGACTGCAAAATATTGTGCTACAGCTTCAGAGAAAATGCAGATAAGCATACACTGCAAGGGGCCATGAAGAGGTGGATTCAACGGTCAGGAATTCATCAGAATTGTGTTGTTTCAATGAACTTATGAGTTCTTTAATAATAAACATACAAATTTGCAACAGGCCTAATATTCTAACTGCTTTAGGCCAAATTTGTTTACCACCTAATCCTTTCTCTCCTCTCGTGATAAAATTTCTTCCACTTATGGTAATATTTCATTCTCCCTCAGTTGCATCTCTCATTCCTCTCATCAGCAGGATATGGAAGCAAATTCCACCTCAATTCTGTGTGGGTGTGATTCTCCTGAACGCTTTATAGGATTTATGTGGCCCACTTTTACTTTTTGATGCTCCCCAAGAGTGGCGACACTTTGATTACACAGAAAAGGTGCAATGCTCTGTATGGGGTGCAGCTATTCTTGAGGATGTTACCAGGAATGGAAACAAGGCTAAGGGAAAGGTTGGAAGAGCCAAGGTTACTTCTTTGTAACAGGAGGTGAAGGCCATTAATTGAAGTGTGTAAAATTATGTTACAAATTAAATGGGAACAACCTATTAGAAGGATCAAAAACTAGAAGATGCGAATTTAAAGATAACTAGAACAAGTGGGACCCGTTGGGTTCCATCCCCTCAACGTGCGGTTGTGTGTGGGAGGGGCACCTGCGGAGGCACACACACACTAACCACCCCCCTTGATATTATATTAATATTAATCATTGGCTTCTTTTATCCCATCCCATTAAACAGTACTTGGACATGTGCTTGAAGAGCTATGGTCTGCAGGGCCATCAACATTGTGCTGGATGGTGGGATTGAGAAAGATAGCACTCTTTCATCTAGCACAAACCCAGTAGACTAATTGGCACTTGTTGCAAATGGACAGCTGAGACAGCACCTTCAGTGCCCACCAGCAGAAGAACAAGTACAACAAACGCATGGAAATACCACCAGCTGGAAGTTGCCCTCCAAGTTACACTGCACCCAGACTTTATATTTCTGTCACCTGGTCATAATCTTGGAACTCCCTTACAATATTGTGGGTTTGCCACTCCTCAAGGACTGCAATGGATAAAGAAACCAGCTCACAACTACCTTCTCATGGGCTATTAAGGACTTGCAAATTAATGATGATTCAGCATGTGAATGAATGATTCTACAATTCTACGTCAAATCTGGCAGTTATCTCTCATTTTCCTGTTATGAATTAATAAAATACACATTTAATAAACAAGAAGCCAACACATACAACCACAGGGCTACAATGCCTGGAGTGGAGTTCTGGAAATGTTTCTCATGGGTGTGCTCAATGATGGTTGTCACCGCTGCCATTGTTTCCTCACAGCAGGGCTGGATCTGATCCTCTGGGAGTAGGAATTTATACGTTCCATTGTCTCTGAGCTCAAACGTGTAGGAAAAATTGAGTCCAAGATCGGCTGCCCAGTCTCGTGAGGAACCGGATGAGTAATCTAAAGGAGGGAATGTTTAGGTATTGTTTTAGCTCCCATACTAAGGCACTTCCTCCATTCCCAGCCTCAGGACATCACTGCAGAAGATTCCTGCAGTGATGTCTCCTATTCCCAAACATCTTCAGATGCTTTATCATTAACCCTCTTTCCAACTAAGGTCACATGGGGATGTTTGTGCAAGTTTCGATTCCATTGCATCTCTTCATGCTTGCTCATTCCAGCAAGGTGGAGGCAACTTACAAGCATGGACTGATTTGTGGCCTGAATGTTAAAGATTGGAAAAGCATCTCAAGCAACTGAGAGTCTAACCACCTACCCTGTCATTACCATCACCGAGTTTATCCCATCAAGAACCTGCCAAGAAATGTATTTGGACCAGCCACAAAATACCATGGTCACAAGAGCAGATTAGAGCCTGGGAGTCATTCACATCCTGACACCCAAAGGTCCTTCCATCATTTACAGGGCACAAGTCATGAGCATGATGGAGAAATCTACACATGCCTGGATGATAAAAGACGTGTGACAAATGAAACCGCCTTATTCATTCATCATCGTTGAAAACATTAGCGACGCTGTGGTGTTGGTTTACGACGGGAATGGTGACAGACGCACCACACATCTCTGTCCTCCCGTTCCCGTGGACTTCTGCCACTGGAAGTATCGGATTTTGGTGTGTGCTTTATCATCATTCCTTACAATACTATGTCCAACAGTGATCACAACTTCTACTGAAGTGTGGATGGCCGTTGGCTCGCTAGAAGCTCACCGGCCCTTTGACAGGTCTTGTTTTTGGTCCTGCTGGGAGTCCACAGCCCCCTCATTTGGCAAACCAGGTGGGTGAGACTATCCGACCAAGTAGCAGGTAGCACGGGATTACGTGGTATCCATGGCAAGGGGAACTCCTCCTGACCTGACCACTAATGCTGCACTTCAAACATTACCTTTGCTTTCCCGAAACAAAAAACAGAAATTTTGAGAAGCTTTCAGCAGACCAGCAGGGTCTGTGGAGAGAGAAACAGAATCAATGTTTCAGGCTGAAGATCCTTCAGCTGATTTAGGCCCATTAACTCAATTTCCCTTTCCATTGTGAAAGCGTTACTGTATCTGAGCTCGAAGCTTCTCTCTATCTTCCCTTTTTTGGGGCATGAGGATACCCTAGCAGATCAATTCCATTCTATAGAAGGTTATTCATCTGTGGATGTTGACTGACCTGCAAGCAATTGAAAGCTCCCTGTGAGGTCAAATAACCTTACACATTTCTCTTTGGCCGGTCAATTTCAGCAACATGTCCTCCACTGCTATGCAATTCAAGCATCTCATTCTCTCATGAGTGCTCTATTTATTCTTCTTTCATTTTCTCTGGCTAAGAGATAATGGACATTTAGCTGTTCTGATCAAAATAATGTCATGCAGGGTTAATATCAGCATATTTGCCTCCATTGTTTTGTTCTTTGCTATCACTGTTAATTTTTCCCAGACCTGGTCAGGATTAACATTGTGGGGTGAACATGACGTTAAACTATATCTTACCATGCTTTGGTTGCACCATACCATATTGTTGGAGTTACAACACCTAATACTTTATAGATATTTATTGTAATGCATATACAGTCAGAGAGTCTGACAACACAGAAACAGGCCCTTCAGCCCACCAAGGCCACACCAAACATCAAGCTCTCATCTACACTGATCCTACATTCATCCCATTTTACTCTTCCCACATACGAATCAACTTTCCCCAGATTATACCATCATCTATAATGGTCAATTAACTACCCAACACAACCTACCAATTGATAAAATATTCTACGCAATAATATCCACTTTCTACAAGAGTTTCCATTATGGCAATGGGTGATCAATAATCACTTCAATCTGAAGTTTCTTCAAACCACTCTTAATTGAGTAGGCATTTTGTTGGAAAACATTCACAAATGAAAATAATGCCAGTCTATTGTGGTTATCCAATCCCCAAACCTAATGGCATGTCATAAACCTGAAACATTAACTCAGTTCTCACTCAAGGTTTGCTGAATGTTTCTAGCATTTTCTGTTTTTATATCAAATTTCCAGCATGTGCATTGAGTTTACTTTAGGAGTGTATGAGCACATCAAGGTGAGACTACAAAGGAGCCCTTGGGATAAACATGGGATGCAACCTACAGAGAATCCATGAGGAAGGTCCCACTTCGAACTTGGTCCCATGCACCTGCATCAAAGCAGTGGCTGCCTTTTGTCCAACTCGCATCTGAAATATAACAAAGCACCGATTTTCAATAACAAGAAAAAATTCAGACATCAAAACTCTCAGTGTAACAATGTTACAAAATTTTGAGATTTAAAAAATCAAGTCTGCAATTTATTCCATCAGATAAAGCATAAAAATAAGTTTAATTTTACACCTAATTCACTTTCATATCTTCAGTATTAAAAACGTTATGGCCATTTTCATACTCAGAAATTAGCATCTTGTTCCCTATTGCTTTTTCATTGACTTAACACAAAAGCTGTGATCGAGGACAGTCAAAAGCCCAAAACTTTCTTAAAAATTGAGAGAACTGAATGAAATTTTCAGTTATTATAGATCGAAGCATTCGGAAACAAATATAAAACGTCTTACTTGGATGACCTGAAATTAAAGCATATAATTAGTTAGTTACCTAATTGTAGCTAATTACAAAATTGACCGTTGTGACGGAAATAGTAATAAACACCCAGACTGCCTTGAAAATTCAAAAACGTGATATTCTCAAGATCAGAACTTTAATATTATTGTATTATATGCTGTAAGTCCGTAACAGATAGGTAAATAAATTACAATTTCTAGCAATAGACCAAGTCTTTATGGAGAAGATCAGTTGCTACCTGGTACATTGGCATATCATAATCAGTAGCATCATCATACTCCTCAGATTGTAACCAACTCTGTACACCTTGTTTTTCCTCAACTTTTCAATTTTGGCATTGTAAACTACTAGTTTTTACTTTTCAAACCACGCAAGACATGCCTTTCTGCCCACTACTTTCCCACTAAAAATGTCCTGTAGATCATCAAATTTGGAGTAGTCCAAATTCGAATTATCTCTGCGAACGCTGTCTAAATCACTCTTTTGCTGGGCATTTGGATTGACAATTTTGCATTTCTTCTTCGGAGACATCTGTTTAAAATGTAAAGGAAAAAAAAACACTGAACAGAATTAACAGAAACACGTTATTATTTGCAGTTTTAGAAAAAAGGTAGAAATGATAAAGTTAAATGCTAAAACAAATAGTAAATACCCAACAAAAAAATCATATTCATCAGTTTCATCAAATCAATTAAATTCATCTAAATTCAATTACTAGTTCTAAACATCTATCCATTTCTTAAGAAAAGGATACATTTTTTAATAGTGTCCAGATAACAAATTAATCCCATTCACACAAGAATTCACAATATAACATGATTTTTTAATCTCACTGTCATGAACATATGCCAGATGGAAGGAATTTAGTGTTTAATTCCCATAAATTAATCTAGAAACCCACTCTCAATATAATCAAAATTATTATTTTTTGCACAATACATGTGGCTAAAACTGTTGTGGATATTTAGTATACAAATATTGCCTATGGATAGACAATTACACAAAATATAGACGATTTAGATCCTCTTATGACATGATTGTCCAAAAAAAATGGGGGGTTAAATCATCTTGCGAGTGGGTGTTTGTGGAATACGATCGATTGGAACGTTGCCGTTGCCATAAATTTTAATCCCATATCGGCAGGAAAGACTTGGCTGGTTCGTATGGGGCCCAAATAACATTAAATCCACCCCAAGAAGCAAGATTATATGTGAAATACACGACTTACCTTTTGTTTTGTCCTGACATTATGATCCATCACGTTGTAGACGTTGAGGGCGTTCGAAGTCGCATTTTACTTTAATCCAACTATTAAATTGTCCAGCGATGTTTTAATTTAAAAAAACGGGAACAGAAGTCCGATCGTTTTTTCTTCATCGACTAGCAGCCCGAGGAAATTCCTCTCCGACAAGCAATACAAATCTGCATTTTAATCCCACCACCTCAAAGGCGCCAAAGTCGCGCACACGGCCAGTGGCAGAACTGCAGCGCCGCTGAAAGTAGGTTTTGTAACATCGCTACTCAGTGCAGGTCATTTTATTGTCTTAAGCATGCGAGCTACCTTTAATTATGTAATACATTTCATCCTTTTACTGTCATTCTGAGCATGAGAGACTTGCCCTGTTTTCCTTAAATGGAGGTCTCTCTTCCTTGATTGCAATCTGCAGTGCAGACAACACCCTTCTTCTTCCAACACCCTTCTCCCACACCCTTCTCCCAACACCCTTCTCCCAATTTCTTATACTACTGGGTTACTGACTGCTAGTCCTGGAGACTAGTTGAAGGAAACTTGGTGTAGTGTCTAATTACACTCTCTGTTCCTGGAGGGCTCCTTGTTACAGCCAATCCCAGACCTCATCATTGCTCTGGATCTCACCCCAGGTAACGTTGTCTCACCATTTCCTTGTGGTTGTTGACTGTTGAGTTTGTGTATCCGTACGGGGTCAGGATCAGCTGACTGTAGGAATGAATGGTCAGAAAGCACAGGATGTCAGACCTGTGGTGACGGAGAAAATCAGCAACTGCACGAGTCTCAGGTTCCGACTCGGGGGCCGAACCACAATAGACGTTTGAACAGCAGTTTCTTGAAGCCCCGATGCCTGTAGTGAAAGTAAAAGAATGCAGTATTAAAGGAAGGTGATGGTACGGAGATGTGCAGAACACCATTCTCACATCTGTGCACCAAATCACTGCCAGTGCAGTGGGTCTTGCCGTGGTATGTACACAGCTGGGGCAGCCGGTGAAAACGTGGACTACATTTGTCTTTCAGCCCCTGTCAGCACTCCCAGGCAAAGTGAGAAGCAGAAACTATAAGAAGATTGAAGCAGTAGTAGGCCACAGAGCAAGATCACAGCCCACCTTTTACATCAGTCCTACTTTACTGCACGTACTCCAGGTCCCTTGATTTAATATTGAATTCCTATTATTGAAAATGTATCAGTCTCTTTCCCGAATACATTCAGTGACTGAACTTCCACAGCCCTCTTACAGTATGTAGACAGTTCTAAAGATTCAGTAATTGCTGGGCCCCTTGCCATTTTCTACACGTTACCATCTTCCACACCCATTCTCCTAATCTGTCTTGAACCCCGTCTTCACCTTCCCTACTACCCACTCTGCCAACCTGTTTTTTAACCCCAGCTAACTGGCATATGTGTTGGGATATAGACCATTCACTCCATCTATGGCACTGGTGTTTAGGTGAGTTGGTGGGTGTAAAACATATGTTACACAAGATCCCATTGTACATTGTGACCAGTTGGGTCCCCAGCACCAATCCATGTAGCAGTCCACCAGTCACAGCCATTCAACCCATAACTCCTTTCTGTTTTCTGCCGTGAATTGATCCAGAATCTACACCAATGCTGCATGGTCTAAGTTTGTTGAATCGCCTCAACGAAGTTGAGGTATGAAAATGGAATGGTATTTGAACACCTTTACCACTTTGCTACTCTGCTGGCTAGATCCACATAAACACAGCTTTATCATATTCAGAGTTCATTTCACCAAATCCACTGTTAGTAAAACTGGAATAAGGTGGCACCATTCCCCGTTTGAGAACTGGACTACTGTGAACTCTTCCCTCTTCTGTCATCTTCAGACACAGTTTATGTCCAATTGAAGTCTTTTTGAATTTAGTTTTGTTTAGTTTAGTTTAGAAATACAGCACAGAAACAGGCCCATAGGGCCACCGAGTCCACACCAACTAGCGATCCCCACACATTAACACTATCCTACACACACTAGGGACAATTTACACTTATACCAAGCCAATTAACTTACAAACTTGTATGTCAATTACCAATTATGACATGACACCCTTGTGAACCCGTAGATGTATATTTAACACCCACCAACCCACTCAAATACCAAGGCCATGAAATGGAGTGAATGTTCTATATTGCAACACATTTTAAATAAAATCAGGAAAAGAGTATTTCTGTAAGGTTTTTAACAATCACAAGATACAGTCAAGGAGATGGTCAGGAAACACAGCAACCATGTACATAATTATGGCAACTACTTTAATTTTTCACCTTTTGTGATAAAGAGTGATGGAAATATATTGGTCAAAACTTTTGGAAGAACTGTGGCGCAGCTGGTAGAGCTGCTGCCTCGCAGTGCCAGACTCCCAGTTTCGATCCTGACATCAGGTGCTGTCTGTGTGGAGTTTGCACATTCTCCCTCTGACTGCTGGGGCTTCCTCCGGGTGCTCAGGTTTTCTACACTAAACTAAACCACTCAGATTCTCTTTAGAATAATATAGTAGGAGCTTTTACATCCATTTAAAAATCATCCTTGTCCTGGCAGCCCAACCAATGTTGATACTCCCTACCCTATAGCATTCCCTCGGTGCTATACTGGAAAGTTGATCTAGAGATCAGGCTAACTTTAAGTGCTCACATCTTTGATTTAGGACTTAGCAATGAAAATAAGTATATTTCCAATTGAGATGAGGTTGACTCACTACATGCATGTAAGTGACTAACTAGGCTCATACCAAGTACATTTTGTAATCTGTCATTTGAAATCTGTTGATAGACACAAAATGCTGGAGTAACTCAGCCGGACTGGCAGCATCTCTGGAGAGAAGGAAATCTATTGATTCAGCCGACCAGCCTTGAAGTGTTGTCACATTCAATTTAAAGCCACAGTATCGACCAAACCTTTCCAGCCCATTATTTATAAAGCAAGCTTGCTGTTGAGTGAATGATTGAGAGACAACAAAACCAATTCCCCACAGTGAACGGTGAATGGCAGTGCAGGGGTACATTTCTGCCCCAACTCATCCCAAGCCTACTGCTTTGCTCATACTGGGCCCTGCATTTGCACTGGCACATTCAGACTTTGCACAATTGGATGAACAGACAAATTAGAATGTAGAGCGAACATCACAACAGGAAAACAGCTCTGGGTAACACCTTGCCTACACTGGCAGAGCCTTGGATGCAGACAGCTGTGATGGGTGTACAAGAGATAACATGTCCAATCAGTTTAGGAATCTTTGGTATGTATCACGGATAGAAAAAAAATCATATAAAATCTCATAAATATAATGTTGTACATTGGAAGATATGGGGAAAGGTAAGTAGATTTCCACTTACTGCACCATTGTGCATCAAAGTTCCTGTTGAGATCAGTTCCAAAACAGGTGGTGTTGAAGCACGGAGACATCGATTTTCTCCACAGGCGCTCCTGGAGATGGAAAAGGATGTTTAACTGAACTACACACACAGAAATGGCGACTTACACCTGCAATTTGGCAGCTGAGATGTTTTGTTCAGTGGTGTTAGAAATGCGTGCAGGAATCGACCATGGAGTTCCTTTATATCAAAGCTGCGTAACGCACTCTGTAGGATGGTGCTTACCTTGGTCCAGGAGTAAATGTAGCCATCAATGTTCAGAACTGGCAGGACGTAGAAGTCAATGTTCTCGAAGAAGCGATCTGTCTTCGGGTCTGCAGTGTAGGTTTCTAATACCTGACACACGTACACACATAAACACAAATAGGGATTAGAGAGGGGGATCGGGAATATTTGATTGCCAGTTTATTTAGGGAGGTATAACCAACATTGGACTTATTTTGTAAATACCTAACCCTAACACTGAGTTTCAAAACACATTGCTCAATACTGACACCATATAACCATATAACAATTACAGCACGGAAACAGGCCATCTCGGCCCTACAAGTCCGTGCCGAACAAATTTTTTTTGTTCCCCTTAGTCCCACCTGCCTGCACTCATACCATAACCCTCCATTCCCTTCTCATCCATATGCCTATCCAATTTATTTTTAAATGATACCAATGAACCTGCCTCCACCACTTCCACTGGAAGCTCATTCCACACCGCTACCACTCTCTGAGTAAAGAAGTTCACCTCATATTACCCCTAAACTTCTGTCCCTTAATTCTGAAGTCATGTCCTCTTGTTTGAATCTTCCCTATTCTCAAAGGGAAAAGCTTGTCCACATCAACTCTGTCTATACCTCTCATCATTTTAAAGATCTCTATCAAGTCCCCCCTTAACCTTCTGCGCTCCAGAGAATAAAGACCTAACTTATTCAACCTACCTCTGTAACTTAGTTGTTGAAACCCTGGCAACATTCTAGTAAATCTCCTCTGTAGTCCCTCTATTTTGTTGACATCCTTCCTATAATTGGGCGACCAAAATTGTACACCATACTCCAGATTTGGTCTCACCAATGCCTTGTACAATTTTAACATTACATCCCAGCTTCTATATTCAATGCTCTGATTTATAAAGGCTAGCATACCAAAAGCTTTCTTTACCACCCTATCTATATGAGATTCCACCTTCAAGGAACTATGCACGGTTATACCGAGATCCCTCTGTTCAACAGTATTCTTCAATTCCCTACCATTTACCATGTACATCCTATTTTGATTTGTCCTGCCAAGGTGTAGCACCTCACATTTATCAGCATTAAACTCCATCTGCCATCTTTCAGCCCATTTTTCCAAATGGCCTAAATCACTCTGTAGACTTTGGAAATCCTCTTCATTATCCACAACACCCCCTATCTTGGTATCATCTGCATACTTACTAATCCAATTTACCACACCTTCATCCAGATCATTGATGTACATGACAAACAACAAAGGACCCAACACAGATCCCTGAGGCACCCCACTAGTCACCTGCCTCCAACCCGATAAACAGCCATCCACCATTACCCTCTGGCTTCTCCCATTCAGCCACAGTTGAATCCATCTTGCTATTCCTGCATTTATACCCAACAGTTGAACCTTCTTAACCAACCTTCCATGAGGAACCTTGTCAAAGGCCTTACTAAATCCATATAGACAACATCCACTGCCTTACCCTCGTCAATTTCCCTAGTAACCTCTTCAAAAAATTCAAGAAGATTAGTCAAACATGACCTTCCAGGCACAAATCCATGTTGACTGTTCCTAATCAGACCCTGTTTATCTAGATGCTTATATATATTATCTCTAAGTATCTTTTCCATTAATTTGTCCCCCACTGAAGTCAAACTAACAGGTCTATAATTGCTAGGTTTACTCTTAGAACCCTTTTTAAACAATGGAACAACATGCGCAGTACGCCAATCCTCGGGGACTATTCCCGTTTCTAATGACATTTGAAATATTTCTGTCATAGCCCCGGCTATTTCTACACTAACTTCCCTCAATGTCCTAGGGAATATCCTGTCAGGACCTGGAGACTTATCCACTTTTATATTTTTCATAAGTGTCAGTACTTCTTTTACTTTGAACCTCATAGTATCCATAGCTACTCTACTAGTTTCCCTTACCTCACATAATTCAATATCCTTCTCCTTGGTGAATACCGATGAAAAAAAATTGTTCAATATCTCCCCCATCTCTTTTGGCTCTGCAGATAACTGTCCACTCTGTCTCTCCAATGGACCAATTTTATCCCTCGTTATCCTTTTGCTATTAATATAGCTGTAGAAACCCTTTGGATTAACCATGATAAACAAACTTTTCACTTAAGATACTGCAGATGCTGGAGCAAAAAAAAACACTGCTGGGGTAACATTTGCTAGTCAGGCAGCTTCCGTGGAGGGGAATGGACTGGGTCTGACCTGAAATGTCCACCATTCATTTCCCTCCTCAAATGCTGCTTGGCCCACTGAGTTCCCCATCAACCCTTTTCTTTTATTATTTTATTCACTCAAGGATAGATGACTGGTCAAGTCTTGTTAATCGGTGGCCGACTAGGGAAAGGGGAGATGCAGCGAGACCTGGGTGTCATGGTACACCAGTCATTGAAAGTAGGCATGCAGGTGCAGCAGGCAGTGAAGAAAGCGAATGGTATGTTAGCATTCATAGCAAAAGGATTTGAGTATAGGAGCAGGGAGGTTCTACTGCAGTTGTACAGGGTGTTGGTGAGACCACACCTGGAGTATTGCGTACAGTTTTGGTCTCCTAATCTGAGGAAGGACATTATTGCCATAGAGGGAGTGCAGAGAAGGTTCACCAGACTGATTCCTGGGATGTCAGGACTGTTATGAAGAAAGACTGGATAGACTTGGTTTATACTCTCTAAAATTTAGGAGATTGAGAGGGGATCTTATAGAAACTTACAAAATTCTTAAGGGGTTGGACAGGCTAGATGCAGGAAGATTGTTCCCGATGTTAGGGAAGTCCAGGACAAGGGGTCACAGCTTAAGGATAAGGGGAAAATCCTTTAAAACCGAGATGAGAATAACTTTTTTCACACAGAGAGTGGTGAATCTCTGGAACTCTCTGCCACAGAGGGTAGTCGAGGCCAGTTCATTGGCTATATTTAAGAGGGAGTTAGATGTGGCCCTTGTGGCTAAGGAGATCAGAGGGTATGGAGAGAAGGCAGGTACGGGATACTGAGTTGGATGATCAGCCATGATCATATTGAATGGCGGTGCAGGCTCGAAGGGCCAAATGGCCTACTCCTGCACCTAATTGCTATGTTTCTATGTTTAATCTATCAGTCCTATTCTTTTTCAGTTATTGGATATTGATCTACAAGGGTGTGGAATCAATTCCTGGTGTCCCACTTAGTTCTAGGTTTTTAGAATATCTACCATTCACATTTGTACAGGGTTTCCTCATAATTAGCAGCAAATCACATATTGTGCATACATTTTGCTGGTCTTGTCAAGAAATAATGATCTTCTATTTCTCAGGTGAATCTAGTGCACTAATTATTTCTCGATCTCTGAACAATGGAGCATCCTGATTACCCGACAAAGTTTGGCCTAGATTGAACCCTATCCAATTCCTCATCAAGTTTCCAACCACCCCATAAAGATCTGACCCAATTAGATGCCCCTAAATTCATCATTAATTTTTCACTGGGCAGTTGCATCTCCACTGACCTCAGAGATTCGGGCACTTAAATATTGAAATCTTTTGAGGAGATTTAGGGTGGCACAATGGAGCAGCGGTTTTCTCCGGGTACTCTAGTTTCCTCACACATTCCAAAGACTTTGGGGTTTGTGAATTAATAGTCTTTGGTAAAATTATAAGTTGTCCCTAATGCGTAGGACAGTGTTAGTGTATGGAGATCACTGACGCGGTGGGCTGAAGGACCTGTTTCCATGCAGTTTCTCTAAGCTAAACTAAACTGAAGATTCTGACTAAAATGACTTGAAGAAAACATATTTACCTCCTTCACAAACCACTGGCAGAAAGCAGGAGCAATCCATTCCCTTGCATGAATACCACAATCCATCCAGATTATCTTTTTCGGCTTGCCGGATTGGCGACTGATCTAGAAAAGATATAAAATGGAAATATAGAGGAGGCCGCTAAGGGGAGAAAGAAGTGTGTGTATCTATTTGTGTGTACATTCCTTACAATTTGGAAAACATCAAGATTGTGTGTGTGGCCTGGGGCAGCTTTAAGAACTGAATGTTGGAGGAGGTGCAAGTTATGCCGATGTATGAGTCCTCATCTTGAACCCTCCGCAACTCCCTGGTTAACTCATTCCTTCCCACCCAAACCACCCCATCCCCAGGTACCTTCCCCTGCAACAGCAGAAGATGCAACACCTGTCCCTATACCTCCTCCCTCAACTCTGTTCAGGGACCCCGGCAGTCCTTTCAGGTCAGGCAGAGAGAGGTTCAGTTGCACCTCCTCCAACCTCATCTACTGTATCCGTTGTTCAAGATGCAGACTCTTATACATCGGCGAGACCAAACGTAGACTTGGCGATCGTTTTGTGAAACACCTTCGCTCAGCCCGCCTGAACCTACCTGATCTCCCGGATTCTGGACACTTTAATTCTCCTTCCCATTCCTAAACAGACCTTTCTGTCCTAGGTATCCTCCATTGTCAGAGTGAGGCTAAACGCAAATTGGAGGAACTGCATCTCATATTTCGCTTGGGCAGCTTACACCCAGTGGTATGAATATTGATTTGATTTACCTGGGTTTTAGGGTGGACAGTGACTTTGAATTAGATCGCCAAATATGCGCGGTGGTTAAGTCCAGCTTCTTTCACCTAAGGAAGCTGGCGAAGGTGAAGCCCATTCTCGAGCGGCAGCATTTTGAGACAGTAATCCATGCCTTTATTACATCTAGGCTGGATTACTGTAACGCGCTCTATTTTGGTGTTGCTCGTTCTTCACTGGCTCGTCTCCACTTGGTTCAGAATGCTGCTGCTCGCCTTTTTACAGGGACTCGAAAGAGGGAGCACATATCGCCAATTCTGGCCTCCCTACATTGGCTCCTGGTGCACTTTCGAGTTCATTTTAAGATACTGTTATTTGTTTTTAAATCTCTGAATGGGCTCACCCCGCCTTACCTCTCTGAGCTGCTCCACCCATACGCTCCTGCCCGGTCCCTCAGGTCAACTGGTCAGCTGCTCCTGGAGGTACCGAGGTCTAGTCGGAGGCTCAGAGGGGATAGAGCCTTCTCTGTAGCTGCTCCGGCACTCTGGAACACCCTGCCGTTGCACATCAGACAGGCCCCCTCACTGTCCATCTTCAAATCCAGTGTTAAAACACATTTGTACTCCCTGGCTTTTGACCATGCCTGAGGCTTTGTTTCTGTTTGTGGTGTTTTTGATGTTTCTTTATTTTACATGTCTTTTCCTACTATTTCTTTTGATTGTTATTTTTGGTGTGTATTAACTTTTTTGTCAATGATTAGTGATGTACAGCACTTTGTTGCAGCTATGTTTGTTTTTAAAGTGCTCTATAAATAAAATGATGATTATTATTATTATTATTATTTCACTTCAGATAGCCCGGGCATTCCATCTCTCTCTATCTCTCTCCCACCCAAGTCACACTAGCTTCTTATTTTCACCCTACAAACAAAGGACGACCGTGGGACAGGCCCTTTACTTCAACTTTTTGTGCCTCTCTCTATAGCTAATACTTTCTAAACCAGCAGCATTCTGGTGATCCTCTTCTGCACCTTCTCCAAAGCCCCTGCATCCTTCCTGTAATGTGGGCCCAGAACTGTATGCAAACTCCAAAAACAACCCAACCAAAGTCCTATAAAGCTGCAACATGGCTGACTGACTCTTACACTCAATGACCTGACCGATGAAGGTAGGTCATATACCATATGCCAATATATACACAAACATTTTTGTTTTCTTATTGGTGCAAAGGTGGGGAATCTGTGACTTTTAGAACTGATTATTTTTAAATCTTTCAGATCTTCGATCAGGAGTACAGGTATTTATTATAGTGCAAAAGATTGCATAAATGAATTGTAAAAAGCTTTAAAATGTAAACATCTATTCCTGATATGTTTTATTATCATTCCTGCAATGGAGCTGTGTCGTAAAGATTGTTAACATTAAGATAAAGGTTGTAAAGTAAATATAATTCTGCGCAAGGTTGAGAACCAAAGACTGGTGGTCAGTTAGGACAAAAATAATGTTGACTAGAAAGAATGTGCTGAAATAGGATTACGTTTCAACGTGGAGAGTGGAAACCTCAGGGCAGTAAATTAGACTATGGTATTGATAGAAGATAGATCGTGTAGCAAAGAACAAGGACATTACCTCTACCAGGAACAATTAGGGAAAACATGCATTGAGAGATTAAGAAAATACAAGAGGGGCTAAAATATCCAAAGGGCCACCTCACTGAAGCAAGCAACGTTTGTGACAAACTTCTAGAGCATTCGTAGGAGGGTTCCATTTAAGAAGCAGCTCAGTCTGCAGGGAGTGACCAAGGATGATAAGGAATCAGCAAAAGATTTGAGCAAAGTAATAAATGATGCAGGTACAGCAGGCAGTGAAGAAAGCTAGTGGAATGTTAGCCTTCATCGCAAGAGGATTTCAGTATAGGAGTAAAGAGGTTCTTCTGCAGTTGTATAGGGCTCTGGTAAGACTACATCTGGAGTATTGTGTACAGTTTTGGTTTCCTAATTTGAGGGAGGACATCCTTGTGATTGAGGCAGTGCAGTGTAGGTTCACGAGATTGATCCCTAGGATGGGCGGGACTGTCATATGAGGAAAGATTGAAAAGATTAGGCTTGTATTCACTGGAGTTTAGTAGGATGAGGGGGGATCTTAAAGAACCATATAAAATTATAAAAGGACTGGACAAGCTAGATGCAGGAAAAATGTTCCCAATGTTGGGCGAGTCCAGAACCAGGGGCCACAGTCTTAGAATAAAGGGGAGAAAAAACGTTTTCACCCAGAGAGTTGTGAATTTGTGGAATTCCCTGCCACAGAGGGCAGTGGAGGCCAAATCACTGGATGGATTTAAGAGAGAGTTAAGGGCCTGTCCCACTTACGCGACATTGGCTCGCAAATTGCGCAACCTCATGGTCGCTTGAGGCATAGAGGCGCCATGTGGCCGTGCGGGGCCGGTCCCACTTAGAAGTGCAGAATTGTGCGGGGCTGGTCCCGACATCGCGCAGGGCTCCGAAAATCTGACAGTGTCCGAAATATTTGCGCGCCAACTGCCTGTCGGCACGCAGGCGCATTGCGGTCGTATGCAACGTCTTGATGGCGTACGCAGCGTCTTGACGGCGTACGCAGCATCTTGACGGCGTATGCCTAGCGCGTGGCGTTGCGCGATGACGTCACCACCCGGCATGGGGTTGCGTGATGACATCACAGCCCGACGCCATGCGACGCCCAAATTCAGTCGGCCCGCCTCTTGCCCAGCTGATTGGTAAGCATGACACAAATGACGTTACGCGCAAATTTAGCGCGTACTTAGCACGAACTCCGCGTGAACTCCGCTTCCATTTGGTCGTGCCAAACGCACGCAATCACATGCAAGTGGGACAGGCCCTTTAGATAGAGCTCTAGGGGCTAGTGGAATGAAGGGATATGGGGAGGTCAGGCACGGGTTATTGATTGGGGACGATCAGCCATGATCACAATGAATGGCGGTGCTGGCTCGAAGGGCCAAATGGCCTCCTCCTGCACCTATTTTATATATTTCTATGTTTCTAAACATAAAATGAATTTTAGCAAGACAGCTCTGCAAAGAGGTACTTTGCAGGTAAGATCAAAGAGATGAAGCACATAACACATGGGGTCAAAGAGAGAGGAAGAGAGTGTGTGAAGGTACCTTCAGGTAATACATGGGCCGGTTCTGGTAAGTGGAACCCAGCAGGTGCTTTGATACCAAGTGCTTGTACTTTTCCTTTATTTGCTCCATCCAGGAATAAATCTGGAAGTTTGAGAAAACAGATGTAAAACGTGGTTTAAAAACAAAATATGAAGAGACCTAGTTCTTTCTGTTCCTTGTCCGAGTCTCACCTCTGCCATTGGATGATACTTGGTGTAACTGTGTCCTCTGATGCTGCGCGGTAGCTTGTTGTTACTCCGAAACTGACCATCCAGAAGGTCTTGAATATTTTCTGCTAAAACCCTGTTGACCCAGAGGAGGACATATTGGTACACTGTGAAACAGGAAAGACTCTATAACTTACTAGGTGCAGGAGTGAAGAGAGCGAGGTCAGATCAGTTTGCATGGAACAGAGCTGACAGTGGATACTGAGGTGAAGCGAGTGGACATCCATCCCGTTGGAATGTCCTGTGGCATCCATGAAGTTGACTCTCCATCTCTGGAACCTGATTCATGAGACAGTGAAGAGAGGTGAACACCTTCTGTCTCCTGCCCTGCAGGGTACGTTATGCCCAGCATAATGTTCATAAGTTTATAAGTTGTAGGTGTAGAATTAAGTTATTCGGCCCATCGTCTAAGTCATGCAACCATGCCTGATCTATTTTTCCCTCTTAACCCCATTCTCTTGCCTTCTTCTCATAACCCCTTACACCCAAACTAATCAAGAATCTGTCAATCTCCACCTTAAAAATATCCATTGACTTGGCCTCCACATACTTCTGTGGCAATGAATTCCAGAGACTCACCACTCTCTGACTAAAGAACGTCCTCCTCAATTCCTCCAGAAAATGAGATCATACATTAGAGAGCCTCCAAGATGCTCTTGAGAAATGGGCACTAAGTGCAGGGCATTAGATGGTGTTGAGTGGGAAGTTGCAGTGACAACTTGCCCAGATTGCAGAAGGGTAAGTAATGCCCCTGTCCCACTTAGGAAACCTGAACGGAAACCTCTGGAGACTTTGCGCCCCACCCAAGGTTTCCGTGTGGTTCCAGGAGGTTCCTGGAGGTTTTTGTCAGTCTGCTTACACTACCTGCAACCTCCAGCAAACGCCTGCAACCTCCGGGAACCGCACGGAAACCTTGGGTGGGGCGCAAGGTCTCCAGAGGTTTCCGTTCAGGTTTCCTAAGTGGGACAGGGGCATAACTGCCCAGGCACAGTGCCACAGGGTCAACATCTGACCAACAATTCATCACTTGCACCTACTTGTGTTGAAGGGCCCTTTTCTTCAGTTCACTTCGAACTTCACCAACTGCTGATGCTGGGATCCGAACATCAACTTCAACCCCAGGATAAATTCCGTCTGGTGATTGAGGCCTCCATAAATCAACCTGAACAAAGCAACAGAACATGGGACACTCGATAACAGAGGCAATCAAACTCTCCTGATTGCACTTAATCATAAAGTATTAACTTTTTAATCCCAACGATAAACATCTTGAAGTTATTGCAAATACTTTCCAGGAACATTGAGTAATTAAGACACTTTTCAAAGTTCAAGAAAGTGCCACAAACATAAACAAAAAATCTAACAGTAATCTCTTTCCCCTTTTTCATGGCTGTTGGGGAGGATTGGAGCTCCTTCAAAGAGCCCGCATAACTACATTGGGGTGACACGGCTCTACTTGTCCTTTACTTGTCAATTTAACTTTACTTTTAACAGCCTTCTCCTTTCTTTAATTTTATTTACTTTTCATTGTTTCAATCCTTCACTCAAAATTACTGATTCAATTCCATTTGGCATGTGTGCCTTATTGCTATCACTCAAGGTTAACCATTGAAGGTAGACACAAAAAAGCTGGAGTAAATCAGGGGGTCAGATAGCATCTCTGGAGAAAAGGAATCAGATCGAGACCCTTCTTCAGACTTCGAAACGTCGCCTATTCCTTTTCTCCAGAGATGCTATCTGACCCGCTGAGTTACTCCAGCTTTTTGTGTCTATCTTCGGTTTAAACCAGCATCTGCCGTTCGACCCCTACGCACTTAACTATTGAAGGCTCAGCTTTGTACAGTGCTGAGCAGTGACTTGAACATCAAACGCAGACTTCAGTGCAGTACAGAGAGATCACCGCACTCTCACAGGTTGCATCTCTTGCATGAGAAGTTAAAGCTGACTGTGTTGGCCCTCCAACACAGAAACAATCCCTATTGGGGTGCACCATGCTATTGCTTCACAAATGCTTAGCCCAAGATCACAAGAAATTGAGGAGAGTTGTGGATGCAGCCCTGTCCATCACACATACCAGCCCTTCCTCCCCCCCCCCCCCCCCCCCCCCCCCCCCCCCCCCCCCCTCCTCCCACCTCCGCCAGCTCTGGACTATCTAAATGTCATTCTGCCATGGGAAAGCAGCCAACATATTCAAAAACAACTTACACTTCTATCATTCCTTCTCCTCCCCTCCCCATTGGGAAGAAGGTATAAAAGTTTGAAAGCATGTGCCACCAGATTCAAGAAAAACTTCTTCCCTGCTGTTGTCTGACTATTGACCAGAACTCTCATATGCTAAGGATTTACTCCCAATCTTCCAATCTACCTCATTGTTGGCCCTTGCACTTTTTTATCTGCACTTTCTTTGTAGCTGTAACAATTTCCCTTTTTATGTTATCTGTTATCTGTGTACCAGGATAGAAAGCAAAGCAAAACGTTCTTGGTACATGTGACAATAATAAACAAATACCAATACCAAAGAACCAGCGGCAGTGCTTGATGGTGCACAGGTGTGGTCTCCCCAGTATCCTGAGCAATGCTTATCCCTCCATTGGTGAAGGCTAGACAGTAGTAAATTAATCTAAATTAATCTAAATCACAAGCAGTCAAAAGGCATTGCACCAGAGCACAAAGGTTTGAAAGTAATTTTGATCTGACTGACAATGATAATGGATAAATTGCATCAAACAACTACAAATCACTAGTTTCTAAACCAAGTGTTCTGTGAGTGGGCAGCAAGTCCGTTTTGTAGCAAAAATGTAGCCCTTGTCATCCTGCCAGTTTCATGTGATTGCTGTTGATCTGGAGCCTGGGTCATTTCAGAACTGACCTGCCCTTCCTCCGCTAGTTGTTTCAGGAACTCCACATGGTTGGAATCCACAGGGATGAGCTGGAGAATCTGATCCCTGAAATGAGAGGTTTGTTTTCAGAATTTTAATTTCTCCTTGCATCCTATTGCATTATTAATAATTTGTAAAAATATATCAAAAACACTAGAAATACCCAAAGAATCAGAAAGAAAAAAACTGAGTTGACATTGCCGGGTGATAACTTTTCATCAATCTTAAAAATGTTTTTGATTAAGTATTTATCAGAATTCACATTGACACCAAATAACTTTTGTTGAGGAATATCTTAGGCTCCAACTTATTCCACGTTAATTGTAACTGGAATTTCACACTTTAGTTTTCAGGTCCACGATTACAATCTGATGAAAGGTCACTAATGTAAATGTTAACCTGTTTCTCACTGAACAAGTTGCCAGACTTGCTAAGTATTCTCTTTCCTGTTTGTATTTATTTGTCATTTCAGGTTTCCAGCATTTACGTTCCTATATTGCCTATACATTCATATACAATCTTTAAAGATAGTAAAATATAGTAAAAGATAGTAACATATCTCCTGGTATTAAGAAAGATAGGAAATCGGGGATCGGGAGTTAGCAAACACAATTCTGATGGGACTTAGTTCAAGGATGCCAGCAGGCGAACATTGGGTTTTCACATTTATAAATGGGAAAAATGGGAGAATTCAATTATTTATATTTCTCATCCATTATTTAGCCACAGATCTGTCCCGTGTGTGTTTCCCTGTAGTCTCTTCCTTCCTTTGCTAGATCATGTTGAGAGTGCACTCCAAAGACGTAGGTTAATTGGCTTGGGTTTGTTTACTTGGGATAAGTGTAAATTATCCCTCGTGTGTGTAGGCTTGTGTTAATGTCTGGGGATCACTGGGCAGTGTGGACTCGGTGGACTGTATCTCTAAACAAAACTAAACTAAAGTAGGTGCTTCAGACTCCTTTTTTGACCCAGCCAACTTGAGATGTTTGATGTGTAGGAAGGAACTGTAGACGCTGGTTTACACCGAAGATAGACGCAAAATGCTGGAGTAACTCTGCGGGAAAAACATCTCTCCAAAGATGCTGACTGTCCTGCTGAGTTACTCCAGTATTTTGTGTCTATCCATGGAGGCGTTTGATGGTAGCTAAGTAGGAATGCCCCTCATAGTTCAACGCTCTCCCCTTTGAAATGTCTTTTACTTCTCCACCATGTCTCCCCAAATTGACAGAGCCATTTGATCGGTTGCTGATTGCTGAAGATTGAACCATTTTAGCTGTGAGCAGTGGGATTTAATCTGTGACAGCACCATGTGTTCCACCACAGAGGTAGTTGATTAAATCCCACTGCTCACAGAGTCATGACCCCTAGGAAAGAGCACTGTCGAATAGCCCTGACACCTTTAATTGGATTGTGTTTGTTAGCGGATTGCTAAACAATTATCTGCACCTTCTTTATCTGCTGAATCACCTGTCTACAGTGCACATACAAAACAAGTAAAATTAGCATTATCAGGGCATCTTATGAGCACCCATGTTGATGTCGCTGTTATATTGATAATCCGAAGATAGACACAAAATGCTGGAGTAACTCAGCGAATTTCTCTGTAGAAAAGGATTTCCTTCAGATGAAGGGTCTCCACCTGAAACATTACCTTTTCCTTTTCTCCAGAGATGCTGCCTGACCCGCTTAGTTAATCCAGCATTTAGTGTTTATTTTTGGTACAAAACCAGCATCTACAGTTCCTTCTTACACATGAATAATTTACAGAGAAGACAGAACTTTAGCAGCATATCCAACAACCTCTCAGCGCAAGCAGACTGCCCAACTTGTCTGGTGAAACGCCTCACCACCAGAACACACCATCAAGTTCTGACCTTGTTTGGCTGGCGTGGAGAGGAGATGGTTGCCCACCTCTTCCCATGCAGAGTGTGAATTTTCGAAAGTGGTCTGTAGAATGATGCAAGTGTCCTTGTCACGATTCATCCCAAACATCTCCGTAACAGCAGACTCTCTAATTTACAGGCTATTCCCAGTGACACATTCGGAGACAGACATCGAGTGCTTCTGGAAGATCATCTATATAGTGAAAGACACTCTTTGACATGCCTTGTTGGCCTGCCAGCAGAGTGAGATGCCTGTCAGGGAATGTTGCTGACTGGCCCATTCCAGACTGCAGGAGTTTGTGCTGAAGGACTCGCTGAAGCTTGGTGCAGCTAACAACAAGGCAGTGGAAGGGAAAGGTGCAGGGTCCACAGTCTAACGTCCATCCACTGCTGGACATAGAACGGTATAGTCCTGAGGGACACTCCCCAAACACGGCAAGGGAAATCACCCCAGCAGGACACAAGAGTCGCAAGGGCACTTGGTTTAATGATAGTTGCAAACATTACTGAGTATGACGCCAATTAATATATAGACTCTGAGAATGTCGGAAAAGTTTTTGCTTTGTACATATTTTTAAATTCTGAATAAAGATTAATTTTGGAAATAAAAAAATCGTTGCCTCTGTCACTGATCCACCAAATATCTGATCTGTCCTCTTCAGTTAATGGTGTTTGTTGAAAAATCCCTCCATTGGCGAAAAAAATAAATAAGTAACACCCTCGGTTAGCGAATCCCACTACATCTGAATGTGAATAATGTGAATTAACTCTGGTTAAAATCTCAGTGCAGAGTTCCAGCTGGACACAAGCTATCGCACTTGGTTTAATGATAGTTGCAAACACTAGCCATCGTAAAAAGATACAGATTTCTACTAGTTGTTTTCACCCTTTACATTTGGCAATTATTAATAAATATCTTAATTGCTCACATGATAAGAACATTATATTTACTTACCCATTGTACTGAGTCTGGAAACAGTTTGTAATCAAGGGAAATATCCCTAAGATTGAGACACATCTCAGCCACCACCTCATGACTTCAGTGAACATATTTCACTGGCGTTTTGTCAAACAGCCACAAAAATAATTGGGAACTGTGAGCTCATCGGAGCATGTGCAGATAAAACTTTTTTTTGCACGCCCACATTACTGTTCTTCAGATCACACTGTAAATAAAGATAATGATAGGCTACAATATGTTTTGTCTGAATGGAGAGAATTGAGAAGAATCTCTCATTCTCTCTTCAGGGTGGACCAGAGTTTAATTCAGCTTGTGAAAATATTTGATGAGTATATTGGAGAAACTGCTTCACTTGATCAGATGTGTAGGGAGGAACTGCAGATGCTAGTTTACACCGAAGACAGACACAAAATGCTGGAGTAACTTAAAGGGACAGGCAACATCTCTGGGTGAAAAATTTGGGTCGAGACCCTTCTTCTTCAGACTGAGAGTCATGGGAGAGGGCGACATAGAGATATAGATGGGCAAGGTGTGAAAACAGATCAAAGGGGATGCTGATCAAGGAAAATTTATAATGGTTTGTTGTTAGCTGAGGGGAAGGTGACAACAAGTTATACAATCAGTAAAATTTAATCAGGAGGACCGTGAAACCAGTCAGAGAACTAGGGTGGGGGAGGGATAGAGAGAGAGGGAATGCAGGGGTTACTTGAAGTTAGAGAAATCAATATTCACTGTATCTGCTGTTCCAGGTGTCAACTTCTCTACATCGGTGAGACCGAGCGCAGGCTCGGCGATCGTTTCGCTGAACACCTCCACTCAGTCCATCTTAACCTACCTGATCTCCCGGTGGCTCAGCACTTCAACTCCCCCTCCCATTCCCAATCTGACCTTTCTGTCCTGGGCCTCCTCCATTGTCAGTGAGGCTCAGCGCAAATTGGAGGAACAGCACCTCATATTTCGTTTGGGTAGTTTACACCCCAGTGGTATGAACATTGACTTCTCTAACTTTAGATAGCTCTTGCTTTCTCTCTCCATCCCCTCCCCCTTCCCAGTTCTTCTACTAGTCTTACTGTCTCCGACTACATTCTATCTTTGTCCCGCCCCCTCCCCTGACATCAGTCTGAAGAAGGGTCTTGACCCAAAACGTCTCCCATTCCTCCTCTGCAGAGATGCTGCCAGTCCTGCTGAATTACTCCAGCATTTTGTGTTTACCTTCAATATTCATATCATTGGGTTGTAAGCTGTCCACTTGATCAGATGTCAGACGGTCCAAGTGTCTGAACCCCAAGAGTCTTTGCCCATCGCTACTTCACCAGAAGGATAAGAAGCATCTCATCACCAACTTTTCAAAGGCCGGATCCTTGAAAACTAATAGGTTAAAACAGAATGTGAAATAAACTCCTTGATGGGATGATGATAGGAAAATTCTGGAATCCCAAGGGAAATAGTTGGATGTGAGAATTGATATGAAATTTTCTTTGTGAATGAATGCATTGCTTAAGCTGTTGCTTGTATTTACACAAATATTTTGGCAGCTGGAAGAGTATATAGGGAGGCATAGAGTGTAGTTTTCTGGAGTCAGTGCGCCTGGAATAGCCACTCACTCTCACGTTTATTAGTGGGTAAATGCGTCAAAGTCTGCAGATGACAATTTGGAAATGTGAACTGATCCTCCAGAGCCTTGTTGGTGCTTTTCAAACTCTCTGGTTTACAAATGCTCTCATTGTCATCTCCAATTAGAAGTTCTCCACCTGAAGTCCCCCAATTACCGAGAGCTGGAAGAATGCCCAGCTCCCATTTCCAAGACAACGATTCTACTGGCATGGTTGGAAATATCCCCATCCCCCCTCTGCTGGTGTATGCCCACTTCATTCGCTGAGCAATAGTGTTGGCCTGGCCTTAAAAGAAGCAAACCAATACCAGGACACACAAATAAAAAGTTGCCCTTAGGTCATCTTGTCCACTCCAGACTGATTTGTAAACTGCTTCAATCAAGAGATGGTGCCTTTGCTGATGAGATTAAGATCATCTTGCAAAATAAATTGTTGCTATATTATAAAAAAAATCAGGTCAAATTAAGCCCATAGACTATTCACCATGAGAAATCCCAAAGAATTTTATTGCTTTCATTGTTTTTTGTATTTTTGTGGGTTGGCTTTCCTCTCCTGTGATCGGGAGGGAGAGCTGGAAAATAGGATATGTGCATATTGTTGCCCAGAAATCAGGGCAGCGTTTTCTATTTGATGTTAGTTGCATGTTTTGTGTGAGAAAAAAACACATTTAATCATTTAATCAATTAAATGAAAGGAACATTTCCTCACATTGTCACGTGTATAAAGTAAACAAGAAACTTTATAATCAATATACAACTGCTTCCTGATTAAAAAGCCAGTAGTTACATAGTAACTAATGGTTATGTTTCATCCAGATGAATATTTTATTTTGTCAATTACTTACTGAAGTTTCCAACCATCCCATTTGTACCTCTAATAGTGATATGGATAGAAGCTATTTATTATTGCTTGGGATTTGAAATAAATAAATAGAAAATGCTGGAAACATTTGTTGTAGATCAGGCAGCATTTGTGGAGACCCTTTGTCAGAAATGGGAAAGAGAGAAAACAAGTTTGCTTTCAGTAGCAGAAAAAGTGGGGGAGGGTTGGGCAGAACCAAGGGAATATCTCTGATAGGTTGGGACCAAAAGCATTCATGCAGAATTTTGAGTAACAGTTAGAATCAGCTTAAGGTTCTTTGTCTGTATAATACGTTGTAAATAGCACGGCTGTGGATCATACCCAGCAGGCCAGAATATACTAGTGGAAAAAGCAAAACTGAGCAGATGACAGGCAGAAATAGTCAGTTCTGAAACAGGCAGAAAGAAAAAGTCAAACTGATGTTGACTCTGGAAAGCTGCAATGTGAGAAGCAAGGTGAAGTGTTGTTCCTTAATGTTGCATTTGACCTCATAACAGTACAGGGGGCCACAGGCAGAGGAATCAGAAGGGGAACAGGACTGGAGTAGACATCGGGAAGCTCAGGGACACTCCTGGGACTGAGCACGGGGGCTCCATAAAGCAACGGCACAATCTGTATTTGGTCTCTCCAGTGGGGAGGAGATTCTACAGTGAACACAATGCAGTGCAACTGTGTGGAAGAAGTGTGAGTGAATCACTGCTTCATCCGGATGGATGGAATGGACGAGGTGAAAGGACCTCACCTGAAGTTGCATGGGAACCTGCAGGAAAACATTTTGATTGGAATGGGAAGAGTGTCCAAGGAGTTGCAAGAGGTTGACCCTTCAAGATGCTGAGAGGGGAGTTGAATGTGTTTAGGGTGAGGTGGAATCACATTGGGGCGGATGGTTCTGCCCATGGGACAGTCCAGGGATTTTCTTTGACCTTTGGTGATGTTAAGAGTAATATATCTCCAAAGTCTCTATCCAATGAGGGTAGGAATGCTGGGCTGAATCGTGCTGTCCTGCATTTAGCAGATCAGCTGGCAGCAGATCACCAAACAATGACAACTTGGAAACACAAGCGTACAAGTGGACTTAAACCAACCACACAGTTGGAATCACCACTGGGTCCAGCGGTGGGGCATTTGGTCAGGGAGTGGGTCCAGAGTTTGACAGCAGGCAAGGCTTGTACAAGAGTAGCCATCCATCCATTCGAACAGGATCTTCAAACCCATGAATAGCTGCTTGAGCCACTGTTTCTAGATTTGTCAGAAACTTTTTTTTTAACTTTGGGTTATTTATTTACTTTGGGTTAAATTATTTAAATCTACCTGAATTGATTGTAAAATCAACACCCCCAACTCCTTGTGGAAGGTCAGTGCATCTGAGTCCCCTCTTCCAATAAGGGGGTCCAGGCAGGGCCGAGGGGGTGGGGGTGCTGACTTGGGCTCTGCTCATTGCTCACACCTTGTGTGGTGAAGGCTAGCCACTTTGTGGAGGTCATCCACTCCTTGTAGATCAATGAGGACATCGGGTAGCCATGGGCTCCGCTCCTCTGAAGGTGCAAAAAATATTTACGAGAATGGTACCAGTTCTGGACAACTGGAAAGGCTGTCTTTTTTTCCTGTAGCATAGGAGGCTGGGCGATGCGTTATCAAGGTTTACAACATCATGAGGTAGATAGGTGTGTTGATCCTATTACCTCTATAGAGTATCAATTGACTTGTCGAACCAAAGACTCTAAAGCAAGGTCTCTAAACACTTGAGTTACTTTGGCATGCATGCAAACCACTGACTTCTAATAACTTCTCATTTACTTTACTATTCCAACATAATTTCTTAAACTAAATCACAAAACTTATGACAGACTCAGATATTACTTATGAATGAACTGGCCAGATTCACTCTGTTGATAGGGAGCAGTCTTCCCTCAGTTTTAAACTCATGTCACTCCTTCTTGCGATGGTTGTTCCTGGGATGTGGTTGCCGAAGGCTCAGACCACCCTTCTTTTATGCCATTTTTCCTTCAATCTCCTAAAGGAAGGCTTTGCTTTAACCCAAGGAGATCACGATTCCAAAGACAATCATTTCAAGTTGTCATTCATGGGCGGCACAGTGGTGCGGCGGTAAAGATGCTGTCTCGCAGCACTTGCTGCGCCAGAGACCTGGGTTCGATCCCAACTACAGGTGCTGTCTGTACTCAGCCCATCATGTCAGTGTCACAGCAAGTTTCGAGTTCCACCCACCAGCCCTTTATCTGTAGCCTTGCAATTCTTTCCCCAGCAGTTCCCTCTAAAATCACAAAGGAAGCTGTCTCCACCACTTCTTCCAAGCAGCGCATTCCAACCATGCTGTGTATAAAAATATTATTTTCCATGTATCATTATTTATTCTCTCCTTTTTCTTACAGTATACCTGTGATGTCTGGTTCTCGAACACTCCCACATCAGGAACGATCATCCACTGACCCTCATCATTTATCTGATCTCAATCCTTTCAAGTTCTGATCACCTCATTATAGGAAGGATGCAGATTCTATGGAAAGGTTGCAGATGAGATTCTCCAGGATATCCACCTATCGATTGCCAGTCTTTGTCCCGCCCCCATTTCTCTTCCAGCTTAGATCCACTACAATCTGTCTGTAGAAGGGCCCGACCCAAAGAATTACTGATCCATTTTCTCCAGAGATGCTGCCTGACCTTCTGATCTACTCCAGCACTTTGTCTTTTTTTGTAAACCAGCATCTGCAGTTCCTTGTGTCTACATTTTACCAGGATGTTGCCTGCGTTGGAGAGTCTTTGCTAAAAAGACTGATTGGATAGATTTGGATTGTTTTAGCTGTAGTATTGGAAGGGAGGAGGGCTGATAGAAGTATATAAAATTATTGAAAGGAGGAGCAGGGGAAGAGAAAGGGAAAAGATAAAAGGGATTGCTATAAAATTCACATAATCTGCTCTCCGGCTGTTTGGAAATCCAAATGATCCGGTATCTAGCTCACCAGTTGGGTGATGTTTGTCACGCTCACTATAAACTTGCCGCATTCCCTGGAAAAGTAATTATAATACTGTGCAACATAGTAAAAAAAAGTCTATTGTTAAATGTCCGATAATCTGGAAAATCTGTTAGGTTTTGAGAGTGGCAGATTGTCCTCAAGGGGATTTAGGATTTAATCTTGGTAATCCAACATGAACCACTTTGTAACTCGCCTGGAAGATCTACAGTATAAGGTGAATATGTTGCTGAATTGTGAAATTGGTGGAGAAGTTGCAATTCATGGTGGTTTGATTTCTGTGCTGCGTTGGAAAACATGCATCACTGAGATGGAATTTGAGTTGGGTCAAGTCAAGTTGACTGTCAGACAAAGGGGCTTGGACTCAAAACTCTGACATATAACTTTCAAACTTACTGACAGCTTCAAATAGGAAAGTTGAGCTACAGCAGCGGAGGATTGAGACGCAGTAGAAGAAGGCAATAACAAACAGTCCTTACAGAAATGAATCCATCGCCTTCCTTATTGAGCCAACGTTTATTATAGTACTCATTTGGGGAATGTGGGCTTTGCAGACTGCCAGCATTTAATTGCTCATCCCTAATTGCTTTCAAGAAGCTGGTAATGAGCTGATCTAATGAACTGCTGCATTTCTGAGGTCAGATATACCTACAATGCTGTCAGGACGCGAGTTCCAGGCTTTTGACTCAGCGACGGAGAAAGGATGGCGATATGTTTCTAAGTCAGGGTGGAATGTAACTTGGAGAGCAACTTTTTAATCTGAGTAGAGTATTGTGCTCTTTTCCTGGAGGTCCTGGAGGGAGGTTCACTAGTGCTATTCGGAAATGTTTAAATGAGAGAGGCAGGAAGGTGGGAACCATAGTATTTCAGAAATTGTAAGGAGTGATGGAATGGGTGAGGTTAGGACCAGTAAGTCCCCAAGGAAGGGCAGGCAGGAACAGGTGAAGGAATATGGTGACACTCATGGGCTGAAGTGTGTTTGTTTCAATGCAAGGAGTATTGTGGAGGAAACATCCGAACTTGAAGCCTAGATCAGTGCCTGGGACTATGATGTTGGGGCTATTGTAGAAATCTGGTTGGGAGGGGGTTGTGACTGGCTGCTCAATGTTCCAGAGTTTTGATGTTTTAGACATGTTCGATATGGAGGCAAAAGAGACGGATGTGTTTCACTCCTAATCAGGGAGACCGTCATGGCTGGGATCAGAGAGGACATATTGGAGGATTAGTCAACTGAGGTGGTGTGTGGAGAGCTTATAAATAAGAAGGATGCAAGAACTCTGATGGGATTCGGAGCACTCTATAGCCCCCCAATAGCAAGCAGGAGATAAAGGAAGAGATAAAAGAAAGGAAGGACACGCTAGAGGCAGGAAACATGTTCCCGATGTTGGGGGAGTCCAGAACCAGGGGCCACAGTTTAAGAATAAGGAGTAAGGCATTTAGAACGGAGACGAGGAAACACTTTTTCTCACAGAGAGTGGTGAGTCTGTGGAATTCTCTGAGGGTGGTGGAGGCCGGTTCTCTGGATGCTTTCAAGAGAGAGCTAGATAGGGCTCTTAAAAACAGCAGAGTCAGGGGATATGGGGAGAAGGCAGGAACGGGGTACTGATTGGGGATGATCAGCCATGATCACATTGAATGGCGGTGCTGGCTCGAAGGGCCAAATGGCCTACTCCTGCATCTATTGTCTATTGTCTAATGTCTATATCCATAAGATGCCAAACAAAAGAGTTGTCTTAGTGGGTGACACTAACTTTAGTTTAGTTTAGTTTATTATTGTCACATATACTGAGGTACAGTGAAAAGCTTCTTGTTGTTTGCTATCCTGTCAGTGAAAAGACTACGTGATTTCAATCAAGCCGTCCACAGTGTACAGATACCAAATAAAGTGTATAATATTTAGTGCAAGATAGAGTCCAATAAAGTCTGATAAAAGATAGTTTAAAGATCTCCAATGAGGTAAATGGAAGGTCAAGACTGCTCTATAGTTGGTGAGAAGACAGTTCAGTTGCCTAAAGTTCAGTTGCTGGGAAGAAACTGTCCCTGAATCTGGAGGTATACCCTTTTTAAACTGCTGTATCTCTTGCCTCATGGAAGATAGGTGAGTGATCGGGGTGAGACTAGTCCTTGATTATGCTGGTGGCCTTGCCAAGGTAGCACGAAGTGTAGATGGAGTCAATGGAAGGGAGGTTAGTGTGCGTGATGGTCTGGGCTACATCCACAACTCTCTGCAATTTCTTGCGGTCTTCGATGGAACTGTTCCTATAAAAAAATGCTGTGATGCATCCAGATAAAATACTTTCTATGGCACATCCGTCAAAGTTAGTGAGAGTTGTTGTGGGCATGCTGAACTTCCTGAGCCTAAGGAAGTGGAATCATTGTGTGTTTTCTTGGCTATTGGTTCAATGTGACTGGTCCAGAACAAATTGCTGGTAATATTTATTCCTACGATCATGAGGCTTTCAACCATCAATATACATCAAGAGGGTTGTGGATAGTCCAACCAAGAAGGGAACATACTGGACTTGGTGCTAGGAAATGAGCCTGGTCAGGTGACAGGTGTTTCAGTGGAAGAACCTTTCGGGGATAGTGATCACAATTCTGTACGTTTTAGGATTGTTTTGAATAGGGAGAAGACTGGACTTTGTGGGAAGGTACTACAATGGAGTAAGGCAAACTACAAATGTATTAGGCAGGAGCCCTGGAGGGCACACTGGGATAAATTGTTACTGGGTAAGTCCAGTGACAAGTGGGAGTTGTTTAAAGACCAGTTGATCTAAGTTCAGAACCAACATGTTGCAGAGGTTGTAAATTTGATCAAAAAGAAAAAGGAAGCACATGCAAGATTTAAGAGGATGAAATTGGCCAGAGCCTTTGAGGAATATAAAGAAAGTACAAAGCCTTATGTATGATATTGTTCCCTGTCCATTTTGTGGTGAATAACAAAACCTACCTGAAGTATACTTTGGTGAACAATATCTTCTACGTTGCATCATCAACAAGAGCATATTACAAAGGGCGGGTTCAATGCAATCTAACTGGTTATAATGTGGCAATCAGTAACATCTCAGTCGAATTAATGATTGCATGGCTGGGCTTACCTAAGCCTGATGCAGAAGGGACACTGGAGCTTACCATTTATGGTAGTGACACAGACAAGGGATTGCACAAGTATATAGCCACAGAACCACCACCCATTCTATACTTTACAGCTGATTGGGAAAAGATCATCCGGGAGGATGAAGACGTCATTAAGCAATGGGATGCACTGTCGAAAAGATCATGAGAATGGGGCCAAAGTGACTCTGGGACTGAAACCCTTTTGGGACAGAATTGGGGTTTGAATGTATAAATCCACCCCGGGATTCAATTTATCTCCCATATTATCGTTTTTGTACAGCTGATTGTTTTAATGACTGTTATGATTTTAGTGTGTGTTCTGCAATGCCAGAGAAAGCATTGGCGTTAGGGGGATGGTAGTTTAGAAGGCCAAACAAGGGTACTGTTAGGGATCTAATCATTAGGCCCTGTTGGCCACTCTGGGCCAAGGGTCTAGAAGGGAGGGTGTTGTAGGGGAAAGAATAGGGGGGGCTGCTAATTGGTAAATAAGAATGTAGATTGTGCTAATGTGGTGACAGAGAACCACAGACACCACAGTCACATCTGGGAACCATCATATCCAAGGACCTTAAGTGAGGGGCTACCATCGACTCCACAGTCAAAAAGGAACAACAGAGGATGTACTTCCTACGGCAGCTGAGGAAGCACAATCTGCCACAGGCAATGATGGTCCAATTCTACACGGCCATCATAGAGTCTGTTCTCACCTTCTCCATCCTGGTCTGGTTTGGCACAGCCACCAAGCATGACACCTGGAGGCTGCAGCGAATCGTCCGATCAGCAGAGAAGGTTATTGGCTGCAACCTTCCCTCCATTGATGAACTGTACACTGCAAGGGCCAGGAAGCGAGCGGGCAAGATCATTTCTAACCCCTCTCACCCTGGCCACAAACTCTTTAAATCACTTCCCTCTGGAAGGCGACTCCGGACTGTCAAAGCTGCTACAGCCAGACATAAAAACTGGTTGTATCCATGAGTAGTTGCTCTACTCAACAGCCAAAAATCTGTAGCCTCCCTTTGATCTGGTATTTTGTTGGTTCACATGCTTGATCAACGGTGTTTTATCATTAATGTGTTATTATTATTAATGTTTAGTGTTTTCTGAATCATTCGTAACTGTCACTGTATGTCATGTTGTTACTTGTGGGCAGAGCATCATGGCAAATTCCTTGTATGTGAATACTTGGCCAATAAACAAACAAACAAACTTACTTACTTACTTACTTACTTACTTACTTACTTACTTACTTACTTACTTACTTACTTACTTACTTACTTACTTACTTACTTACTTACTTACTTACTTACTTACTTACTTACTTACTTACTTACTTACTTACCCTAAAAGTAAAAGTAGAGAGATGGATGACACCCAAGTTTCAAGAACTTAATTGGTTATATAATACCGTGCATTTATTAGGGTAACAGAAAATTGGATCTACTGTCAACTATGTTAGACTTGTGGATAATAATTTTATTCTGTAATGAAGACTAGTTTATTTTTCTGCAGAGATGCTGCCTGACTACCGGAGCAGCCCCCCCTCGACCGGAAGTGCCGGCACCTCCCTAGCTGATGACCTGAACTCTTTCTCTTCACGTTTCGAGTCGGGCAACATCACCCCCAGCTTGCCGGCTAACGACAACACCGCCAGCGCACTGGCTAGCGAGGTTAGAGGGAGGTCCATAGATGGGGATGTGCACACATTCTCGTTGTCCGAGCACGACGTGAGGAGGGCTCTGACACGTGTGAACACGAGGAAAGCTGGAGGCCCAGATGGCATCTCGGGGCGAGTACTTAAGTCTTGTGCTACGCAGCTAGCTCCGGTGCTCACTACAATATTCAACCTCTCCCTGGCCAAGTCCGTTGTCCCTGCCTGCTTCAAAAGATCCATCATTGTACCTGTACCAAAGAATGCCTCTCCAGCTTGTTTGAATGACTACCGACCCGCGACCCTCACCTCGGTAGTCATGAAATGCTTCTAGAGACTGGTCAAGAACCATATCTGCGCCTTCCTCCCTCACAACATGAACCCGCTACAGTTCGCATACCGTCCGAACAGATCCACGGACGATGCGGTCTCCCAGGTTCTGCACACCGCTCTTTCTCACCTTGACAGCCAGAAGGGGGGGCTATGTGAGGATGCTGTTAATTGACTACAGTTCAACCTTCACAATAGTCCCCACCAGACGTGCTGAGCAGCTGCTGGAATTGGGGCTCAACACCCCCGTGTGTGCCTGGGTCCTGGACTTTCTAACCGTCAGGTCCCAGGTAGTCAAGATGGGAGGAAATACATCAAAGACTCTCACCCTGAGCACAGGATCCCCTCATGGTTGCATCCTCAGCCCCCCACTGTACTCCCTGTACACACATGACTGTGTGGCTAGGTTCAGCTCCAACTCTATAATCAAGTTTGCTGATGACACTGTGGTGGTGGGCCGGATCACCGAAAATAATGCGAATGCCTACCGGGATGAGGTGGCTGATCTGGCACTCTGGTGTCAGGACAACAGCCTCCTCTTGAATGTCAAAAAAACTAAGGAGCTGATCGTGAACTTTAGGAAGGCACAGCATCTGAGGAGGTATACGCCACTGAAGATAAATGGGGATACTGTGGACAGGGTGAGCTGTTTTTAATACCTGGGTCCACATCACAGAGGATCTGACATGGACATCACACGCTGCCGCACTGGTGAGTAAGGCAAGGCAGCGCCTTTACCACCTCAGGCAGCTGAGGAAATTCAGATTGTCTCTGAGGATCCTCCAGTGCTTCTACTCAGCGGCAGAAAGCATCTTGTCCGGAAACATCACAATCTGGTTTGGGAACTGCTCTGCCCAGGACAAGAAGGCTCTGCAGAGTGTAATGCATTCGGCCGAATGCACTATGGGAACTACACTCACCCCTCTGCAGGAACTATACATCAGAAGGTGCAGATCCAGAGCCAACAACATTTTGGGGGACCCCTTCCTCCCCAGCAACGGACTATTCCAGCTGCTACGGCCAGGAAAACGCCTCCGCTGTCACGCTGTGAAAACGGAGAGGATGCGACGGAGTTTCTTCCCAGAGGCCATTAGGACTGTAAACTCTTATCTCACCAGGGACTAACTTGCTGTACCAGTCTGAAGAAGGGTTTCGGCCCGAAACGTCGCCTATTTCCTTCGCTCCATAGATGCTGCTGCACCCGCTGAGTTTCTCCAGCATTTTTGTGTACCTTGTACCAATTTACTGTTGTGTTGTGTCTTTTTAAAATTGCTGGGGGGTTTTTTGGGGGGGTTTCTCACCAATATGGAAATACTGATTACTGTTCTATTCTGTTTTGTGTTTTTTTGCACATTCCGCAGGCATTGCCACTTTTCATTTCACTGCACATCTCGTATGCCGTATGTGACAAATAAACTTGACATGACTTGACTTGACCCGCTATGTTACTCCAAAATTTGTGTTTATTCATCAGATGAAACTGGTTTCACCTGTGTATGTGGCACATCCACATTCCTTACACTCAAATAATATCATTGTAGCTTTATTGAGCTGTAAATAAAGATAATGAAAGGTTAGAAAAAGCTCCACACTCTATATAGGTTAGAGTAGCTGACCTTGTTCTTCGAGCAGGGAGGTTTAGGTGGAAATTGAACAGATATGTTCAAAGTTCTGACGGTGGACGGTGGAGCAGGTCAGAAAATATTGTTGCCATTGGCTGACAGACTGGTCTCCAGAGGACACTGATCAAATGTAATTGGCTAAAGGCCTGTGGGAGAGATAAGGGGACATGTTTTTTTACTTGGGAAAGTGATTTGACAGATTGCATTGTTTGAAAAAAAAACATTAATTTTTAGAAGGGAAATGGAAAACACATTGTTGATTTTTTCAATTTTGGGAGTCCTGAGGTTATTGAAAATGGTTAATAAATGGAATTCATTGTTCAGTTTAATTTATGCACTTATTCCTGGTCACCAATCTTGTGCAACAAGGTCGTGTGCCTTGCAGGGACGATCATGTGTAATGTTCTCTGCAACATTTTCTGATGCCTACCTCTGATAAAGAAGATGGAAGCAACCATAGATACAGGGCCGGTAGTGCCCTTTTACCCAAAGATACTATTGGCCAAAACAAAAGTCTGAGAAACCACCTCAATGCAAGGTCAGAAGCAGATTTGCAGAAAAGTTTAAACAAATTTGCCAGTGCCCGTGATAACTTTGGTCTGTAATTAGCACAAAGAAAATATCGATGATGCACCAAGCAGTTCATAGACAAAGTGAAATAACTTTATATTTTATCAGAGGCTTTCAGTGGTGGACAAGTTCCTTTACCTTGGCAGCATTCTCACAGGATGAGTCAACATTGATGATGAAGTAATCTACTGGATAGCAAAAGCTAGTTCTGCTTAGGGAAGAATGAGAAGTAAAGTATGAGAATGACAAGGAATCGGCCTGATGTCCGTGCTGAAAGAGTATCACTTTGCTATTATCCCACCTTACTCTATGCTTGTGTGACATGTAAAGTATACAGCAGACATGCCAGAGAGCTCCACCATTTCCACATGATCTGTCTGCGCAGAATACTTCACAACAAATGGCAATATTCCAGGCATACAGGCTGTTCTAAACAAACCTCCCTAGCATTTGTTGAAAAACAATCACAGATCAGATAGACTGGGCTTGTCAGGAGAATGTGTGATGACAGGTTGCCAAAGCAGCTACTTTATGAAGAGCTGACTGCAGCAAGCAATCATGTGGTGGCAAAAAAACAGATTCAAAGACTCTCTTACAACATTCCTGAAAAGTTTTAACATTGATGCAGACCAATGGAAGCAAAAACATTGGTTCAAATCAAGTCATAAAGTCACAGGGTCACACAGAATGTAAACAGGCCCTTCAGCCCAACTTGTCAATGCCAACCAAGATGCTTTCTAAACTATTCAAATTTTCCCACATTTGGCCCATATTCCTCTAAACCTTGTTTAAGAAGGAACTGCAGATGCTGGAGAATCTGAAGAAGGGTTTCGGCCCGAAACGTTGCCTATTTCCTTCGCTCCATAGATGCTGCTGCACCCGCTGAGTTTCTCCAGCTTTTTTGTGTAACCTTCCTCTAAACCTTTCCTATTCACGTACTTGTCCAAATGTCTGTTAAATGTTGTTATTGTCCCTGTCTCAACTATTCGTCTGGCAGTTGTTCTGTCCACCTATTACCCTGTGTGTGTGGAAAATGTTGCCCTTAGTTTCCTATTAAAACTTCCCCTCTCACCTTAAACCTTTGCTCTCTAGTTCTTGATTCCCCTACACTGGAAAAAAAGACTGTGCATTAACCCAATCCACTCACCTCATGATCTAATACTTGTATAATATCACCCTTCATCCTGCACTCCAGGGAATAAAGCTTTGCCAACCTCTCTCAACAGCTCAAGCCCAAACTTGCCGAGTCCCGGCAACATCCTCGTAAATCTTCTCTGCACTCCTTGCAGCTTAATAACATCTTTCCCATAACAAGGTGAACAAAACTGAACACAATAATATAAAAGTGCAGACCCACCAGTGTCTTGAAAATTGTAACATTATGTTCAAACTTCTATAATAGAAACATAGAAACATAGAAATTAGGTGCAGGAGTAGGCCATTCGGTCCTTCAAGCCTGCACCGCCATTCAATATGATCATGGCTGATCATCCAACTCAGTATCCTGTACCTTCCTTCTCTCCATAGCCCCTGATCCCTTTAGCCACAAGGGCCACATCTAACTCCCTCTTAAATATAGCCAATGAACTGGCCTCAACTACCTTCTGTGGCAGAGAATTCCACAGATTCACCACTCTCTCTGTGAAAAATGTTTTCCTCATCTCAGTCCTAAAAGATTTCCCCCTTATCCTTAAACTGTGACCCCTTGTTCTGGACTTCCCCAACATCGGGAACAATCTTCCTGCATCTAGCCTGTCCAACCCCTTAAGAATTTTGTAAGTTTCTATAAGATCCCCCTCAATCTTCTAAATTCTAGCGAGTACAAACCAAGTCTATTCAGTCTTTCTTCATATGAAAGTCCTGACATCCCAGGAATCAGTCTGGTGAACCTTCTCTGTACTCCCTCTATGGCAAGAATGTCTTTCCTCAGATTAGGAGACCAAAACTGTACGCAATACTCCAGGTGTGGTCTCACCAAGACCCTGTACAACTGCAGAAGAACCTCCCTGCTCCTATACTCAAATCCTTTTGCTATGAATGCTAACATACCATTCGCTTTCTTCACTGCCTGCTGCACCTGCATGCCTACTTTCAATGACTGGTGTACCATGACACCCAGGTCTCGTTGCATCTCCCCTTTTCCTAATCGGTCACCATTCAGATAATAGTTTACTTTCTGTAGTTGTGTGCAGTTTTGGTTCACTAATTTGAGGAAGAACATTCTTGTTATTGAGGGAGTGCAGCGTAGGTTTACAAGGTTAATTCCCGGGATGGCGGGACTGTCATATGCTGAGAGAATGGAGCGACTGGGCTTGTATACTCTGGAGTTTATATGGATGAGAGGGGATCTTATTGAAACATATAAGATTATTAAGGGTTTGGACACGCTAGAGGCAGGAAACATGTTCCCGATGTTGGGGGAGTCCAGAACCAGGGGCCACAATTTAAGAATAAGGGGTAAGCTATTTAGAACGGAGACGAGAAAACACTGTGGAATTCTCTGCCTCAGAGGGCAGTGGAGGCCGGTTCTCTGGATACTTTCAAGAGAGAGCTAGATGGGGCTCTTAAAGATAGCAGTCAGGGGATATGGGGAGAAGGCAGGAACGGGGTACTGATTGGGGATGATCAGTCATGATCACATTGAATGGTGGTACTGGCTCGAAGGGCCGAATGACCTACTCCTGCACCTATTGTCTATTGAGATAGGAGTAGGGTTGTGCAAGTTAGTTCAAGGACCTGATGATTGTAGATTTTCCTGAACCTGGTGGTGTTGGACTTGCATCTGCACCTCACTCCCAATGGTAGCAGTGAGGAGAGGGCATGGCCCAGATGGTGGCCATCCTTGATGATAAACGCTGCCTTCTTGAGACAGTACCTCATGTAGATGTTTTTGATGAGGAGGAATGGAGCTGTGCCCATGACAGATCAGATTGAGTCCAGCACTCTCTGCAGCCTCTTGCATTCCTATGCTTTAAAATTGCCGTACCCGACCATGATGCAACCAGTCGAGATTCTTCCTATAGTGAATCTACAGAGGTTTGTTAGTATATTCAGTAACTTGTCCAATCACCTTGTCTCCTTGTACTGTGAAACTGATGCATGGTCTAGTTAATACATGGTGGGTATATTAGATTGGACACAGTTACATGGTAATTGCTTTGTATTGGGAGTAGATATAGTAAATTTGAAATCCCAATTAGCGATTGATAACCAAGACAATTTTCCAATCTTTTCTATGATTTGAGTTTTTTTCTAGGCGTCTAAGAATATTTCAGACACTGCATTTTAGGCTGATACCAACTGGAAATTTGGCAGTGTTGAAAGTGCCATCCTTTAATTACTCTTATTTCTCCTCCGCATAAATAAGGTCATTAAAGGATGTGAGTTGACCGTCTGATAGTATTGTTTGTAATTTTATGTCAATAGAAAAAATACACGTTTACTCCACTCAACATTTACGTCCACCTGGCAGAGCAGATAGAGCTTCCAAATATAGAGTGACCGGTGAACTAGCATAAAATATCAGGTAGGTGGCATAGGAGGAAATCATCAATATCCCTGACCCTTGGAAGTGACCTTGGTCCCAAATGGCATTAAGTATTTGAACAACAGTTCCTCAAAGCCACATCTATTATAGAAAAGACAGAATGGAAAGGGTTAACAGAAGGAGAGACAATCAGCCAAGTGACACTAAACTGTGTAGAATTTTGCCCTCCATCATACATAGAGCAAGTGATTTATTTTATACATTTCATCATGAAGAGACAAGGCTAGAAAACACAGACACAGTAGAGGAGTCTAATACCACTCAGTTTAAACTGAGGAGTAAGAAATTTAGCGGAGACCCGAGGAATCATTTTTTTCATCCAGAGGGTGGTTGGAATCTGGAACGGATGGCCTGAGGAGGTGATGGAGGAGGCAGGTACTCTCACAGCACTGTGTAGACAAGCACTGGAATCGCCCAGGTACAGTAGAGTGTGGACCAAGTGCTTGTAAATGGGATTAGTGCAGAAGGGTATTCACTGGGTGAAAGACATTCTTGCCATAGAGGGAGTACAGAGAAGGTTCACCAGACTGATTCCTGGGATGGCAAGACTTTCATATGAAGAAAGACTGGATAGACTCGGCTTGTACACGCTAGAATTTAGAAGATTGAGGGGGGATCTTATAGAAACTTACAAAATTCTTAAGGGGTTGACAGGCTTAAGGGGTTGGATGAGGCAGGTTAAATGCAGTTTAAGATTATTCCCAAGGACCGAGTTGGGAAAGTCCAGAAGTGGTGAATCTAGGGGTCACAGAAGGTTAAGGTTAAGAGGGAGTCTTTTGGCTAGGGACCAGAGATGAGAGAAAAGGTACAGGATTTTTCAGCCACAGAGATTGAAAGTGGTGAATCTGTGGGTCGAACTCTCTGCCACAGAAGGTAGTTGAACCATGTTTCATTTTCAAGACACTGGCTATGTTCAGTTATGTTCACCTTGTTATGGGAAAGATGTTATTTAAGAGGGTGCAGTTTAGATGTGCCGGGACTCGGCTTGGGGCTAAGAGGGATGGAGAGAAGGCAGGGATGGGATACTGAGTTGGATGATCAGCCATGATCATATTGAATGGCGGTGCAGGCTCGAAGGGCCGAATGGCCTTCTCTTGCACCTATTTTCTATGTTTCTATGTATGGACATGGTAGGCCAAAGGACCTATTTCTGCGCTACATGGTTCCAAGGCTTTGTGGTTCAGACCATGTGTAATTTTTCACAAATACGTGGTGTCTGTACAACTAGAGCTGTCTCAGGATTGTCATGAATTGCAGTAACAAACCACCAGAGCAAATGCTCATTTTACTGCTGTTTCCTGAGTACAAACATTCACCACTAGAGGGGGTTAGTGGACTGTTTATAAAATGTACCCTTGGCTAAAGGTATGATGACATAAGGGACTACAGGTGCTAGAATTTTGAACAAATAACAGAGCATTGAAAGAACTCAGCGAGTCAGTAGAATAAAAGGTGTAAGTCGACATTACGGGTTGATACCTTGAATCAGGACTGAGAAGGAAAAGAAAAGATAACTGGTACAAAGGAGGGTGAGATGGAGACTGGCAGGTGGTAGGTAGACGCAGTTGGGGAATGAACCAGGTGAAAGGATGCACACACTAGCAAGCTGAGGCCTAGTCAAAAATGAGCAAATGGCTGGAAACTGGTGAGGTTACACTTTTGTAACACTTTGTCAAGAGTCAAGAATGTTTTATTGTCATATGTCCCAAATGGAACAATGAAATTCTTACTTACGCCAGCACAGTAGGTATGGAAACATAATAGTCTGTAAAGACATTAATAAACAACATAAAGAAGTTCAGATTATATAAAAATAAACTAACAATAATAGTGCAAAGCCAAAAACAGCACACACCCCCCTCAAGGCTAAGTAGATTGAAGCTTAGTTGGAAGTTGTAGTGTTTAATGCCTGATGGTTGTTGGGAAGACGCTGCTCCTGAACCTGGCTGTTACAGTTTTCAGGCACCTTATTCCTTCTTCCCCATGGCACGAGAATTGAGAGCGTATTTTGTGAGTCTCTGATGACGCTGGCTGCCTTTTTGAGTGAGTCCTGTAGATACATCCAAAGGTGGGGAGGTCCGTACCCGTGATGGACTGGGCGGTCTTCACCACTTTCTGCAATCTTCTTCATTCCTGGACATTCGAGTTGCCAAACCAGGCAGTGACCAATCCAGTCAATATGTTCTCTACCGTACACCTGTAGATGAGAGTATTCGTGTGAGATGTGATGTCTTATTCCAAATACCCAGAGAACCATGAATAGGCATGGAATAGAGGGACATGGATCATGTGCAGGTGGAGGAGATGAGTTGATCTTGGCAATATGTTCAGCATAGACATTGTGGCCTGAAGGAGTGGTTCCTGTGCTGTGCTTTTCTAAGTTCCGTGTTCCAACCACCATAGCAGGGCATCACTGAGGTCATAACTCTGAGAACAGGGTTTGATATGAAAAGCCCATTCACTTTAGTTTATCATGGACGCCTTTGCAGATTTACAGTGAGTTGGAAGGTAGCGGAATGACCATGAAATCTTAACTGCCAGTAAACTGTAATAAAAGTAATGGAGAGAGTCATAGGGAGATGACGTCCGACCTTTGACACAGCGAGTCCATATTGACCCATTTTTACTCTAATCCTACCTGAACCTATTTTATTTTCCCCACACTCCCATCAACTCCCCCCAGATTCTTCCGCTCACCCATGTATTACCCATGTAATGGCCAAACCGATCAACGTGTCTTTGGGACGCGAGAGGAAACTGAGTGCCCAAAGGAAACCGCCACAATCACAGGGAGAACAGTCAAACTCTACACAAACAGCGCCCATGGTCAAGATTGCAGCCAGATCACTGGAATTGTGAGACAGCAGCCCTACTTGTGAATGGTGTTAGTGAAGCAGTGTAAAGTTAGCAGTTAGTAAAATGAACCGCCTTGAAGTATGAGGAAAAGAGCAAATGATATAGAATCCAAGTAGCATTCATTCTACACTCATCAGCTGTGAATGAAATTTAAACTGATTACCATTCTCCACAAACTGCCAGATTCCCCACATTGACTTGTCAGTTTGCATCAGTTTGCATCACACAAAAATAGCCCAGTTAATTGACTTATGCTCCTGATAGTTTTTGTCTCATTCGCATAATCACCTTATCAAGATATCCTTCTCATCCTTTTCTCCCCTGTGGCTCTTACTCAGGTCTCTCATAAATGCAATTACATGTCATTATAATGATAAATATTTTCCAGGCGTTAATCAGGACTAAATCAGTTTAATTACCTGTTCAAAAACTGCCAATCAAATGCAGGCGCAGGACGTATGTATTTGAAATAAGCAGCCGAAACATGGTTACTAAAGAATCTATTGCTTGTATCAAAAATAGGTGTGGCACGTTCTTCTGTGAGCAAGGTTAGAATACAACCCATAATGTGCGTCTGATAAACCACGTCAATGCCACATTGAATCTTTAGAAGATTGCATTCTGTTAAGCAAGTGCAGATTGAGAAAATATATTTTTCTGTCCCAAGTCTTTCAAAAAGTTACTGATTGTCCTTCCAAGATGTTACGAGACATTACAAAACTGCCCTGGTATTTGGTACCCCTTGCTGTGAGGCAATGTGTAGAAGTGGAAAGGCCATCGAGTGTCCCCAAGGTCACAACTCTGAGCGAAGCTCGGGCTGGGGAGGTTCCTACAGGAAGAGGAATAAGAGAATGTGGAGGAGAAAACCTTCTGCACAGCCTTGAATTACCTGGAAATATCACATAGATATAACAGTCAAGGGCCTTCCCAAGTGACTTGGGGAAAATAGTGATGGAGGAAGATTATGACAGAACAATTAATGAAAGGGAAAAGTGTCAGAAGAACAGAGTGCAACATGCACTGAGTATCTGTAGAGGTTACACCCACAAGACTCTGTCAAAATAGATTTGTGGTTTCCATCATTTGTTCTAACCAGAAATAGATCTGTGCCTAAAACGCAAAACTGTAAAATGTGTTCTTGGAAATTAAATGTGACAGTGTTTCATTCTTTCTGCTTCCTTGAGTTCTACCTCCATCTTTGGTTGGTACCTGGTGTAACTGTGTGCACCGGTTGCTGAGAAGCAGCTTCTTGGTGCTCTGCTTCTGGCTGTCGAGGGGATCTTGTCTCTTTGTTTTCAAACCCTGTTGAATTAGAGAAAGTCACGGTGCATGCATGGAAAGAAAGATACCATAGGTTTGATAATCTAGAAATGTCCCAAAGGATTTTACATCGAAAGAGAAAGCAGTCACTGTTATGGATTACTTCCACAGAACAGGCAATGGCATGACTTTTTTTTCTCCAATCTCTTCCAATGACGTTGGTCAGGGGAATGGAAAACGTGACCTGGGCGCAGATTTGGAACACTGATTGGTGCGGGTATGTGGAAAATGCTCATGGTTTAGATGGAAGTGAGCAGAAATTCAACATGCTGAAGGATGAGTGCGGAGGGTTAGTCCAACAACTACATCTAGTGCCATCTGTACATTTGATACAGTGATCATGCTACTGCACTTACTGAATGGGATGGTGTTGAGATTTTAAGTTCAGTGCCCTCTTAGGATTAGGTGAAGACATAAAAGAGAACATTTCAACCAGCCCCTGATACCTCAATACTACCCTTTGTTTTCTCACCTTCATCACTTATTTACCAGAACACCAATCTGTTGTGTCTATGGCAGATGTCTATGCCATATACCCACTGACTTTGAATTTGGGCTTTTATTAGAGTTAATGAATGTCGTAAATTGTTTCTTCAGTCATCTGTTTTGTTTAGTTCAGTTTAAAGATACAGCATGGAAACAGGCCCTTCAGCCCACCGAGTCCACGCCGACCAACGATCCCCACACATTAACACTATCTTAACACACTAGGGACAATTTTACATTTATACCAAGCCAATTACTACAAACTTGTACGTCTCTGGAATGTGGGACAAAACGGAAGATCTCAAAGAAAACCCACACCTAGGTCGCGGGGAGAACATACAAACTCCAAACAGACAGCACCCGTAGTCGGGATCTAACCCGAGTCTCTGGCGCTCTAAGTACTATAAGGCAGCAACTCTACCACTGCGCCACCGTGCCACCCCTGCTTTGTGATCTGTGACTTATTTTAATCCTGTACACGTGATGTTTTTTCTTGTCGTTGCCGGGCAGATCGAGTGCGTAATTGCACATATGTGTCTGTCTGTTCTGGTGGGTCCTAGAGAAAGAACCACATCACCAGGTCTACATTGGCTAAAACAACTCAATTCCATTGTCACAGAATTTGCTGTCTGCCAATTGATTCCAGTCTATTGAACCACAGGAGGGAAACTGAGGAAGGGTTTCGGCCCGAAACGTTGCCTATCTCCTTCGCTGCATAGATGCTGCTGCACCCGCTGAGTTTCTCCAGCATTTTTGTGTACCTTCGATTTTCCAGCATCTTAAACTTTCTTTTTTTAAAGTTCAGTCGACACCAACCCAGTTATCCTTGACATTGAGAAAGATGTTTCATAAAAGTGGTGCTGAAGCCACAACCTTATTGAATGTCAGAGCAGCTTGAGCAGCTGAATGGGCTACTCTTGTTCCTGTTCTGCTTCATGTACCTGTGTAGGACTACGGAACAGGGCCAGGCCATTCAGCCATGTCTCTGTTGCTCCCTCCAACTAATCGCAACATTTCTACATCCTCATCCATTTACCTGCCTTGGTTTCCAAATCTGAAGAAAGGTGTCGAAACAGTTTCCGGATTAACATTGCGAGTAAAAGCACCAATCTCAAGATTGCCACCAGAGGAAATGGTTTCCCTCCATCTCCCAACCTATAATTTAGCAAACAACGTATCATCTGTTAGTCAATCAGGCCCATTGTTCCACTTCTCTCCATTCCCATGGCAGGTACAAAACCAACTCCAAAGTGAATACCACAATTGAGAAAAAAAAAGCTGCTGGACTTGTAACAAATAAAGTCAAATGGACCAGGTGACTGGGTTATTTCAGCACAGATGTGCCGGAATGCCAGCAAATGATAGTTAGTGCTGACACAAAAGTCAAGTTCCTATCTGCTGCATTGTAAATCACAAGTACTGTCAACCCACTGGCAAGCTCTTGATATATCTGGTCTGTGTCTCTTCAAAGCAGCCCTATCATAAAGCAACAATGTCCCCTCCCTCCTTAGTTCCATCTCAGGATCAAATTCGACAGTCACTGAGAGTTTTCTTGTAACTCATCCAGAGACCATATTTCATAGTTTAAGGCAGACAGCACTGGCATTAACTGTTCAGCACACTGGGCAACTCAGTCTAATCCAAGCCTCTTAGTAATCAGGCTTCAGTACAAAGGCACTTTCACATGATACTTTTCACTATCAGTTCTGGTTAACCCCTTCCTCCCCATTCCCCTTAACATGGGCCAAACTAGCTGAGGCTCAGGAAACAAGCCCTTTATTCATGCTGCATTGGGTGATAACTTTACTTACTAGTCAGTTAACTCAATGCAGAGGAAATGGGATGATATCCCCTGAATTAAATTTAGAAGCACAGCTTGGATTATAAGGAATCATTTTATCATCAATGTTCGGCGTGGTCTCGCTGGCTGAAGGGTCTGTTCCAATGCTGTTTCTCTCAACTAAACTAAACAAAGTCATATATAGGACCTTGATGAGACTGCAGAGGAAGTATTGTGCACATTTGTGGCCTCATTATCTGAGAAAGTGTGCTTGCCATAGAATTAGTGCAGGGAAGACTCAAGAAATGATGGCTTGGTAGGCTACAACCTGACAGTATGAACCTAATTCTCCAATTTTAGGTAAACAACCATCCTCTCTTTCTTCCCCCATTCCCCCCCTCCCTTCCCTGTGCCCCACCTGGATGCACACTCATTTCTTAAGGGATTGGTGATTAAACAATATGGGGATAGGACTGGCAGTAAGTGATCAGTCATGTTCTTGATCATGGCTTGAAGGGCCTAATGGCCTACTGCTTATTTCACATGCACTGATGTTTGTCAGTGACTTGAACGGGAAGTTACAGACAATGGCTTTGATTAAATCAAATCACCACAGATGGATGATAAAAGCCTCTGCAGGGCCGAGCGCATCCCCAGACACAAGCAGGCTTCACAAGTTCGACGGTCATGCCCTGCTCATCGATTACTGTCGATGGTTGTGAAAACTGTTTTTAAATCTCTGAAAATTCAAAGCTGTCCAAATAGATTTTTTAAAAGATGACAGAATTTTAAAGAGCAATGCGAAAACTTAAATAAACCTTGAGATGCCAGCGAATTGTTTTGCTTTGTTTTAATGTTCTTAGTTGAGTTAAATAAATCAACCATTTACCATTGCTTACCTTTTTTCTGTGCTAGTGGCCCCATTCAAATGAATGGGCTCCTGGATCCTACCCCAGCTCATCCTGCATGACTTTTAGGTGCTGGATGCAATGTATGTGCCACCCCTCTCTTCAACATCCCCGCTCTCTCACGACCGCAGAACCAAACAATCCCCGTCTACCGATACTCTCCTCCGCCTAGCTGGTCCTTACCCTCAACAACTTTTCCTTTGACTCCTCCCATTTCCTCCAACTCCAAGGTGTAGCTATGGGCATGGGCCCCAGCTGTGCCTACCTCTTTGTAGGGTACGTCAAACAAACCTTGTTCGCAGGGCCGGCCTTAGGCCAATTTGACCGATTTTGCCAAATTCTGGGGGCCCCACGTTAATTTTCCGTATTTCATCTGGAAATACAAATTCGCTTTGATAAATAAATATTTTTTTTTTTTAAACATTCGCCATACGGATTTCTTTACAAAACGAACATGGCCATCAGACACAAATGATGTGTTAACTACTACTGTAGCACTTGTTATCAGCCAGTAGTTAACAAGTAGTTATACAATGTGTCATCAATGCTCTGATCCACATTCCTCAGTAAATGTAATTGTGTTTTGAGTCGCTGCCGCTGGAGCGGCCGAGTCTCTGGTCTCGGCCGCTTATAGATTTCGCTTGGGTAGGTTACACCCCAGCGGTATGAAAATTGACCTCCAATTTCAGGTAGTCCTTGCTTTCTCACTCCTTCCCCTCCCCTTCCCAGCTCTCCCACAGCCCACTGTCTCTGCCTCTTCCTTTCTTCTTCCCGCCCCACCCACCCCTACATTATTCTGAAGAAGGGTCTCGACCCGAAACGTCATCTATTCCTCCATAGATGCTGCTTCACCCGCTGAGTTTCTCCAGCATATTTGCCGACCTTCGATTTTTCCAGCATCTGCAGTTCTTTCTTAAGCACCCTCTCTCTATCATCTAATAACCTATAAAATAGCAAAAGTCGAGAGTTTAATGTCGTATCCGGAACAGAATTCCAGATAAGAAATGGAATTCTTATTTGCTGCAGCTTTACAGGCATGTCAATGCAACAACATAACAATTAACTATACAATAAATAATAATACACTAATTTATCAGCTATGCCAAGTAATTATACCATAATAGTGGAGCAGAAGTATGTAGGGCTTGTATATAATGTTAATCTTGGAAAGCTGAAAGAAACCAGATGTAACAACAACTACCGAGCCATCATGTGAAATCACGATTAGAGGCACCGGTCACAAAAGTTGAATCGCTGTGATTTTGCTCACGTAATGACCAACTTTCAGTCCTCAATCACTATAACACGGATTTATTTCCCTGCTGACAGGCACCATTTGATTATTTCTGCCCCGAGTTCTTCCCAGTTACAGTATTTCAATTTAGTAGATTACCAAACAGATCATGTGCTCTTTATCAACGAGCACTTCAATAAATTAGCCATTGAAAAGCTGACAGTTGGCCTGAATGCCCATCATCACTAAATTATGGTTGCTGCCAGCAAGTGTAAATATAGTTACAATGAGAGCACCACCACTTTATGTTAGTATTTAATGCATGCTGCTTGTAATATCATCACAAAGATAACTTCTTTAAAGATTTTACAGGCACTATATTATGAGAGCTTATTCTGATAGGTTGGGGGAGCTGAACCCGTTTCTTGATCTGTATGTTATATATAGTTTAAACTGTAAATATATGGAACATTTGGATTTTTTTATTGAGTTGTTCCAAAACAATGAATCCTTTTCCCAGCTCCTCAACTCGCCCACGTAGTGTGACATACGTAAACTTAAAACAATTCACATAACCCACAGTTTCCTTTGTGCATTACGATCATTCATTGATTCAAAAATAAATAATAATAGACTAATTTATCCAAACTGGCCCTTTGAACCATCGAGTCCTTGCCACCCATCAATCACCCATTCACATTCATTCAACCATGTTCCATTTGTTTACAGTGCAAACTCTATAAATATCTTTAAACTCTTTGAACCCTATAAATATCCCACTTTTGATCCACTCCCTTCACACTGAGGGCAATTTACAAGCTCACGCATCCTTGGGATTTGGGAGGAAACGAGAGCACCCAGAGGAAACCCATGTGGTCACAGGGAGCGAAACTTCACACAGGCAGCACCTTAAGTCAGGAATGAACCTGGGTATCTGGCGCTGTGAGGAAGTGGCTCTACCAGTTGGACCCTTGAAGACTGAAAAAGGTGAATTTATTATGGGGAACAAGGAAATGGCAGATGAGTTGAACAGGTACTTTGGATTCGTCTTCACTAAGGAGGACACAAACAATCTTCCTGATATAGTAGTGGTCAGAGGATCTAGGGTGACAGAGGAACTGAAGGAAATCCACATTAGGCAGGAAATGGTGTTGGGTAGACTGAAGGGTGATAAATCCCCAGAGCCTGATGGTCTGCATCCCAGGGTATTTAAGGAAGTGGCTCGAGAAATCGTGGATGCATTGGTGATAATTTTCCAATGTTCTATAGACTCAGGATCAGTTCCTATGGATTGGAGGGTAGCTAATGATATCACACTTTTTAAGAAAGGTTTTTAAGAGAAAACAGGGAATTATAGACCAGTTAGCCTGACATCGGTGGTGGTGAAGATGCTGGAGTCAATTATAAAAGATGAAATAGCGGTACATTTGGATAGCAGTAACAGGATCGGTCCGAGTCAGCATGGATTTACGAAGGGGAAATCATGCTTGACTAATCTTCTGGAATTTTTTGAGGATGTAATTAGTAAAGTGGACAAGGGAGAGCCAGTGGATGTAGTGTACCTGGACTTTCAAAAAGCATTTGATAAGGTCCCACATAGGAGATTAGTGAGCAAAATTAGGGCACATGGTATTGGGGATAGAGTGCTGACATGGATAGAAAATTGGTTGGCAGACAGGAAACAAAGAGTAAGGATTAATGGGTCCCTTTCAGAATGGCAGGCAGTGACTAGTGGGAGTACCACAAGGCTCGGTGCTGGGACCGCAGCTATTTACAATATACATCAATGATTTGGATGAAGGGATTCAAAGTAACATTAGCAAATTTGCAGATGACACAAAGCTGGGTGGCAGTATGAACTGTGAGGAGGATGCTATGAGATGCAGAGTGACTTGGGCAGGTTGGGGGAGTGGGCAGATGCATGGCAGATGAAATTTAATGTGGATAAATGTGAGGTTATCCACTTTGGTATAAAAACAGGAAGGCAGATTACTATCTAAATGGTGTAAAGTTGGGAAAAGGGGAAGTACAATGGGATCTGGGGGTCCTTGTACATCAGTCTATGAAAGTAAGCATGTAGGTAACAAGAGTATAGGAGCAAAGAGGTCCTTCTGCAGTTGTATAGGGCCCTAGTGAGACCACACCTGGAGTATTGTGTGCAGTTTTGGTTCCCTAATTTGAGGAAGGACATTCTTGCTATTGAGGGAGTGCAGCGTAGGTTTACAAGGTTAATTCCCGGGATGACGGGACTGTCATATGCTGAGATAATGGAGTGGCTGGGCTTGTACACTCTGGAGTTTAGAAGGATGAGAGGGTTTCTCATTTAAACATATAAGATTGTTAAGGGTTTGGACATGCTAGAGGCAGGAAAAATGTTCCCAATGTTGGGGGAGTCCAGAACAAGGAGCCACAGTTTAAGAATAAGGGATAAGCCATTTAGAACGGAGAGGAGGAAACACTTTTTCTCACAGTTGTGAGTCTATGGAATTCTCTGCCTCAGAGGGCGGTGGAGGTCGGTTGTCTGGATACTTTCAAGAGAGAGCTAGATAGGGCTCTTGAAGATAGCGGAGCCAGGGTATATGGGGAGAAGGCAGGAACAGGGTACTGATTGGGGATGATCAGCCTTGATCACATTGAATGGCGGTGCTGGCTCGAAGGGCCAAATGGATGGTTGGGGAAATAGGGATGGAGAAAAGAGAAAGAAACTGGATTATGGGGGTAGCTAGAGTGAAAGGAGAAGTGTGGTGGGGGCAAAGGATAGAAAAAGAGGGGTGTGAGTACCTGAAATCAAACAGTTCAATGTTCATGACTTAATATGACTTAAAATTCCAGAAAAATTTCAGTGGCAGCATATGACAGAGTGTGTTGCAAGAGAAGTGGCGGGAGACTGAGGAATGGACTTCCTTGGAAGTTTTTGTTGGCAGAGCAACAAAGCAAAGGGAAGATTTAAATTTGAAAAGCTCTCAGTAGTAATATTGTTGAAGAAAATCAAGAAGTAGTGGGGGTGGGGGGGGGGAGTTGGTCCCACGTTTGTCTTTCATATCGCCAGCCAGGAATAGTTTTCACACAAGTGCTGCTTGTCTCCTTCAGCGAGCAGAAGTCATCGGGCCAGGTATTGTGCGGATGTATTTTGTGGACACCTGTTGAGTACTGATTGCAGTCTCATCTTTGAAGCTGTGCTCGTGTTAGCAAGCAACATCTGTGGGGAAGACTTGGGCTTTGTTCACTCTTGGGTTGACAACTCAAGTTAGATGTAGTCCTGGAGTCCTGGTGTAAGTTCTAGGAGGCAACACAAGTTCTAGCTGGCAGGTGGAGTCTCCAGGCAAGAATGCTGTGCTCTCATTAGTACACTAACATACCATGTCATATCCATGTTGGCACAGTGGTGCATAAACATAGAACAGTACAGGAACAGACCCGTGATGCCAAGCCAAACTCCTAGCTGCCTGCACATAATTCATATCCCTCCATTCCCTGTATATCTATGTGCCTATCCAAATGAGGGAGAGGGAGAGAGGGTGAGAGAGAGAGACAGACAGACAGACAGACACACACACACACACACACACACACACACACAGACACAGACACAGACACAGAGATAATTTTTTACCTGATAAGCTGGATAAATGAATCCCAGACCATATGTAGGAGATAGGGTGAGGATGGCCATGTCAGGACTTGAGGATTGAAGATATCTCAGAGGGTTGGAGGATTGGAGGATATTGCAGGGACAATTCATATGTATGAGGCCTTGCACTTTGGAAGGTCACACCAAGGTAGGATCTTCACAGTGCATGGAAGTGCACTGGGAAGTCTGGTAGAGTGGAGTGATCTCGGAGTACAAGTACATCATTCATTAAAATTGGCCGATTAGGAAAAGGGGAGATGCAACGAGACCTGGGTGTCATGGTACACCAGTCATTGAAAGTAGGCATGCAGGTGCAGCAAGCAATGAAGAAAGTGAATGGTATGTTAGCATTCATAGCAAAAGGATTTGAGTATAGGAGCAGGGAGGTTCTACTGCAGTTGTACAGGGTCTTGGTGAGACCACACCTGGAGTATTGCGTACAGTTTTGGTCTCCAAATCTGAGGAAAGACATTCTTGCCATAGAGGGAGTACAGAGAAGGTTTTTCAGACTGATTCCTGGGATGTCAGGACTTTCATACGAAGAAAGACTGGATAGACTCGGCTTGTACACGCTAGAATTTAGAAGATTGAGGGGGGATCTTATAGAAACTTACAAAATTCTTAACGGGTTGGACAGGCTAGATGCAGGAAGATCGTTCCTGATGTTGGTGAAGTCCAGAACAAGGGATCACAGTTTGAGGATAGAGGATCGAGGGGAAAAGGACCGAGATGAGAAAAACATTTTTCACACAGAGAGTGGTGAATCTCTGGAACTCTCTGCCACAGAAGGTAGTTGAGGCCAGCTCATTGGCTATATTTAAGAGGGAGTTAGATGTGGCCCTTGTGGCTAAAGGGATCAGGGGGTATGGAGAGAAGGCAGGTACAGGATACTGAGTTGGAAGGTCAGCCATGATCATATTGAATGGCGGTGCAGGCTCGAAGGGCCGAATGGCCTACTCCTACACCTATTTTCTATGTTTCTATGTTTCTATAAAAGTGGTGTTGCAGGTAGCTAGGGTGGTGAAGAATGCTATTGGCATGCTGGCCTTCATCAGTTAGGGAGTTGAGTATGGAGCTATGACACATTATATTACAGTTGTTCATGATGTTAGAGTTGCCACACTTGTACTACAATCACCCTCCTACAGGAAAGATGCCACTAAGCCAGAAAGAGTGCAGAGATGATTTACGAGAATATTGACAGTACTCGAGGGTTTGAGCTTTAGGGGGAGGTTGGGCAAGTTACGACATTATTTCTTGGCAAGCAGGAGACAGAGGGGTGATCTTATAAAGGCATGTAAAATCATGAGGGGACCAGGTGGGGTGAATGCACAGTCTTTTTCCCAGCTAAGGAAATTCAAGAAGTAGAAGCATTGGTTTAAGGCAAGAGGGGAGGGATTAAATCGAAACTCTGTGGCATTAATAGAACCACTCCAATAGTTGATCAATGGTCAATATGGACTCGATGGACCAAAGAGCCTGTTTGCATGCTGTATCTCTAAACTAAACTAAAGCAACCTGAGGGGCAATTTTTTCACACAGAGTGTGGTGGATACATGGTAGAAGCTGTGCAGGTCGGAACTGCAGATGCTGGTTTAAACCGAAGATAGACAGCATGGAACAAGCCGTCAGATTAAGTAGTTGAGATAGGTGCAGTAACAACATTTAAAAGGCATTTGGATCAGTACATGGATTGGAAAGATTTAGAGGGATATGGGCCATGCACAAGCAAATGCAACGAGTTTGGCTGGGGCATCTTGATCTGCATGGAAGAGTTGGGCTGAATGGCCTTTTCCCATGCTGTATTACTCTCTGATTCTATGACTCTATGTCCAAAATGATTTGGAATAAAAAAGAATTAGAATTTTAACATTGAGATGTTGGGTAAACAAAGTGTGGTGGTAGTTTTGGATCATTTTAATTGGATGGAATGAAAGTATAATCCAATTTCTTCTCACTTTTAAACAAAATTGGATTAATCAAGGATTAATCAAGAATTTTAACTCCAAGGCACCACAGGATTTATGATAAATCCAATGATTTAACCAAACCAAAAGAGACGATTGTCAAACATGAATGTGTTGCCGTTTCCTGTTGCCAAGTGATACCTGACCCACTGTAACCTGAGCTGCACGTTCCTAGACTTCCAGCAGCCTCTGAGCTAATCTGAGCAACTCACTGCCCCTCTCCTCCCAGCTCCAATGTCCAGTGAGCACAGCCATGCAGAAGATTAAAACAGAGATAAAGTTTGACCTGGTTCCCGATCACCCTGTTGCCTCGAGGTTTGTCCAGGAACTGAAGGATGCTTTGGGTCAGAAAGACTCGGAAAGAGTGAGCTTCCTCCTCCAGCAGCGGGCTCACTGTGTCAACGCCATCATCGAGCTCTCCAATGATGACTGGATGAAAGATCCATCTGTTCAGCTGGACCCTCTCGTGTTGCTCGGTCAGACATTCATACTTCATTCGAATTAGACTTTACTCGTGTTAACGGGGCACTTTTGACAACTTTCTTATCTATTAATGTAAAGAGCTCAATTTGTTTAGCTTTAACCAAACTGCAACTGCCTCTCCAAAGACTACAATGAAAAATCATTTTTAAAAATATCAATTGAACACTATGTCAGCAATAATATTGACCATGGGGAAACAACACTTTAATACATTTTGTTGCATGAATGTTTTTTTTAAGTTGTAGTTGAGTTTATTATTACATGTACCAAGGTGCAGTGAAAAGCTTTTTTGTTGCGTGCTTTCCAGTCAGCGGAAAGTCTATACATGATTGCAATCAAGGCCTCCACAGTGCACAGATACGGAATAAAGGGAATAACGTTTTGTGCAACATAAAGTCCAGTAAAGTACAATTAAAGACAGCCCAAGGGTCTCCAATGAGGTAGATGGTAGGTCAGAACCATTCTCTAGTTGGTGATAGGATGGTTCAGTTGCCTTTACATTGATTTCCCATGCAAAATGAGGCCATTGATCAATCATGTTTGCGATGCACAGTCACCCTTTGTCACTGTGTGTCTAATGTGACTTTGAATGTGCCTTAAAATGTATGCATTGCTGAACGAGAATTTGCAAAACTTGTCTTCACCCTCAGTACACTCTTCTCACTTTCACCAAGGTAAAGATGTAGCCATGGGCACTCGAATAAGCCACAACTATGCCTGCCTATTCGTCAGTTACATCCTTGTTCCAAACATACACTGGCACCATCCCCCCAACTCTTTCTTTGCTGCTTAAGAAGGAACTTCAGTCTGAAGAAGGGTTTCAACCCGAAACGTTGCCTACTTCATTCGCTCCATAGATGCTGCCTCACCCGCTGAGTTTCTCCAGAATTTTTGTCAACCTTCTTTCTTTGCTGCATTGACAACTGCGTCAGGGCTGCCTATTGCACCCAAGCAGAACTTGGTGATTTCATTAATTGTACCATTATCTTCTACCCTGCCCCCAAATTCACATGTTTTATCTCTGATAGCTATCTCCCCTTTCTTGATCTCTCTGTTTCCATCACAGGGGACAGACTATCAACTAACACCTACTACAAACCTACCAACTGCCATAGTTATCTGGTCTGCACTTCCTCCCACTCCTCCCCTTGTGAAGATGCTACCCTCTACTCCCAATCTCCCCATCTCCACTGCATCTACTCCCAATAGGTGGCTTTCCACTTTAGAGCATCCCAGATGTCCTCTTTCTTTAGTAAACATGGTTTGCCTCCAGCTGTCGTAGATAGATCCTTCACTCACACCTCCCCTGTGTCCCAAAGTTCTGCTCTCCCTCCCCCTCCCCCTGGACAGAACCAGGATAGAGTTCCCCTGCTCCTCCCTTTCACCCCACCAGCCTCTGCATACAATGCATCATCCACCGACATTATCAGCGCCTCCAACGTGATCCAGCCACTAGTCTCATATTCCCATCCCCACCCCTGTTACCATCTGCAGAGACCAACTCCTTGGTCACGCATCCCCTCCCACCCTTAATTCCTCATAATGTTATCCCGGATCCTTGATTCTCCTACCTCTTCTTTGACCCGTGCTTTGAACTGGCTGGAGTCTAGCTGAGAACGTGTGGAAAGCACACATGCTCAGCCTGCTATTTGCAGCCTCTTACAACACTGAAGTCACGGAGCTAGAAATATATTTATGCTCAGTTGCCAAAGACTGATCAGAATGTTGGAATGGTGTACATAGGAAAAGAAACACAAACATCCGAATGAGACAAATCACCATGAAGCTAAAAGTGCTTGTGTTCCAGCACATTTTTCCAAGTCCTAATGCATGTAAGAAAGGTCAGCAAGAGATGGAGGAGGCCATAGCATTTAAACCTGGCCCTATCCTTATCCACCACAATCCAGGAACTGCACCTTATAGAGGTTACTGGGAGTCAACGTTTGAGTATTTCAATGCAGGGTTCTCAACGCTATATACAGTATATCCTAGTGTTATAGCCAGTACTATATCTAGTTACTATTTCTGGGTGCTATATCCCAGCATTATTTCTGGGTACTTTATCCAGATGATGTATTGTGTTCCTCTCCCTGGGTACAATATCGTGCTTGTATAGCCTGGTACAATATCAAGGTTTTACATCCATTCTTGCATCAGTTACTGTCTCTGAGCTTTATACACTGCTGGTATATCCAGGTACCATGCCCTGCATTACATACTTTGACTTGCAGTATCATGGTTTACCTAGAATAACTGATAATTTATTGTATATTGACGGTGTGTTTTATGTGTTTAATGTGCCTGTAAAGCTGCAGCAAGTAAACATTTCATTGTTCCAGCCCCAGTGTATAGGACAATTAAGCACTTTTTGCTCTTTAGTTTAGTGATACTACATGGAAGCAGGCCCTTCAGCATACGAGGTCCATGCCTTACATCGATAAACCATGCATGCTAATTCTGTGTTATCTCACTTTACGATCTACTGCGCATTAGGAGCAATTTTATAGAGGTCAATTAACCTTACATATCTGCAATCTTTAGGATGTGGCAGGAAACAGAGCACCTGGAGGAAACTCATGCAGTCACAGAGAGAACGTGCAATCTCCACACAGACAGCACCAGAGGTCAGGATCAAACCCTGGTCTCTGGAGCTCTTCAAGAGAGAGTTAGATTTAGCTCTTAGGGCTAAAGGAATCAATGAATATAGGGAAAAGCAAGAACAGAGTACTGATTTTAGATGATCAGCCATGATCATATTGAATGGTGCTGGCTCAAAGGGCCGAATGGCCTACACCTGCACCTATTTTTCTATGCTTCTATGTTTCAATGAGGCAGCACCTCTCCCAGTTGTGCCACATCAGTATCTTGACTGATACCGCATACTAATATTACACCCTGACATTGTTTTGGGGTATTATACACTGGTACTACATCAGGGGTCACCTTCTTTAGTACGATATTCTGATGATATTTACAGTTACTGTATCCAGGTGCTGCATGGGTTCCATTAACTGGCTTTTCCACTGGGTAATGTCTTCAGTTATTATTTCTGGGGATCATGCCCTGCTGCTGTTTTCGGGTCCTGTAACCCAGGTTATTGTTTTGCTGTGCTACATCCCAATGGTACATCCCGGAATGGTATCCAAAAGATGTTAAGATTAATTATAATCTCTCTGGTGCCACCCAACCATGGTTTTTTAACCCTGGAGCTTGAAATTTGTCCCACCAGTTTCCTCCAAGTCGAAAAGGCTTTTGGCACTTTGTCCTTCATCAGTTAGAGTATTGAGTATAGAAGTTGGGAGGTCATGTTGCAGTTGTTTCAAACGTTAGTGAAACTGCATTTAGAATACTGTGTTCCGTTCTGGGCAACATGTTATAGGAAAGATTTTGTCAAGCTTGAAAGGGTTCAGAAAAGATTTACAAGGATATTGCCAGGACTAGAGGGTGTGTGCTATAGGGAGAGGTTGAGCAGGCTGGGTCTCTGTTCCATGGAGTGCAGGAGGATAAGGGGTGATCTTATAGAGGTGTATAAGATCATGAGAGGAATAGATGCACACTCTTTTGCCGACAGTAGGGAAATCGAGGACCAAAGGACATAGGTTCAAGGTGAAGGGGAAAAGATTTAATAGGAATCCGAAGCGTAACTTTTTCACAAAAAAGGGTGGTGGGTTTATGGAACAAGCTGCCTGAGGAAGTAGTTGAGGCTGGGACTATCCCATCATTTAAGAAACAGTTAGACAGGTACATAGATAGGACAGGTTTGGAGGGATATGGACCAAGCGCAGGCAAGTGGGACATTGTTGGCGGTGTCAGCGAGTTGAGCCGAGGAGCCTGTTTCCGCACTGTATCACTCTGTATCTATGAATCTGTTTCAGGGATCATCAGGTGCATTTTAAAATCTCTAAAACCAGACGGCATGGCTCCGATGGAAAGAGGAGCGAGATTTAAGAGGGACCTCAGGGGCAACTTTTTCCATTCAGAGGATAGTCCATAGCTGGAACAAGCTGCTGGAGGAAGTTAGAGAAGTGGTTACAATTATGATTTTCAAACGACATTTGGATAGATAGAAGAAAAGGAATGGTTTAGAGGGATATGGGCCAAATGTTAGCAAATGGGACTAGCCCTGAATGCCAAGTTGGCTCAAGTTGGGACAAAGGGCATGTTCCCATACTGTATAGTTCTATGGCTTTATGACTATTCCTTGAAAAATCTAAGCTTTTAATACAGAAGCCTGGATCGTGGTCAGTTGGCTACTGTAGCTCAAGCGGTGGGGTACTCTGCCAATACTGACTCCAGCTTTAACCATCAAAAATTCACAAGACAAAAGTCAAGGTTCTGAACTCAAATCAGCAAATCCCAGTCCATATTTGTGAACAGAATAATTGCCAACAAGCAGACAGAACACTTGAAAATCCACTTGATTATTGTGTGTAAGTATATGAAACAAGTCCACCACCCATCCCCAACTCTGTCAATATTGAGATTGTTACATGACAGCAGATTATTAATAGCGACACAATGGATGATAAGCTCAGAAATGCTAGGATATTTATAGCATAACAATAGCCTGTGCCCTTGTGTATATAATAGTGGGGATACAGTCAGGGTTAAAATAAACTCCAGACACTGCTCTTCAGGCAATGGACAGAGACCCTCTGCATCGGACACAGATATTCCTGCATTTTGAACAGAAGCAGCACATCATGCCTTCTCAAACTGTGAAGCGTCGTGGCCCAGAGACATTCTACCACTCCCTGGTGGTGGGAGACCTGGCGCTGGTCCGAGCAATGGTCAGCGAGTATCACGAAGATGTGAACTTGCTCTTCGACATCTGCCATGATGAAATGGAGTGGCAGGCCAAACCCTTGGCAATGGGCATCTCAGGTATCCACTGCGCACGGCTTTCTTGGTGTTGGCGTGCTAGACGACCGTACGAGGGGAAAGGGGAGACGGTTGCCAGCTTTGGCACATAGGGGCATGTTGTTGGACTCGTTGATTGACCACCCATTGTGGGATTGAATGGGCAATCAGCGAGGCCAGTTTCACTCTCGAGTGCAAAGACCAGATTGGTCACGTTGTGTAGACTGTGCTGCAGGTTGCAGGAAGGATGTGGTAGCAATAGAGAGTTTGCAGAAGGGATTCACCAAGATGTTGCCTGGAAGTACAAGGAGAGATTGGGCTGTCTGGATCTATTCTCACAAGAACATAGGAGGCAGAGAGATGGCCATACTGAGGTTTATAAAATTATGAGGGGAATAGATGGAGCAGAGAGTCTGAGTTTTTTCCCAGGGTAGGTGAGTCTGAAACACAGGGTCACAGATTTAAGGAGAGGAAGATAAATGTCTGTTCCCTATGATTGTGTAATTACTGCAATCTGATGATCAGTACATGAGCTGCAATTGCTCCTCTCCCCAGGTCACTTTACTGTTGCCACCCCTGCTGTGGTCCATAAACTCTGCACCCAGGCACCTCCCTCACTGAGCTCCCCATTGTAGGGATCAGATCGGTACTGTGAGATGTTAAAACATTCCTGTGAAAAGTCTCCTCAATTGTCTAGTAAACATGCAGTTAAGCAGAACCAGCGGTTTGATTTAAGATTATTGTGTTTATTTTGACTGAGGCCAGCGTTTGAATATGCCTGACAGTGGAATATGAAAAGTTGGGATGTTTCAGCAAAAGTTGGCAATTAGTGTGGAGCAGATTCACATCTAAAGGCCTGCTGCTAATTAGCAACAGTAAAACCTGGCTGTATGCAATGGGGGACTTTGTTCATTTGTGGCCAGTGGTTTCCACACAAAGATCTTCTCACAGGACTGCTCATTCCCAGTGATCATGTCTGCTCATTGCAACATGGGAGTGAATAGCAAGCTGGGATTGTGCAAACTCTGGCCCCACCGCTGATCCCAGCATGGAAGCCCCGTGACGCAGTGATGCAGCGGCTCAAGTTGCCCCTGTACACATGTGCAACCTCACAGATAGAATATGCATCATGTTTACCTGAGTAACAGCAAAGTATGAACACACAAAGCTTAGGGCTACTCCCTCTATGTAAAGCAGTGTTGGCTGGTGTATGTAGATGGACACCAATACTCTCTGTATGTAAAGCAGCGTTGGCTGGTGTATGTAGATGGACACCAATACTCTCTGTATGTAAAGCAGTGTTGGCTGGTGTATGTAGATGGACACTAATGATTTAAATAAGGTCAGTGACCCTGAATTAAAAGGTTAATGCAGGCAAGTGGCTTGTTAATTTTTTCTTAATTTTACTTTAACAGCATGTGTGTAAATAATTTCACAAACTTCAAGGGTTGTCAATACTTTTCCTTATTTTAATATTTTAACTGTTAAATAGATTTGAACTGTTTCTTTTCAGGTCTTCGATAATCATAAACATTTAAAAATATTGCAAAGGCCTTTGACAGCAGTCAGATCTGGAGGTCACTTACTATGCGTGGCTGAAAATGGGTTGGTTTAGCCGTAGAGAAGCATTTTAAACATCTTTTTGTCTGTTTTTTTCACTTGTTCTCAAGTAAGACCACGACTTCTAGTCGATAGTGCTGTAATGTACATCGCGGAGGCAGATTAGACCAATCTGGGTTTGAAACAGAGATGACAGAGTGTAAGCATGTTGTAGCATCAATGCCTCTTGATTGACAAGATTCTCTTTTCCTCTTTGCTTCCGCAACTTCCTCGTACAAGCGAGCACTACTTTTTATATGGGTACGTGAAACAGGATGAACCAATGCTTGTCATTCTCAGTAGCTGTGTCAATGTGAAAAACTCTTCAGCCCAGGTATCCAACATTTATAGGTTATCTCTGCAGATATTCAAAGCACTTTATTCGTCCCCGAGGGGCAATTTAAAAAGGCGCATTACAGTAGCTTTTTAAAAAGGGACACAATCAACAAACATAAGCAGCACGCATACTGCACAATCAACCAGCACACGCATTTCACAGACACACTGCACAATCACACAACACACACCGCACATCAACATTCAACACATAGCAATAGTTTTAAAGTGCTTCCTAAGTGCTTCAATTAAAAAGTGCATATAGAAGGTTATTTCATTTCATATGTTCATGAGTCAGTGATCAGCATTAAAAAGCTGGACAGCCCTGGGGATGAAGGTTGCCTTCCTCCTCTGTGTCCGGCAACCCGGACAGCGGAGTCTGCGTCCTGAGGGGAGCCACTCAAACTCAGGAAACAGGATGTGAGAGGGATCCTGAAGAATCCTGCGTGTTAACTTTACAGACTGTTGGTCGCATAGGGCAGTGAGAGTTCGGACGGGCTGCTCGATAGGAAATTCTGCAGATATGAAATGCCAAAGGTAGTTCCAGGCACTGGCAATGTTTTTGAAGTTCAATGTGCATGCACTAGAGGGAGCACACAGCACGTGAAATCAGCACGAATGGAGTGGAGTAAAGATATTAGTTGCAAACAGGTTATTAAGCCATAGAGACATACAGGAGGGAAACAAGCCCCTCAGCTCACTGAATCATTAACCTATCATTAACCACTTATTTATGATAATCCCAATTTATTCTCCCCACCCTCTCATCAGCTCCCCCTCACTTCCACCTCCCACTTATCACCCCAATTCCACCACATACCTACATACTAAAGACAATTTACAACAGCCAATCAACCAAATAACATACACATTTTGGAGAAGTGGAAGGAAACCAGACAAGGTGGGGAAAACCCACACAGTGACAGGGAGAATATGTAAACTCCACAGAGACAGCACAGCACAGGTTGCTGGAGATGTGGGGAAATGGCTCTGTCAGCTGCACCACCATGCTGCCCAAGTGGTGATGGTCAACACCTAATCCTTAATCTGGCAAAGCTACATTTATTGTAAGTGATACCCAGGGCTGTTTACCATATTCTTACATGCACTGCTGAGTTCATTTTCCAATTTGTGATCATCCTGTTTTGTCAGTGTGTTGGTTACTGTGTTTTCTATGGCATAAAGTGCCAGTGAAGTATCTTATTGGCTACACAGCATGTTGTAAACTCACAGAAATCATGGAGAAATAGTGAATGAAACAGGCCCTTTGGCCCACTGTAACCTAACCAATCATCAACTACCTACCCATACCTATCCCATTCATCATCATTTGATCTGTAGCTCATTGTGCCTTGTTGATTCAAGGGCTCATCCTGTTACTTCTGAAGTATTGTGAGAATTGCAGCTAACACCACCTTCTCCAGCACTGTGTTCTGGATTGCAACCACCCTCCGGGTGAAAATAATATTCCTGAAATCCTCTTTAATTACTCCTTACTCCTGACCTTACACTTAACCATAACCATATAACCATATAACAATTACAGCACGGAAACAGGCCATCTCGACCCTTCTAGTCCGTGCCGAACACATATTCTCCCCTAGTCCCATATACCTGCGCTCAGACCATAACCTTCCATTCCCTTCCCGTCCATATAACTATCCAATTTATTTTTAAATGATAAAAACGAACCTGCCTCCACCACCTTCACTGGAAGCTCAATCCACACAGCCACCACTCTCTGAGTAAAGAAGTTCCCCCTCATGTTACCCCTAAACTTCAGTCCCTTAATTCTCAAGTCATGTCCCCTTGTTTGAATCTTCCCTACTCTCAGTGGGAAAAGCTTATCCACGTCAATTCTGTCTATCCCTCTCATCATTTTAAAAACCTCTATCAAGTCCCCCCTTAACCTTCTGCGCTCCAAAGAATAAAGCCCTAACTTGTTCAACCTTTCTCTGTAACTTAATTGCTGAAACCCAGACAACATTCTAGTAAATCTCCTCTGTACTCTCCCTATTTTGTTGACATCCTTCCTATACTTACACTCTGATCTTAGATAACTTTGTCATCGAGTTCAGCTTCTAACTATTGGTCTTGATTTATGATTGTCACATGTATTGATATACAGTGAACACTGGACACAGAGTAACTCAGCATCTCTGGAGGACATGGTTAGGTTTCGGGTTGCACCCTTCTTCAGACTGAATGTGGTGGGGGGAGAGAAAGATAGAGGAGAGGAGGGTCAGGACAACAGCTGGCAAGTGATAGGTAGTTAGATGGTGGGGTGAGGGGGGGCAGGTTTGATAGACAAGTGGTTGAACAAAGGCCAGAGATAAAAAGACAAAAGGTGTGAGATAAGGATAGAAGAGGTTCCAATTGTGAAGCTAAAGGAAGAAATAGAAGTGGAATGGGAGAGGGAGAGGGAGGGGGAGAAATGGCTGCACATCCAGCAAAGAGAAGGGTGGTCACTTGTCAAGCTTTTTGCCACACTGACCTTTGTCCAACCATCTGCATATCAAAAAAAACCCTCACCTGCATCACCAGGCTTTGTCAATCTACTACAAACCTACCAATTCATTCTGTTTCTACCCTATCTAGGTATCCCATAATTGTGTACACTGCTATCAGCTCTCCCCTCTGCTTCCTCTAGCGCAAAGAAAACAAGCCCAGCCTAATCGGTCTCCCCTCAAAATCAAAATAGTTCATAATCCTGATCCTAATGAGACCCTATTCCAGGGGCAATCGCTCACCAGAGAATTCCTGTTTGACTCTCGCTATATTCTTACTCATTCTATGGTTTGCATCGACATTCACCTTTTTTTTGTTTTAATAGCTCTCTTAAAAATGTGCATCCCATGCATTACCTTTAGGAATTGAGTATAGGAGCAGGGATGTTCTACTGCAGTTGTACAGGGTATTGGTGAGACCACACCTGGAGTATTGCGTACAGTTTTGGTCTCCAAATCTGAGGAAAGCCATTCTTGCCATAGAAGGTTCACCAGACTGATTCCTGGGATGTCAGGACTTTCATATGAAGAAAGACTGGATCAACAAAAAACTCCAAAGCAAAATATAATTTCCAACAGACTGTAATTCATGCTTAAAGTCTCTGCACATGTGCATGTGGAAGCTCAAGAGACTGCAGATGGCAGAATCTGAGTCAGGAACACAAAAAACTGTCAGTTGAAAGAATGGACCCGCCGGAAGGCAAAGGTAATTCCCTTCTGTGGGACAATGAGGCCCGGAGCTGCGGGAGATAGAGAGAAAGGGCCAGAACATACTGGTGCTTGACGGAGAGGGTCGCAAGTAGGATGCAGAGGGAAAATCTTTGGGAGAAACAAGGAATGGACTGTAGGTAAATGAGATCCTGGCTGGGAATAAACTGGGATGCCTGGATATGGAGCTGGAAGCCACATGAGACAGGATGGTGGCAAAGTGTCCAGGAAAGAAATGTGGCTGTGGTAGACAAGGGCTCTGGAAGGTCACGTGGCTGTGGTAGTGATTTTGTGTGAGTGTGGTCGAAGCACGGGAGTGTGGGAGAGAGGAGCAGTGTGGGAGGGTCTCCTGTATTTGCATATTTAGTACAAATTAGTAAAACATCCAAAACATCCATCACCCCATGAGGTGATCATTAGGATGGCCACCCAACATATTGGCTAAAGTGGAGAATGTTTACGGATGGTGATTAAGGAAAGGAGAGAAGACAAGAGATGGGCTGCTTCAGGAAGGATGTTCCAGTTTAAGTCCAGGGGAGCTATAAACTCCCTCTAATGGTGGCATCATTCCCATTTGCATCAATCAACAGGCCAGAATTGAAGAAGTGCCGAGATGTTGAAGGGCTGCAAGGTGATAAGTGATTAAATGAGGAAAGGTTGCAGGGAGGGGAACTATTGTACCTCCGTGACTTGCTGGTATACCAGATAATATGCATTGTTTCCATTGTCCAATGTAAAATTAAATCTTCTTTCCACAATTCATACCACAATATTTTACAGCAAGGAGCTATTGTCGTGTTAAATTACACCATAATTAATTTACTTAAAATTAGCAAGTGCCCCAGGGCTCCACATCATAATAATTAAAAAGTGTTCTTGATATAATGAGCTGGAGGCTTATTTGAAGCAGACATTTACACTAATCTGGGTGTATTTAATTACATTAGTGCTCACTATCCCATCTATATCAGCAGATCCTTCCATTCAGAAACCTTGCCGTTGAGCAGGAGAGCAGTCTGATTTTATAGGGAAATGCCAGCCATAGAAGCATATACATTACCATAGAGCAGGAAAAGTGCTTCAATGTCCAGCAACTTTGAAAACAAGATTGGAAGATTTATTTTGCTCAGTATATTTAGCTTTATGGGACCAAACACGGGGGGGTGGAGTTAAGATGCAAACCAGTGTTGGGAGAGAAACTGAATTTCCAATCCTTGTTGCTATATGCACATTCGGTTGGGCAGCTACTAGGCACTGAGTTGCAGAGGTCTGAGATCATTCTCCTTTCTGTGCTAAGTAGGGTAGGACTAGCGGGCAGCAGCAGAAGTGAGAGGTTGGGCAGGCTAGGATTGTATTCCTCATAGCGCAGGAGACTGAGGAGTGATCTTATAAAAGTGTCCAAAATCATGAGGGGAATAAATAGGGTGAATTCACAGTATTTTTCTCAGGGTAGGGGGATCAAGAATAAGAAGGCATAGGTTTAAGGTGAGCGATGAAAGATTTAATAGGAACCTGAGTGGCATTTTTTTCACACCGTGGATGGTATGCATATAGAACAAGCTGCAAGAGGAAGTAGTTGAGGCAGATGCAATCAAAACATTTAAAAGGAGAATAGATAGGGTGAATGTCGAGAGTATCTTACTTAGGGTAGGGGAATCAACAACAAGAGATTTGTTGAAGGTGAGAGGAACAAGATTTAAAACAAACCTGAGGGGCAACCTTTTCACCCAGAGAATGGTGGGTATATAGAACGAGCTGTCAGAGGAGGTAGAGGAGGTAGGGGAGGATGGTGCTGTAGTACCATTGTAGTTTTGTTTAGTTTAGTTTAGAGATACAGTGCGGAAACAGGCCCTTCAGCCCACCAAGTGGGTGCCGACCAGCGATCCATGCACACTAACACTATCCCACACACACTGGGGACAATTTACATTTATACCAAGGCAATTAGCCTACAAACCTCTACATCTTTGGAGTGTGGGAGGAAACCAGAGCTTCCCGGAGAAAACCCATGCAGGTCACAGGGGGAGAACATACAAACTCCATACAGACAGCACCCGTAGTCAGGATCGAACCCGGGACTCTGGTGCTGTAAGGCTGCAACATTACTGCTGCACCACCGTGCTACACTCTTGAATAGGTACATGGATACGAAATGTTTAGAGGGATATGGGTCAAACATGGGCAAGTGGGACTAGCTTAGATGGGGCATCTTGTTCAGCATGGATGAGTGGGCCAAAGGGCCAGTGTCCGTACTGTATGACTATGTCTCCATCTAAACAGATCCCATTTACCAGCTCTTGGTCCAAATTGAAAGGAGATGAGGTCAAAGGAGCTTCACATCCAGAGAATGATCTGAACCAGTCATGATGACCTGAATTGATTAATTCGGCAGTTTACATACAAACATAGAAAATAGGTGCAGGAGTAGGCCATTCGGCCCCTTCGAGCCAGCATCACCATTCAATATGATCATGGCTGATCATCCAAAATTAGTACCCCGTTCCTGTTTTTTCCCCATATCCCTTCAGATTCCATTGAGCCGTAAGAGCTAAATCTAACTCTCTCTTGAAAACATCCAATGAACTGGCCTCCATTTACATGGAAACCTGGTTTTTAGTAATGAGATATGAGGATCGCTCGCAAGACCAGGTATTGGTGAGTCACCTTCATGAACTGCTGCAGTCCTTCTGATGTAGATGCTGTTATAGGGAAGACTTTTCCAGGATTTAGACCGGTAATGATGATGGAACAGTGATACAGTTGCTCCTTAAGTTCAGATAGTTTATGACTTGGAGATGAACTGTAATGTGACTGTACATTTGGATAGATCTATAGATAATAAGGATTTAGAGGGATATAGGCCAAATGCAGGCAAATGCCACATTAGTCAGCATGGACAAGTTTTCACATTTTCACAAGTGCTTGCTTCCGTGCCGTATAATTCAGTGACTCGAAGACTCTATCAAAGAGAGGACCACAACATATGCCATAGTGAACAGAACTGGAGAAATCCCAACCCTTGCTTTATGGAAGGACAGAGACGGTGTAATGTAGAGTTGGTACTGGTATTAGTTTGTTATTGCACTTGTACCGAGACACAATGAAAGCTTTGTGGGTCCTGACGCAGTGACACTGACAGTCCTGCTCTTTCCTTACACCACAGGACTCTGGTCTCTGGAGTACAAACGAGAGCTGAGCAGCCCCCTGTGCATCGCGGCCAGTCATGGCTACACCAACTGCCTGCAGTACCTGCTCCAGTGCGGGGCCAAGCCCAATCTGATTCCAGGAAACAGGAGTGCCCTGCACACAGCCTGCACCAATGGCCACACCGACTGCGCAGAACTGCTGCTGAAGTACGGCGCCAACCCTAGGCTGCTGACCGAGGAGGGAATGACCACCCTGCACCTCTGCAACACCCACCCTACCTATCGGTGAGTGCTCACAGGCAGGGCTCAGGACAACGGCAACTTGCAATGTGGAGACACAAAATGGCTCAACGGACACGGACTTGTACTCACGTGGTAACTTTCACAAGCCCAGATGCCCAGAGATGCCTTTTTTCTTGGGATACTCTTGAAATGTAGCTACTATCATAAAAAGGGAAAGGCAGCTACTACTAATTGTACCTCCTGGATCCCACATAGAAACATTAAAAAAAAAGGAATACACCATTCAGCCCTTCGAACCTGCTACATCATCCATTGTGGCTGCTCCTCTATCTCAATACCATATTCCCATTCACTCTCCATGGCCCTTGATGCCTTCTGCATCTGGATGTTTACCTCTCTCCTTCTTAAATGTATTCAGTGACTTTCCAGTCCCCTGAAGTAGAGAATTAATTGGGTCCCCATTCCCTGTCTTCATCCCTGAGTGGAGGCAAGTGTCCTCATCTCAGTCCTACACCTCTTGCCCTGTAGGTGGAGACTGTGACATTTGATTGAGGATAAATCATCCCAAGGGAAAGGCTACACTGCCACCAGCCTGTTGAGCGGTGTCAGAATTCTGTAGGTATCTATGGGATCCCCATCCGTTCCTCCAAACTCCAGTGAATGGACACGTTATTAATCAACCTGTCTTCATAAGGCAGACTTGCCTTCCCAGGAATCAGAGATGAAAAACTGTTCTTGCTCCTGCACTCAGATCCTCTTGCAATGAAGTCCAATTGCTTACTGCACCTGCAAGCTTGCTTTCAATGACTGGGTTTACAAGATTATCTAAGTCTCTATAAATCAATATTTCCCAATTTAACACAATATTTTCAGTTTTTCCAATGAAAGCAGATATCTGCGTATGCAGCTACATTGCAGAGCTGTGATTCTGCCCAACTCAATCCATCACAGTCACTTTGCAGCCTGTTCATCCTCTTAATTGCACAGTTTATAGTCATCAACAAACTTTCACTCAATCATATTCTATTTCCTCATCTAAACCATTGATATTATGAATATCAGAGGCCCACACACACACTGATCTCCGTGGTATCCTACTAGCTTCACCCAGATAATAACCATTTTATCCAACTGTGCGTTTCCAGTCTGCCCATCAGTCCAATTTTCAGTCCATTCCAACACATGGCTTTCTATGCCATACACATTAATGTTGGACACTTATATTTGGGACTTTATTAAAGGTTTTCTGAAAATCAACATTCACCACAGGTTTTCCCTTTTATATTAGACTGGTTACAATCTGAAAAGAAACTTCTGTAAGTTTGTCAAACATGATTTCCCATCCAGAAATCCATACTGACTTTATTCAATCCCATTGACATTTTCTGATGTCCCGTTATATCATCCTTTACAATAGCCTCCAGCATTTTACCCACTGCTGATGGTACGTCCACTTGTCCTTCGTCCTCTCCCCCTTGTTTTCAAACAGTGGGGTTATAGTTCCTCTCTCCATTCTGCGGAAGTTATTCTGTAATCCATGAAGTTCTGGAAACAGATAACCGTCCAAGAATGCGTCCAAGAAGGGAGAATGAGGGGTGAGCTTATAGTGGGTATGACAGGTAGATGTCAAAACATCTCCACAAGTGGAAGAATGTCAAGTGCGGGGACATAGTTAGTAGATTAGCGGACAAACATTTAAAACTGGGATGGTGTGGAACATTTCGGAGGGGATGGTGAATATCCAGGACCCTTGCCCCAGAGGGTGTTGATTCCGGAACAGTGGGGTAGTTAAAGAGAAAGTAGACCATTTATTGGAAGATTAAGGAATTGAGGGAAACTGGCACAGACGTGATGTAGGGTCCTGGGTCACCTTAGCTAATGATCATGATGGAGGGACCGACCGAGTGTCCTACTCCTGTTCCTGTTTTCTGTCATTTTCTTGTGTTCTCCTGGATGCAAATTGCAGGCCCTGGGAGATTTATCAGCTCTCTCAGCCGAAGTGGGACAAAATCTAACACATTGTGTCCAACCTCAGATGCAGAAAAGAGTTCCTTCATGGAGAACATGTGACTACATAAATCCTTTCTCATTTGGAACCAAATGCCCCGGGGGAAGAGATTTGGCTAAGGCACGAGATGGGAAAAGGTTTTTATCGCACCATAGCAGTCAAGTCTCAGGGTGAAAACAATGTTTTAGCCTCCATCTGTCTGGAAAGCAATGGGAACTAATAGCTAGTATTGACACTTGGGAACCATCATTATGTAGTGAACTTAATAAAATATCCGAGCGCGCTTTACAGAGAGACATGTGCGTGAGATTTGACACTGACCACAAAATGAGATGGAAGAAAAAGTACCGCGATCTAAAACTTGAGTCGGAGATTAGCAGAGGAATTACAGGGATTACTAATAATTGAAAAGGAAGACAATACCTGAATTCAGTCTAAAGAAGGATCCCAACCCAAAACATCACCTATCCATTTTTTCCAGGGATGCTGCCTGACCTGCTCAGTTAGTCCAGAACCTTGTGTGTTTTTTTTTGTAAACCAGCATCCTTGTTTCTACAAAATGATAATGCTTTCCCGCTTTCCTTCGCTTGCTTAGGTGTGCAAAATTACTCCTGACGTACCGTGCAGATGTCAACCAGTTGACCGAAGGGGACCGTGAAACCCCTTTGCATGTGGCAGCCAGGCATGGCCTTCACAATCATGCCCACCTCTATCTAAGATATGGGGCCACTGTGGATGCAATGAATGTTGACTGGGTGTCTCCACTGAGCAGTGCCTGTGCCAGCGCAGTGGAAGCAGAGAAACAGAATGACTATCTCCAAGTGTGCAAGATCCTCATTGCGTACGGTGCCAGCATGAACTCCGTGGACAATGAGAATAGGACCCCACTGCACAAGGCCTCCAGAAACGCCAGCCTCCAGCTGGTCCAGATGCTGCTGAAGAATGGAGCAGATGCAAACCCCATCGACTACAACGGGTCCTCACCCTTAGCCAATGCAATACAGACTGCACCTTTTAAGGAAGAGCTTGATCCCCATTGCACCGTACAAGCCTTACTCAATCACGGATCCCACAGGGTGTGGCCAGCGGCCTTTCTGAAGGTAACATTAATGCCAGTGCGCCAGAGGCAGAATTGTATCTACTCTGAGATATAGAGTCTTAGAGCGATTCAGCTCGGAAACAATCTCTTCAGCCCACCAAGGGCAACCACTCATTTACATAAATGCTACATTAATCCCATTCTTCCCACATTCTTATCAACTCCCCCCAGTTTTTACCACCCCCACAGCAATTCGTAGGGTCCCAGATACCTGCTGGAACATCTTGCGGTGTGGGACAAACCTGCACCCAGAGGAAACCCACTCTATTCACACAGAGAATGTGTAAGCGCCACAAAGTTAGGATCAAACCCGAACTCTGGGGCAGTGGCTTCTGTGCAGCCCACCGATAGGCAAAGAACGTTTTAAACCAGCATCCCCTTAACTAGCAACTTCTCAACAACTCACATAATCATTAATGTGATAAAACATCTCAAAGTGGTCACTGGGGAAACTGTCAAACAGATTATATAGCCAGACAGGTGACAAAAGAGATATAGAGGGCCTGACTGGAAAATTTCCAATGCACCATAATTCTGATAATCACTGGCTGGTTTACTGGACTATTAGATGTCATTCTTAATGTAATTGGACATTGCATGGGATTGTAATAAATCTTCCATTGAACCCAGTAAATTTAAAGGGAGCACAGAGAAAGGGGTCCTGTAAATTTAGAGGGAGAATGGGGACATGGTGAGTGGAAAGGGAATGAAGGGGAACGGGATCCGAGCAAATTAGAAAGATGACCAGTGAGCCAGATGCAAAAATGTTAGGATTTCCAAAGAGTAGGAGAGCTGGATATAGGAGTTGTCTTGATTCCACCGTTTGCAAGGCACATGACCAAATAGGGAAACTGAACCACCAGCCATGTGGCTCAAAGTCTGCCAAGGGTCCGTGAGGACAACAGCAGGCACAGCAGAACCACATACCATGGTCAAAGATTTGATCAATCCTCTATCTCCTTCCACAAGGAAATGAATTATGAATGGTGCCCATGGGAACCATATCCGTGTGGAAGGAAGAAAGAGATACCTCCCTGGCAAAATGCTATCCTTGTAGTCGCACACGTCAACAGAGGTTTGAAGAACAGCATCTGAGCTCGTTGGTTAATTATCACAAGAGATTGTTTCATTTCCAGGTGTTGAAAAGTTGTGCTGCTTCTCCCAAGACCGTCGAAGTCTTGTTTAACTCCTATCAACACATTCAGGTCACAGAGGAGTGGATAGAAGCTATACCTGACGAAATATTTCAGGTATACAGTCCTGTTAAAAAAGCACAGAACATTTCAGTGCAAAACAGGGAAATCATCTCTTTGTGTTTGAGTCAAGAGTCTACAAGAATTGTACACAACAAAGCAATGTTAATCCATAGCATTACTTAGAATGTACTACACCAAATAGCTCTCTCAACTTTAGTTAAGGCAGTTTATGTTATAACTAGCCCTCACACTCACACACACTGTATATCACCCAACTTCATTTGAACTTTATATATCCACCCAATTTTCTCTTAAATCTATTGAGACAATTCGCTACAGCCATTGTTTGTGAACATCAATCTTGCATCTCATCACTGTCAGGGTAAAGAGGTTTCTACTGATTACAGTAATGGATTAATTAGGGAGTCCCTTATCGTTAAAACCATTAGTTTCCGATTACTTTACAAGTGGAAACATCTCTATGTTTAACCTCATATCAAGCCCTTTGTACTGTTATGGGTCTTTGTCAGGTCTCTTTGGATTATCTTTAATAGTTATAACACTCTTATACTTCATACCACAACTGATAAAAGTAAGCACCAGTGTGCTGCCACTCTCATGGATTCTTGCAATTGACAAGAACCCTGTTGCAGTGAGTCTTTTAGAGTCATAGAGTGATACAGTGTGGAAACAGGCCCTTCAGCCCAACTCACCCACAACGGCCAACAATGTCTCAGCTATCCTAGTCCCACTTGCCTGTGCTTGGTCCATAACCCTCCAAACCTGTCCTACCCATGTACCTGTCCAACTTTTTCTTAAATGATGGGATAGTCCCAGCCTCAACTACCACCTCTGGCAGCTGGTTCTATACATCCACCACCCTCTGTGTGAAAAAGTTACCCCTCGGATTTCTATTAAATCTTTTCCCCTTCACCTTGAACCTACTGTATGCCCTCTGGTCCTTGATTCCCCAACTCTGGGTAAAAGACTCTGTGCATCTACCTGATCTATTCCTGTCATGATTTTGTACACTATAAGATCTCCCTTCATCCTCCTACGCTCCATGGAATAGAGACCCAGCCTACTTAACCTCTCCCTATAACTCACACCCTCTAGTCCTGGCAACATCCTCATAAATCTTTTCTGAACCCTTTCAAGCTTGACAATGTCTTTCCTATAACATTGTGCCCAGAACTAAACACAATATTCTAAATGCGGTCTCACCAACGTCTTATACAACTGCAACATGACCTCCCAACTTCTATACTCAATACTCTAACTGATGAAAGCCTTTTTCACCACCATATCTACCTGTGACTCGACCTTCAAGGAACCATGATCTTGTACTCCTAGATCCCTCTGCTCTCCAACACTACCCAGAGGCCTACCATTTACTGTATAGATCCTGCCCTTGTTCAACATCCTAAAATGCACCACCTCACACTTCTCTGTATTAAATTCCATCAACCATTCCTCTGCCCACCTGGCCAATCAATCCAGATCCTGCTGCAATCATTCACAACCATCTTCACTGTCTGCAAAACCACGAACTTTTGTATCATCAGCAAACTTGCTAATCTTGCCCTGTATTTCCTCATCCAAATCATTGGTGACAAACTGGTAATGGGCTCAGCACAGAATCCTGTGGCACACCACTAGTCACAGGCTTCAGTCCGAGAAGCATTGCCTTTTTGTTGGCCTTTTGGTTATTGAATTCTAACATCACAATCTGAACTGTAGCTAAGTCTGGTTTGCAAGAAACTGATGGATCAAGACATTCTTACAGTGTATGCTGATCTATAAAACTAAGCATGAACTTTTCTCTGTCCCCTAGATGCATCGGCCATTCTACGAGTCCCTCTTTGCTTTAACTTCTGCTCCACGCTCCTTGCAACACCTGTGCCGCTCTGCTGTCCGGAAGCTGTTTGGAAACCAATGCTCCACTCTCATTTCCCGGCTATCGATCCCAAAATGTCTGCATGGATACCTACTCCTGGAGCCAGAAGGTGTGATATATTAATCCCTTGCTCACATTCTCTCATCTTCCCATTCCCCGAAAAACAAATATTGCATGAAGTTTAAAGACCTTGTGGAATCTGCAACCCTGTACAATTATTTCATCAGATAAGACTTGCGTGTCTGGACCTTGAAGATTATGGGGTGCTCATATATAAGAGTGTCCAGTGATAAAAGGAAAAGCGGCGATGGAAAGCAATTATTTCCTCCAGTGGCTGAATCCAGAAATTAAACTTTGGGACAAATATTTGTGTGTGAGAGGTATCTCCTAAGTTCTGCCTCGTATCTGGCATAGGATGTTCGCTCTGCTCACTTGGCGGAAAGGGGCTAGCTTCAAGTCAAGTCAAGTCAAGTCAAGTCAAGTTTATTTGTCACGTACACATACGAGATGTGCAGTGAAATGAAAGTGGCAATGCTCGCGGACTTTTGTGCAAAAGACAAACAACCAAACAACCAAACAAATTATAAACACAATCATAACACACGTATTCTTTTACATAATAAATAATGGAAGGAAATACATTCAGTAGAGTTAGTCCCTGGTGAGATAGGCGTTTAAAGTCCGAATGGCCTCTGGGAAGAAACTCCTTCTCAACCTCTCCATTCTTACCGCATGGCAACGGAGGCGTTTGCCTGACCGTAGCAGCTGGAACAGTCCGTTGCAGGGGTGGAAGGGGTCTCCCATGATTTTATTTGCTCTGGAGTTGCACCTCCTGTTGTATAGTTCCTGCAGGGGGGGGGGGGGGGAGCTTTGTGTCACTTTAACACACATGATTGAACTGTGTTAAACAACAGTGAAGTAGATGGGAATATGTAGTGAATGGATTGTATGCAATATGCGCATCTTTCTGTAATCACGCATGTGCGTTATGATCAATCAAGGCATCAGTATTAAAAGTAATTTCTAAGCGTGTATTTTTCCAGAGGAGGTAGTTGAGGCTGGGACCACCACAACGTTTAAAAAACAGTTAGACAGGTACATGGATAGGACAGGTTTGGAGGGATATAGACCAATCGCAGGCAGGTGCGACTAGTGTAGCTGGGACATGTTTTTTTTTTGTTTTTTTTTTTTTTTATCAAAAAATGTATTCAATATTTACACTACAATAAAACAAGCCAGAACCCACCACCATAAATACAATACAAACATATATCCATAATAAACTATTATACAATTATGATACAATCCTTATTGAGGATACATTCAACACCCTGCGGAGCCCAGCGGTCCCTGAACTCCCTCAGGGTAGCTGGGACATGTTGGCCGGTGTGGGCACGTTGGGCCGAAGGGCCTGTTTCCACACTGCACTGACTCCAAGGACTTCCAAAGATCGAACTACACATCTCTAGAAAGGTGGAACATTGTATTGTGTGATTGCAAATACCGTAAGATTTTAACGTGTTTTGGACGAATCATATGTTGCCTCCTTGTTTCTGAGTTCCGCGGATGCTTTCACCGTTGCCCTGAACCTGAAGGATTGCTCTTTTCCCAATTGCCATCGTGTTGCTCGTTCAGTTGCCTCGGTGCTGAGCGTTCAGCAGGGGGCGATAGTGCCACAGGATTGATACTCAATGCCCGATGACCATGACCATTGGCAGGTATCCTGAGGGAGAGCTCCACCGTCAGTGGGGCAGAGTAATCCACAGCATTTAAAAAAAACACCTTTGTTACCTTTCTGCAAGAAATGGAGAGTGCTTTCATTCTTGTCACAGTGCAATGATCTGACCAGGTCCCTTGGAACATGGCAGAGATTGTCACTGTACATGCAACCAGAGACAGAGACTAAGACTTTTGCCTCCATCACAGTGAGGAGGTGCTTGGTGAACTCACTGTGGTGGATGTTAATTTGTGTTTATTGTATGTTTTGTTATTTATTGTTACTGTGTATGACTGCAGGCAACGTAACGAAAGGTCTGAATGACAATAAAGGAATCAAATTCAAATCAAATTCAAATTCAACCTATGTCTGTACCACACATGCAGACTGTACTGCTTGGGAACAGATGGAACGAAAGTGCTTCCAGTGAGATGTGCATATTGAAAGAGTCAGAGGTTGTTGTGTGTCTCACAACCAGAAATTATCAATGCTATTTCACTTCAATGGGATTCAAACATTAATGACAGAACGTTACTGCAAAGAGAATGCAGCAACGAGAAGTCCAAGTTGCTGCTTGCATCGCCGGTTTGTATATGTCAAGCACGGGTACAACAAACTTGGCTCGCATATACACAGGGGATGAGGGCAGTCGTGAAACCGACATCACACTACCTGGGTGTCTCCTGACAATTGTAATGTATTCTGCTTTAAGGCCCATGACAAGCATACGATCGTTTTGCTAAATTTCCATCGGCTTCCCTTGTTTTCACGTCTGAAATGACACCCGCATTTGCTGTCCGCTGAATGCGTGGCTCGAGAAGAAGTCCTCCTTGCATCTCTCCGTATTTGCTTTGCCATCACTTTTACGACTTGCCCTTACTTTTCCCCTCGATTTCACGCAGACACTTCTGGTAAAGAGCGTAACCGCACTCCTCCAAAACAAGCCTTGAAAAAAAACCAGACCGTCAAAAAACAAAACATTAACAAGAAACATGTTTAATTGGTACATGGATTTGCTAATGATACGAATCGATGGGCTGTTTTATATATTTTTAAAAAATCTCTTTTGTCATCACAATCTCGTCCTGTTAATAACATTTAACATACCAAGCAAGGGGCAAAACACGTTGTTAATTTAAAATGCATTAGCATTAATATAACATTTTCGTATTTCACGGAATGCAGCAAATTACAAATATTTTGAGAGAGAAATTTTGATGAGAAAAAAAGCATATTCTCCTTGAACATTTTATAATGTTATCATAAATCATTAAGACTACAGTTCCTATATTGATGCGTTTGGGGTAATGATTTACAATTTCATAGTGTCTGGTATACTATTTGTCTAATGACTGTGCGATTAAATTCACTTTTTAAATGACCCATGACTCATTTCATGGTAATATATCGAGTCTATGTGTTTCAATCCGTCAAATGTAATTGAATAACACTGCATTTAAAATGTCTCAGCCTGATTGTGCCACAGCTTTTAAAAAGGTAATGCTCAACTTGGGAGTTTGTACTATATTCTGCTGAAAACTTGAATTAATTCGCATGTGATATAAATCGACGATGTGGAGTGTGACGGCGGCGGGTGAAGCAGTTACAACACTGCACGCATCGGCAACTAATGGGACAATGGCCTTTGGTGATGGGAGATGGGAGGCAGTGGGGAGACGGGGAGTGGGTGGGGCATCATTATAAGCGTGGACCGGCGTTCCCGGTCAATGATGCACGAACAGTCCGGCAGATAACGAGCAATCATGAGCCCGTCCAAATCATGAGCAATATGTCATTTAGCTGTTAAAACAAAGGCCATGAGCCCATGATGTGTGTTCATTCTTTGCCCTTGTGAAGGTGAAATCTTTAACCTGATCTGCACACATTTCGAAGCTGTCGTTTGGGAACCGGATTATCATAAATGGGAAAAATCCTTCAGACCCTACCCTTCGCCCGCCAAAACCACACTTTAATCGTTTTCACGTTCTCCAACTCTGGAGAAAAGCCACAGCAATTTCCGTTCTCGCCCACTCCTCACATATAACCCCTTCTGCCTTATTTCCAACGTGTTCCTTCGGTCCTCAGCTACAGGTCCCTGTTATTGCCGACTCGCAGTCCTCTCCACCACTCCCATTCTCACTAGGAGTTGGAGGATTGTTACACCCCTGGTTCGTAGCCTCACAGCGAACTGCTACCGTGTTCCGTTGATGGGATATATTTTAATAAATAAAGCATCTTGACAATTATAGTGTTTTGTATAAAATGAAGAAGCCAGTTGTAAGGCAGGCGGAGTCCTCACCCCTGTTGGGGTTCACGCTATTGGGCAAAGACGAGTGCAGTTGTTTATTAGACACTTGGAGACGGCGGTGTTGGGGTTCAATATTCCAGGATGATTATGTTTATCCGAAGTCGGTCCATCGGGATAGAGGGTGACTTGCTTTCACCCCAGATGCGGGGTGACAGGTGACAACAGTGGAGGAATCGCAGGAGTTGCGGGAGAACAGGCGGGTAGTTTGTTCACGGTGCAGTCACTTTATGGGAGAGTGTGTTTGAAGCTGCTTGTAACTTCTTTCAGCCAGGGCTCCACGTGTTTTTAAACACTACCTCCTCCCCCCCTCCCCCCCCCCCCCCCCCCCACCCCTCACCCAATCCACTCCATCGATTTATGATAACGGCTAATCCGGAAATATTGACACTGAAAATGAAATACATTTGCTGAACATTACATATCATCAAACATCGGCGATCAGTGGCAGGGTTCGAGCGTACTGGGAAAAGGCCCTATGCTCGGTGGAGAAGTGAACAATTAGTGGAAGCACTAATGTTTCCAAACTGCATGTATTTTATGGGGTGTTTGATCGATTGACATGGGTTTTATTCCTCGTTCCATTCCCCCCTCTTTATACCTGAATGCGGGACATGTTTACGCGGGACCCTTTCGGATCATAACAGATGTAATTGCTTTGCAATTCCCTGATTACAGGGGGTCGGGTGGAATTTGTTTGATCAGGGCCCGGCGCGGTTCTTGCAGATGTGTTGAATTCACAGCAGCGGCACTGCCCCGACCAACTTTGTTACATGTCAATAATAGCCTTAGGATTTTCTTTATAAGTTTTATTTTTAAATGTAAATGTATATTTTCCTTTATGATGCTGGCGGGGACTATTTTATGCTTTATTACATGTATCACTGGTAAATGGATGGGTGCATTAATACCACGGGAAAGGCTCCTCACTAAGAAGAAAACATCTGTAACTCGGTGTGTGCAGACGGCACATCTGTTCATAACATCTGTCCCCAGGCACGACACTCACTTAAAAACCGGTAAAAACATCGCAGTTGTGATTTAAGCAGGAACAATCTGAATGTAACATATTAGCCCTTTGTTAAGAGTTCTCAATACTTTGATAGAATTTAATGTTACTCGATATCATTGTAGGAGAATCATTTAACATTCGCTTTGACCTTTCAAACACCGATGAATGTTAAGGGAATTTTACTTATTATTTCATAAATATGCGTTATTCCTAAATATATATACAAATAATACATTACAATCAACGCATGCCTTTTACTTATACTCATTATGTCATTAAATCAATTAAGGGTAGGGTCTCCGGATAAGCTGGGGGTGTTCTGAATGTGGACATGATTATATTAAAAAATCAGATTGTGGACCAAAGCCGATTACATCGAGAACAGGCTTGTAAAATAGATAAATAGTTCGTTTCAACAAGTGTGCAATGCATCGCTTTCTGAGGCGTTCTGAATGTCTTGGTGTGAATGGAGCTGAACACGCTACTGGCTCCAGATTCTCGGCATGCCCCCATTTCACCTGGCAATTGTCCCTCCGCAGCTGTTTGTAGCATTAGCATAGCTCTGATCTTTGCAAACAATGAACTGTACAAATGAGATAAAGACAACCCACAATTTCAAACGCAGATTAAAGGTTTCAATGGATACATGAAACGCCAGACTGCCGGGAGACAAACTGAGCCATCCCACTTTCCGATAACGGCAACTTTTATAGTGCTGTGTTTGTCAGGCGATCTCGCTTAAAGTTGGCCGATTGCTCGAAGTAGAGAATAAAAACGTCACGGGAAAAAAAAACATTTATTTTTCTCTCTTCTCGCTCTCCCTCTCCCTATGTTATGGTTTGCTGGTTATGTAATCGCACCAATTTCTCAGTTAAATCAGAGTCTACTTGATTTGAAATAATCAATTTAATGACTTCTTCCTCCCAATCGGCAGAGATCGCTAATTAGTTCGACTGTTGCGTTTTCTAATTGACCTGAAACAGGCGAATGGGTCACTTCGCAAGAAATCTCCAAAACACACACCTAAGTATCCTTCGTAATTTTACTTCATAAAAAGAAGCGCATGGCCACGATTTCAACAACCGCCCGAGGTTTTTATTTACAGAGACAGGTTTGGATGGTCATTCAGAGATCACGGAGGGAAATTTCAATATCATCTCCCTCGTCCACCCTGAGGAAAGGAGAGAATGGCGGGGTGATCACGGCTCTCCGAGCGGAGATGAGCTCGATATTTGATCTCGCCAAGGCTCACCCTAACCCCTCGGGGACATTTCCTGTTTTGATTTTTTCCCCCAATCATTTTCACCTTTGAGGCGCCACCTCTCCCCCTCCTCTTCCCTAAATAATGCCACAAGCGCCCCGTGTCCCAAACTACAACTGTCCGTTTATTAAAGGGGTCAATTGCCCTTCCGCAATTTTCCACGCGTTCAACCTCCAACTTCCGTCGATAATCGGTTCCTTTATTTCTGGTAAACGCGATACGTTTTGAAGGGAGGAGTGTGGGGGTAAATTCAGAATTATTCATTCCATCATTTAAAGTCATTGGATAAAAGTATCATATAAATCACTTCCTCTGTCTACGTTGGAGGCAAAGTCAGTGATAGCTTCCAAAAGGCCACTGGTTTACATATTTGGAGAGGAAGGTTTTTCAGGCCGAGAAGAAGTGAACAGTTTTTAAGAGGCGCCACCGGACCGATGGCCCGACCGGTCTCTTAAACAAAACAGAAAAAATGTGACTTCTGTGTATAAGCGAGTAAGATACATGCTTGCCCAATTCATTCAAACCATTCGGAAGTCACTAAAAATGGAACAATCTACAAAGGGACACGCTCCCTCCGCGCTGCAGTCGCGACTAATGCGCACAAAAGCAAGAAAGACAAAACATTCATCCAAAGGCAATGAATAAAGAAAATGCCTGATCGCAGATGAAACAATTCCCATCGTCTGGTGAGGGGGCGAGAAAAAAAGCTGAGTTGCCGGGTTTTTTTACACGCTAGCGCACTTGTAAGAATAGTTAGTGACAAAATAATGAGAGGCCATAAGTATACTGTCAAACCCCTGAATCCCACACGTTGACAGACTCGTTTTCCCATTTCTGCCTGATCAGTCCGTGATCTGAATTACCGAGAGACTCCACCTCCGTCATTAGCGGCCTTGTGCCTCGATCACACCCGCTGGATCACCGGCCGGGACTGAGGGAGCTGTCCCAAGAGAGATTGGGTGAAAGACATTTAGTTTGTATCCATTGTGAGACTCCGGCTCATTTTTAAACGATCCCACATAAATGTGCCATATTTCAGTTTGCGACCATCCACTGTTTGCAAAGACTTTTCGCAATTATACTGATGTGCGTTTTCGAATTAGTCTGGCATTTCACCCAGGCCCCAGTTTGCAGCCAAATGTTTACTTTCTTTATCACAATTCACAATGGGCTCCTGGCTCTGTGGAACTTGTTAAAGTGGAGGACTGAATCAATTCAATAATCAAGTGACGGGACAAATGTGTTTTCTGAAATGTCCTGATTTTGTCCAGCATTTCGGGGAATGTAATAACAGCGAATTTCACGCTGGAAGGATCTGAGAGCCCGAACTCACAACTGACTTACCGCCAAATGCACCAATAGCTAAAGTGCACTTGCTCTCTTGTGTTAGAATCTGCCTTCCTCCTTCCCCCTCCCTTCCTGTCCTCGACAGCCCGTTCTCGCCGTTCTTCCATCAATCTCTTTTTAGTCATCGCCCTTAATTGTTCTTTCTCCTCTCCGATTTTTTTTCGGATTTTTATTCTCATCTTCACCTACACACCACTCGTGCTTTTATCAACGTTGCCTAATTTTCATCTTTCACGTTTTCTTATTTATTCTCTCCATTCGTGTTTTTTTCCCCCCAGAGGTTCTGAGAAGTCGTATATCCTTCTATTTGCCATGTGTTACATCTCTGTAATCGGAATTGGATTGCGTAAAACTAAATGACAACGGGCATTCATTCTCTGGGGCTGTGTGTTTTGTTTTGCGTGTGTCTTCTTAATCCAGGAATAAACATCTTCTAACTCTAGGAGCCTCGAGAGATCCACATTGTACAGAGCAGCCCAGATTGATTTAACGCCATCATGTTGTGAATAACTCGTTTACATAATTGCTGGACACTGTTCTCTGAGTTGGTCAGCGGCTGATTTAGAACCACGTGGAGCTCTTTCTATCTTTCCGTTTCAAACTCAATGAATACAAGTTTAACTCAGATCTAAGTGAGAATTAGTGTGTCCGATGCCTCTACTACAGACGCAACAAGCTCTTTGTAAAGCTCTTTGTAATCCCAATGTTCCCGGAGACGACCAATTCTTCTCTCCCCTATGTAAAATCATCCCAATACATCTATTCCTTCGTAAACGGCTGCCAAAGCCGCGATAATGCAATGAAGATCGCTACGGACAGGTTATAAATAGCCGCAATAAGGCAGGAGACTACCTATCTCCCAATCCCCAGGACTGGGTTTAACCTGTGATAAATGCACAAGCCGGCTTCAGCAGCTGAGTACCTTTGTGTCGCACTCCGCGTGGTTTCAGAGATTGGATGAAATGCATCTCTCGGAAGCTGACAGTGAGGAGCCTTGGATTTATTGACATGTACCCGGTACAAGCCAGAAATTAGCATTTTTTAATATACCTTTTTCATGCCTCCAGCTTCCATATCCTCTGATTCTCAGCCTGAAGAAGGGTCTCGATCCGAAACGTCACCTATTCCTTTCCTCCTGAGATGCTGCCTGTCCCGTTGAGATACACCAGCATTTTGTGTCTATCTTCGGTGTAAACCAGCATCTGCAATTCCTCCCTGCACATGAGGAATTGGAATCTCTATTCTTCACGTGTTCCAGACCCAGGTGGGAATTTAGTGCCACAGCAATGTCCAAAGGATTCAAAACTATTCAACGCACAGGCTGAATTGCTCAGGATCGATCTTTCCCTTTCTTGGCAATTTACGATAATTGTCCACTTAACTAATGCAAATCTCTAGTTGGTGTGTTTTAATTAGTTTTTATGACTTGTTTCTGGGGGACATATGTATACATAATGAATTAAGGTTTTTTTGTTGTTGAAGCAATTAGATTAGTACATAAAGAAATGTATCAATCCCTATTTGGAACAATCTGGCGCTATTGCTTGGGCCGCTGGTAGCTCTCTCACGGGGCATCTAGGAGTTAGTTGTAAAGCGCTCTGAAGGCCAAAATGCGTTCACATTAGAACTCCAAATCCCAAGATGCTCTTCGGCTTCCCCTCTCACAAGCCTGTAACATCTTCCACAACTTAGGTATATCTTCTGGAAGAGCATGCTGCCAACAATTTTATCACAAAGATTGCGTGGAAGTTTGCTTCGAGCCTGTGTTTAAATCACCCTGTCGCTTTCCTGTAGCATTGTTTAGAATTTTCACCTGGCATATTCTGAAATCAAGTCAAGTCAAGTCAAGTCACTTTTATTTCTATAAAACATTAAAAAAACAACTCTCGTTGACCAAAGTGCTTTACATTGGTGGAGGTATTAACGTTATACAACATTGGTTCATAGATTAAGTACATACATAAATACATACATATAACCCTCCCTCAAAGGGCGTCAAGAAAGGCTTGAGAGTAAAGATGAGTTTTAAGTCTCGACTTAAAGGAGTCGATGGAGGGGACAGTTCTGATGGGAAGAGGGATGCTGTTCCACAGTCTAGGAGCTGCAACCGCAAAGGCGCGGTCGCCCCTGAGCTTATGCCTAGACCGCGGGATGTTCAGTAACCCCTAGTCGGCCGATCTGAGGGACCTGGAAGTGGAATGGTGGGTAAGCAGACTTTTGATGTAGGTGGGGGCACTAAATTGTTGGGAAGAGTGCAAGATCCTATCAAAAAATAATGTCACGGATCAGCTAACCCTTATTTCGGACACGTAAGCAACTTGCAAATGAATGCCGACTCAGGAAACATCCCCTGGGGAAGAAGGGCAAGCGAGGTTTAAGTGGAAAGATGTTTCAAAGAGCTGGCATGCGAAGATGGGCTGATTGGCCTCATTCGGTGCACTTATCACCGGGTCTGTTGTTGCATTAAATTTCAGTTTTCTGTACAATTGCATGTTTGCATCTGCTGGCTAAAGGCGTGGGCTTTCGTTAGCTGCACAGAGACATTCACAGGAGAGTGTGTGTGTGTGTGTGTGTGTGTGTGTGTGTGTGTGTGTGTACAGTGTGTGTGTGTGTGTGTGTGTGTGGAGTGTGTGTGTGTGTGTGTGTGTGTGTGTGTGGGTGTGTGTGTGGTGTGGGGGGGGGTGTGTGGGGGGGGGGGGGGGGGGGGGGTAAATGTCACAATAAATGCAGCGGCCGGGGATGCTGCTGTGGGCGGGACCTGGAGCACTCACTCCCCGTGCAGCCTCGGCCAATCGGCAGGGGTGCGGCCGCGCCACGTGACGGAGGGAAGGTTGCAAGTTTCAGGGAAATGTGAATGAGAAAAAGCCGAGCGTAATTTGAAGCTTGATGGATGTGAACCCTGGCTGCGAAAACCCCCCAACCACAGCCTGTGTCACACTCGGATTTCGAAGGAGCCCCCGGATCCCGGAGAGCGATGATATCCAGGGGAAAGCGGAGCCTCGTACCATCGGGCAACTGACTTGAGCCTTGCACCTTGGACTTGCTCAAACCTTGCCTGTTCTCCTGTCCACCCTTCTGGCCACCCTTCGCTTGTATGTGCGCCGACTTTAGCCCATTGACTGTGATGCAGCGACCACTGGGAAGCGGGACCGCCTTCAGCATAGACTCCCTGATAGGCACCAGTCCACAACCCAGTCCTGGTCACTTCGTCTACACAGGCTACCCTATGTTTATGCCCTACCGGCCGGTTGTCCTGCCTCCGCCGGCCCTTCCACAGCCGTCACTGCAGCATAACCTCCACGCCGTGCCCAACCCTCACCACCACCACCACCAAGTGAGCAACCTGGCCGGCTCTCTCTCCAACGGGTTCTGCACCAGCCTCGGCCAAGGGATGGCCGTCACTACCCTCATGGCCACTTTGCCGGGCACCGGCGAAGGCAGCCGAAGCTTCCCGCCTTCCCCCAACCGGGAGCCGGCCAGGAAGTTCATGCAGGCTCTGGTGACTCTGGACAAGACTGAAGGCGGGGTCCAACAGGAGGGCGAAGAGACCAAGGCATTCCTGTGCAAAGACGCCCCGACTCTGTCTTTTCCAGTCTCTGAAGCGGTGCACGCAGTTATTGGTAAGATAATTATTCCTTCAAAAACAATACTGTCAGTGCCAATGAGCAGGTTAAAATGCACAAAATTGTTTACAGTCGACACGTATTAACAAAAACAGCAGGGGTGGAAAGTCTTTGCGCATTCGGAGAGTTCCACTTATTTTAAGTTCAATCCTGCGCATTACAAAACGTGCCGACAGCCTTCTCATGTCTTGCGTTTCACCATTAAAACAGAGCGATCTTTGAAAAAAGTTACACATTGTTATGCGCACTAACACAAGTTTACAATTGAAAGAGAACGGACACGCTGTCTCAAGAGGTATTCGCAAAATTAAATGGATGTAAGGGATCAATAGCCTTTGTAAATCTTTCATCTTGCCTCGCTGTAGTTGAGGCCGTGTTTATTAACATATGAAGCGCGGATTTCGGATGTGCGTGTTTGAATTGAGCCGATCTCTGAAAATTCACGCAATTATTTAGAACCACTTCATCAGTTTGTCTTTAATTAATTTCAATAAAATGTTTAAAATGTAGTCGCAAATAGCCCTCCATTTAAACAAAAAGCAAACGGGTAAGTGAAAATGACGAATAACAAAACAGAGTTTTCTGAACTTTAGAAAAATGAAGTTTAAATAATTAGTTGCCATCTAATTAGGCGCGTGTATTATTGATTAGTTTGAAATTTCAAGTCCTGTTGTGTTTTCCGCCCGCCCTCTCTTTCTCGCCCAGGTGCTGTCACGACTAACAGAGGACACGACAAAGTGGAGTCGCATGTAGACGAAGATCCCAAAAGCAAAGATGAGAGTTTTTCCATGGACAGTGACCTCGATTACAGTTCTGATGATAACATCACATCGCAGGCCACTCACAAGGGGGAGGACACCGGCGCAGGCCTGGAGGAGAATCTCCACCACAAAACCACCGCAACCAGTACAGCGACGGGCAAAAACAGAAGGAGGAGAACAGCTTTCACCAGCGAACAACTGCTGGAACTGGAGAAGGAATTTCACTGCAAGAAATACCTGTCGCTGACCGAGAGATCCCAGATAGCCCATGCCCTCAAACTTAGCGAAGTACAAGTCAAAATCTGGTTTCAGAACAGAAGGGCCAAATGGAAACGGGTGAAGGCGGGCAACGCTAACTCCAAATCTGGAGAGCCGTCCAGGAATCCCAAAATCGTGGTGCCGATCCCAGTGCACGTCAGTAGATTCGCGATCAGAAGCCAGCACCAACAATTGGAGCAACCCAGGCCGTGAGGCAAAACTTTCCAACGCGGCAAGATTAGGGGCAGAGAGAGCGCGCGCACACACACTTACACATACACTTACACACACACACACTTACACACACACACACACACACACACACACACACTTACACAAAGACTAACTTCCAGAACGAAAAGCCGAGACTTGCAACGGACAGACCCCTATTTATTATAAATGAATAATTATACTTTGTTTGTATATAAAAACTGAGAGAAAATGCATCAGCCCTGTACAGTGTTTGACTGTTTTATGGACCAAAACATATCCACTGGGAATTGCGCGAACTTCTACATTCCTGGAGAGAAAAGGAACGCGATACTGAGGGTTACATTTAAAACATCTGACATTGGTGTTTTGACCACTTTGCATTGTTTCATCGTATCCCACAAGGTAAATTCGTAAAGTATTGCTATTTAATGGTCCTTTTTTTTAACGTACACGCGGACACTGTCATTGTGATAGATTTCGTTTTTTTTTAATATATTTTCTCGGCGTAATTCACTTTTCAAATTGCGGTTCCTTTTTAAAGGGGAAGGGGGAGAAAAAACGAAGTATGGCTTATAAAAATAATGGTGTTAATTTATTTTACATTTTCTTTTTGGAAAATACGTAGCATATTTCTTATAAATGATGAAAATTATCCAAAAACATTCATAAAATGCCTTGTGAATAAAACCGAGCGTCGGTTACACAAATAACGCAGTCGCCGCTTGCAGTTTCTGCTAAATGTTGCTAAATTGTTGGTATATTTGGTTGGGGGGGGGGTTGCGAAACGGAGGGTGAGGTGGTTACCTGGGAATTCTTGTAAGATACTAATTTGATCTGAATTTGTGAAGCTAAAATAGAACAACAAATGTGAACACTGCGACTCGCCAGAGATGACTTTACTGATCTCTCGACAACACAAAGTTTCACCGGATTCACGGTTTGTTGACGTGCTGGTGACCAAATCGATCTGATACGGGTGTAAATTAGCCGCAGAGCCTTGGCCCAATAACAACCCGCATCAGTTTGTAAAAAAAACACACCTTTTTCAAGCACAACCTCGTCACGAACTTCACGTAGGTTTAAGTTTAGAATGTAAACTTTGCTAAAGGTACAAATAATTGACTACTCTTGAAAATACAATAGACAACTGGACTATTTTGATGTTGATATCAATTAATATATAATCCATAATTAATAGACCAGTAAACCTTAAACCTGTAAGAAGGAACTGCAGGTGCTGGTTTAAACCGAAGATAGACACAAAAAGCTGCAGTAACTCAGAGGGACAGGCAGCATCTCTGGGGAGAAGGAATGGGAGACGTTTCAGGTCGAGACCCTTCTTCAGACCCAAAACCTATTCTGCGGGCACTTACAACTCCTCCGACAACGCCTGGCTTCCAGAGATGGAGTAAATAAGATAAGAACTAACATACTTTTAACAGACACAAGGATATATCAATATGGAATGAATCTCTGCGGAATGTCAATCGATTTAATCCCCAAACTAAACTCGAAACGATTTATCAGATGAACATTTCGTGCAGCGTTAAAATAAAATTCGGCGGAAATGAGGGGCAGTTCTAATAATTCCGTCATTAAAATAAAGTCACACTTGTGTACAATGAATGGGTATTTCAGAATAACGTGGGCGCATAGTCACTGAGTTCAGACTGCCGGCGATTTGGCTAAAGGAATTATAACGGTAGTTCGAACTAAACTGCTCTGTCCGAGCCATTTCTACACAGGAAGCCACATTATGCTGATTTACAATGCAATTTAAGGTTGGCACTTTACAACGAGTTCAGTTCACAAGAGCTAGCGAATGAGGGGGGGGGGACATTAGCCAAGTGTTGGAACTGCGCTGATGTAAATATTCCCTTGGGAAGTTGATCCTGCTCACTTTTTGTTTTCCAGAGATAAAATATCATTTACAAATCGATCCTATAATAGGACCCACAAAAACCTCCAGCGATCTCTTGGCAAGGATCCGCCGGTGTTCCCGATGCCCCCCCCCCCCCCCCCCCCCCCCCCCCCCCCCCCCCCCCCCCCCCCCCCCTGTAACTAAACCATCCCTTGCAGAAGGTCAAAACGATTGATGACAGATAATTTACCCTGGCCACATATCATCTAATTCCATCCCCCCCCCCCCCCCCCCGCCCCCCCACACACACCACCAAAAAAAAAAAACAAAGTCGTCTCTACACCCCACCCCCAACGCCACCTCCCTCCAAAATGTTAGTGGCGACTGTGACAGTGTTGTATTGTGGCTGACCCTGACCTCAAATAAACGATACACGACAGGATGTAGCGAGTACAAGATAAACAACTGGGCATTTGATCGCTGTCACCATTGCCATCATCAGCGCTTTAATTTGGCTGCCTAATGAGTCAGATCGCAGGGAGAGATAAAAATTGTCAATCGCCATGGCTTTTAATGAATTTTTTTGCAAATTGTAATCAACCCCGAACGTCGCAGCTCAGTGATTAATGGGTCCCAGGAGAGATGGCTAGCACCTCGCTTTTCATTACATCTCATACACGCTGCACTAAATTAACAGCAACTTGTCTGCGCTTAAAATTAAGTCCCAATGATTAATTTTGATGGGGAGTCTAAAGAATAGCTCGTCCTAATAGTTACTGGCCCGCGATGCTTTTTCAAATGAGCAGAGCTCCGAGCTGAATATTTCACCTCCCCCTTGAATAACTTGCACATTCACATCGAAAAAATCGGGCAAAGGACGGCGAGGATCGTTTTTCTTTCGTGTTAAAGTCAGAGACAGTGCAGAACAATATGACAACATGATAATGTACCTGGTAACTGAACTATTCTGATAGGGTATAGATTAATATATAATACATAATTAATAGGCGAACAAATTCAACGCCTGTTCTGTCCGCATCTTAACAGAATACATTCGGATTCTCTGACATTTTGGGGGTAAATCAATACTTACTTTCCATAATATGCGTTAGCATCCGAACACAGATTCATTGATCAGTTTAAGGGTTTATTAATCTTCATTTATATTGCAATTGCCTCGTTAACCGGAGGAAGCAATAATTAGAAATTGAATATGGTATAGAACATCCATCTGCAACCGTAAGTTGGGGACTGCAAATTCATACTTCATTCAAATCATATAACCTTCATTTGCGAAATGGCATGGAGTGCTTGCAATGGTCGAAAGCGAGTTGCCAAACTCCCTTGTTATTTAATATTTAAAATTGCTCCCGTTTGTGTTGAGAGGGATGCTAACAAAGACTTAAAATGTAAAAGTCAAACGATTTGCATAATCTAAAGAGAAAAATGCGTCCCTTCTCTGAATATAAAGAGAAGAAATAGAGTGTGGTTAAACCGCATGACAATGCCCAAGAATGCTTGATGTCAGTGGGGAACTCAACGCTGCCAGCAAACAGCACACCCTTCAAAGGAAAGCAATTCTATTCACATCACAACTGCCGAGAAGTATTTTATCCAATATTTGGAAGTTGCGTCATTTTATCGAGCATGCCGTGATGTTTGTGTTGCGTTCCCTGGTTTGATAACGCCAGGAATATACTGTGTGGAAACTTTGTCTCTCCTCTTTCTGTCTCTCCCCCTCCCCCTCCCCCAACAGGCAAGTTGACCCTGCATTTCCAAAATTGTCAATGGCAGAAGGAGCGGAAACTAACTTGAGGGATATTCATTCTCCAATTAACCAGGCGACGCTCTCTCCTCTTGCAATATACACACTGTAACATACCGCCTGTAATCGCTGCGGCGTTAAATCGGCGCAAACGCATAAATATCACGGAGAAAAGGTGATTACAGACATTAAACATTGCGAAGAAATGTCCAAGTTCTCCAGTTGATAATATTACACAATGGACACAGGAAAGAGTTGTTTAATATTTTTTACAAAATATAACTTCTCAAAATACAACACGGTCTTAATAATTGGATATCATGTACAGTTTGATCTCCGTTCATTAACAAATCTCTAGAGTTAATTGAAAATGCCCATGCAATATGGCCAGGGGTTAATAGAAGATGTCTAGCTCTGACTTTGTATAAGCCGGGTGCGTTGCAATGGAGTTTTAATATATGTGCGGGTGATATCCGCTGCTAAAATGAAGAGAGATAGAACCTAATAAAAACCCATTAGAAGGATAATAATGGAGATCTGCTTTTCGCGCCTGCACTGTGCACTAAATGACTGCACTACCCTCGGATGCTCATAAAACTGAAGCTGTCTTTCTGTATATCGAGACTTAACCGAGAGGGACTGGAAACCAATCCTGAACAATGTTATCCTGTGACAAGCTAACTTTACAGACGTTGAACTACAGGACCCGCTCACTGTTCACAGCCCTTGTAGCAAAATGAACAAAAGTGCTCATTTAAGTGCGGAATTTCTCACCGATCCCTCACACCGGGTAATCGCTAGTTTTTTAAAGATTTGCTTAGCCAGAAGACATTGTCAATTTGTAAACTTGGCGTCTGCCAAACCGTAATGTTCGAGGTATCTAGGGAACAATTCGGAGATAACAAAACGGTTTGCATTTACGCTCGATATCGAAAAGTATTTATTTGAACATAGTCAAAGACGCGTAATACCAGAGCAGATAGGCCACAGAGGCAGAGGTGAGATAAATAGACCATTTGTAAAACTCTCTTGGTACCGGGCCTTATTATTAGGTAGGCTGACAAGCTCATTGAGGGGAGTTATAATTCCTTTTATACCCGAAGTGTAAACACATCAGTTAACTGCTGGTTAATATATTGGTGTCTATAGCAAAGGGCACCGCGCCTGAACTGAATATCACCCGTCCAATATTGGCAGCTGCACGGATGGGGCGCATATTAACATTTTTTTTATTTTTGCTCTGTTCAAAACTAAATGCAATTCTTTGAAATCATTTAATTTGAAATTATTACCTATTCAAACGGCTGAAGAGCAGGGCATGAGGCGTTCAGATATAAATCGTTGCAGACGGCTACAGTGCCCTCCATAATGTTTGGGACGAAGACCCATCATTTATTTATTTGCCTCTGTACTCCACAGTTTGAGATTTGTAATAGAAAAAAAACCATGTGGTTAAAGTGCACGTTGTCAGATTTTAATAAAGGCCATTTTTATACATGTTGGTTTCACCATGTAGAAATTACAGCTGTGTTTATACATAGTCCCCACATTTCAAGGCACCATAATGTTTGGGTCACAGCAACGTCATGTAAATGAAAGTGGTCATGTTTAGTATTTTGTTTCAGATCCTTTGCATACAATGACTGCTTGGAGTCTACGATTCATGGACACCACCAGTTGCTGGGTGTCTTCTCTGGTGATGCTCTGCCAGGCCTGCATTGCGGCATCTTGTTTTGGGGGCTAGTCCCCTTCAGTTTTCTCTTCAGCATATAAAAATGCATGCTCAGTTGGATTCAGATCAGGTGATTGATTTGGCCACTCAATAATTGACCATTTTTTAGCTTTGAAAAACTCCTTTGTTGCTTTAGCAGTATGTTTGGGATCATTGTCTTGCTGTAGAATGAACTGCCGGCCATTGAGTTTTGAGGCATGTTTTTGAACTTGAGCAGATAGGATGTGTCTATACACTTCGGAATTCATTATGCTATCACCATCAGCAGTTGTATCATCAATGAAGATAAGTGAGCCAGTATCTTCAGTAGCCATACATGCCCAGGCTATAACACCCCCACCACCATGTTTCACAACTGAGGTAGTATGCTTTGAATCTTGGGCAGTTCCTTCTCTCCTCCATAATTTGCTTTTGTCATCACTCTGATAGCCAATCTTCATCTCATCTGCCCATAAGACCTTTTTCCAGAACTGTGGTTGCTCTTTTAAGTACTTCTTGGTAAACTGTAACCTGGTCATCTTGCAGTATAGCCTCTGTATTTATGTTCATGAAGTCTTCTGCGGACAGTGGTCATTGACAAATCCACACCTGACTCCCGAAGAGTGTTTCTGATCTGTCAGACAGGTGTTTGGGGATTGTTCTTTATTATAGAGAGATTTCTTCTGTCATCAGCTGTGGAGGTCTTCCTTGGCCTGCCAGTCCCTTTGTGATTAATAAGCTCACTAGCGCTCACTTTCTTTTTAATGATGTTCCTAACAGTTGATTTTGATAAGCATAAGGTTTGGCTGATGTCTCTAACAGTTTTATTCTTGTTTCTCAGTCTCATAATGGCTTATTTGACTTTCATTGGCACAACTTTGGTCCTCATGTCGATAAACAGCAATAAAAGTTTCCAAAGGTGATGGAAAGACTGGAGGAAAGACTAGGTGCTGAGAGCTCTCTTATACCTGCATTAAGGAGGCAATTAAACCCACCTGAGCAATTACAAACGCCTGTGAAACCATTTGTCCCAAATATTATGGTGCCCTGAAATGGGGGGACTATGTATAAACACTGCTGTAATTTCTACATGGTGAAACCAAAATGTACAAAAATGGCCTTTAATAAAATCTGACAATGTGCACTTTAACCACATGTGATTTTTTATATTACAAATCTCAAACTGTGGAGTACAGAGGCAAATAAATACATGATGGGTCTATGTCCCAAACATTATGGAGGGCACTGTACGTTCATCTCAGTGATCATCCTGAAATACGACATTTTCGTAATAAAAGTAGAGTCGTGTTTAGCTTTAATACCAAGAATGTAATGATGCCGGTGAGCAAATACATCTTAGAGTACAGGTACGCAAGGCACGAAATAGAACGACAAGCGTTAATAAAGCCACATAAAACAAAATGAACATTGTGAGTTGTTTCCAAAGGAAGTTATGTTCAGACCACACTTGGAAATGTATCCTTATTATCAAAAGTAATGTGGAGCCACTGAAAGTGCAAATTACATATTATTTTAATTTGTTCGTTCCCGGATGTGTCCGGCATACGCAGACCATCCCTCGAACTGAGGAGCAATTAAGAGTCAACAGTATCGCTCGGTATGACGTCATATTGGCCCAGTAAGGATGGAAGGTTTCCTTTCCCCTCGGGAGATTATTGAACCAGGTGGTACAACAATCTGGTCGCTTCTTGGCTGTATTGGTTGATTCTAGCATTTCTATGTATTAACAAACAAAATCATCGCTCTAATTTGAATTATCCAGCTGCCATGGTAAGATTTGAACTCATGTGTCTGGATCAATAGTCCAGAACTCTCGTTACAGGTCTACAAAGGTATTCGCCACAATTCACAAGGACCCCTATATACTGGGAGGTGAGCCGTCATCAGGAACTGGCCGAGACTCTTGCTCAAGACCCCAGGACTTTGTGTGCACATACATTTTAGGGTGTACATACAGAGGGTACGAAACATAACGATAAACATTAGTAGAGCGACTTATCGAACACGCTGAACATTATGTGCCGGAACACTATGAGGCATCGCTAAAGGGCTTGAGATAGAGCTGTCGCCCTCGCCACGAAGTCCCAAGTCAGTTCTGGTCTGGGCATTCGGCTGGAATGTGCCAACAGGAAATTCTCAGATTTCCCCGGGAGAGTTGGGAATATAGAGCTGACTGACACAAGAAGTAATCGAGGTGGAAAGGACAGAACAACTTAAAAGGGAATCTTCAGAACTGCAGGAAAATGCTGGTGCGGTGAGATGGAGAGAAGGTGGTGGAACGTGACCACAAGCATGGATTAGTGGGGCCGAATGGCCGGTTTGCATGCTGTATGCAACCCACGGAAATGCAGGGTTGTGCTGATGCAGGCGGGGAGACTAAAGATCCTGGGGGTGGGGGAACAAATAGAGGTGGGCTGTGCCGGTGACTATGTCTGCATGTTACAGCACTCACACCGCCCGTGGCAGATATCCTCTATTACGGCCAATGAGTGACTCTTTCACTTGTCCAGTAGGCCGGTCCGAGAGACACATGGAACTGCAAATGCTGAGCAAAACATAAAACCGCTGGAGGAACTCAGCGGGTGTTGTATCACCAGTGGAGGGAATGGGCAGTTCGGGTCGGGACCCTTCTTCAAACTGCTGGGGATGGTGGTGGTGGTGGTGGTGGGGACGTGGGGCAGCTGGAGAGGAAAGAGGGGACAAAGCCTTGCGAGTGATAGGTGGATACAGGCGAAGGAGGGGGAGATGGGCACATGATGGTAGTAAATGACAAACGTCAAAGGTGAAAAGGAGACAACAAGATGTCAGACTGTGAAAGACCAGGAAGCGTGAATAGCCGGGGGGGGGGGGGGGGGGGACGACATAAGTGTAGGGAGACAAATGCAGTTGGGGGGGGGGGGGGATTTATATGAAAAATCAGGGACTCGCGGATAAGTGATGGGCGTGCCTTGGATTGGGAATTGATCGAGGTCAGCTGTTCTACGCTAGTGATGCCTCACTATGGCAATGCAGGAAACCAAGGGCAGAAGGGTCAGTGTGGGAATGGGAAGAGGAGCTAAAATGTTTCGCAACCGAGAGATCCAGCAGGTCTTGGCGGACAGAACACGTGTGTTGTGAGACGGCCGCCTCGCCCACGCTTGGTCTTGCCCGAGCCGGTCAAAGCGGCCAGATCAGGAGCACCGAATGCAGAAGACCAAAGATCCTATAGCGGAGCTAGGATCATTGCAGAAGACGAGGTCTGAGAAGACGCGAACCTCTGTCTCACCTGGATGGAAGTATCCACACTTTCCACATCCCCTAGAAACCGTTCCCTCCGAAACTCCTTGGTTCGCTCGCCTCTTCCCACCTGACCTGACCCGACCCCTCCCCAGGTACTTTCTCCTGCAACTGCACGAGGTGTAACACCTGTTTCTACAACTACTCTCTCACTTCCATCCAAATATGCCAGCAGCCTTTCTGATGAGGCGTGCACCATTTTCCAATCGCGTCGACCCCTTCACACGTATCCTCGCCAGGCTTTGACCCACCCTCACCAGAATATTGAATTCGCTTAAAGTAATCCTTCCTTTGCCTCCCGCCCACCCCCACATCCCCAACCCCACCTTGGTGGGCACACAATTCCCACACTATATCCCACCACCCGAGTCATCCTGCTCCTTCCCCCTTCTCCCATCTCCCATCCCCTTCCCACATTTCCCTTTAATCCCTCTCGTTCCCATTCCTCCCCTGTCCCTCCCTCTGGCTTCAAGTTTAACTCCTATTTCCTTATCGGACACATTTCTGCCTCCTTTTCAACTCTCACCTTTGTCATTTACTCTACCCATCTGCCATTCACCCCCTCACCTGTATCCATCTATGACTTGCCGGCATTGTCCCGCCCTCTTTATTCCACCCTCCACTCCCACTGAAGAAAAATCGTCTGAAGAAAAATCCCCTCATCTGTCTATTTCCCTTCACAGATGCTGCCTGACCCGCTAAGATCCTCCGACAAGTTTAAGAAAGAACTGCAGATGCTGGAAAATCGAAGGTAGACAATAAATGCTGGAGGGTCTCAACCCGAAACGTCGCCAATTCCTTCTCTGAGTTTCTCCAGCATTTTTTTGTCTTTCTCCAACACGTGTTGTGTCTATCCTAATTGTTAAAGATTGAGAGTACGAGTGCAGATGATCACTGGCTCACTGTGATTGTAATCACCACAGATGTATTTTAACTGTAACGCAAATCGACTGCTGCAGATGCGCAGAGTTATCGAGATTGGCAGTCACAGATGTACACTGCTACCAATATGTTGAAATTATTATTGAATTGTACCCAGTGTTTCACTGACTACAGCTGATGCGCAGTTAATGATCATTCTGAATCTGCCTCATACTAAGTGTTACGAATATACTTTGACACTTATTAGACGCTGAGCGTTACCGATGCACAGTTGTGAATGAACAATGTTATGATAGACAGTAACGTGTGTGCAACAATTATTATTGATGAGCATAAATTGTTACAGACGCGATTTAATGTTATAGATACTGTTTAGATATACATCGGCAGGTATGGACGTCCCTTGGCACTCAAGGGTACATACAGACAGACGTGCACTTTGGTATAAATTATTTTAAGTGTACGTTGAAATGAATGCAGACTGACTGGAAATAAACACAAATGCTGTACCATTCAGGGTCTACCTGTACTGGTTAGGTACTAGTCAGGGTGTGCTGGTTTCAGGCAGTGTGCAGAAGGAACTGTAGATGCTGGTTTACACCGAAGATGGACACAAAATGATGGAGCAACTCAGCGGGACAAGCAGCATCTCTGGAGAGAAAGAATGGATGTCGTTTCGGGTCGAGACCCTTCTTCAAGACTTATTCCTTCTCTCCAGAGATGTTGCCTGTCCCACTGAGTTGTGTGTATCTTCGGTGTAAACCAGCATCTGCAGTTCCTTCTGCACACTGCCTGAAACAAATACACCCTGACTAGTACCTAACCAGTACAGGTAGACCCTGAATGGTACAGATGTATCCTGAATGGTACAGCTGGACATCTATTGGGACCGGTGTATCCTAACTTGTACAGGTGGACCCTAACTTGTACAGGTGGACCCTAACTAGTACAGGTGGACCCTAACTAGTACAGGTGGACCCTGACTGGAACAGATGGACCCTGACTGGCACAAGTAGACATGGCTGGTATAGGTAGGCAGTGAGTAGGGCAGGTGTACCAAAGCTGATGGGGTGGACTGAGCGGTCCGGATGGACCCTGACTGTACAGGTGTGCTCTGACCAGTATAGGTGGACACTGATTGGCACTGGTGCAATATAACAGGTGGGCACTGACTGGTAGAGGCGGGCATCGATGGGCACAGGTGGGCGCTGTTTGGAATAGATGGGCACCGATTGGAACAGGTGGGCCTTGACTGATGCAAATTTACACTGCTTGTTACATCTGTACAATCATCAACACACAGACTGTTGTGTGTGTACGCGTGTAGTTGTAGGTACACGGCGTTACAGATGCACATCACGTCGCCCATGAAAACTTCGGCAAGTGGCCATTTCTTTACAGGTATATATAACGTTATTGATGGACACTGTTACGGGTCTGACCACAAAGCGTTACACTGGCTGCGAATCGTGTACATGGTCAGCTACACTAAAGTCACTGTAGCATACCAGCAGATGTAGATGACAAGTAACTCAGCAGTTCAGGCAGCATCTGGGGTGGAAGATTGCAACCTTCACGTAGTCCACACTAATGGTTCGACTAATGCAATCAACCCGACGTGCACAAACAAAAGATGAAATAGACCAAGTTGACCTACAACTTTAGGCTGCGCACGCCATACGGAAGAAGAAGAAGAGGACAGCATCTGTGGAGGGAAGCGACAGACGACGTTTCTTGTTGCGACTGTCCAGAACCGAAATGTCGCTGAGTTAACTCCAGCAGCAGCTTTACTCGGGAGACCATGTATCTAATTCGGCCCGAAACGTTGCCCATTTCCTTCGCTCCATAGATGCTGCTGCACCCGCTGAGTTTCTCCAGCATTTTTGTGTACCTTCGATTTTCCAGCATCTGAAGTTCCTTCCTAAACACGTGTATCTAATGTTGATGTTTTCAAGAGAGGTTTAGCTATTGGGGCTAACGAAAAAAGCAGGAACGGGGTACTGATTTTGGATGATCAGCCATGATCATATTGAATGGCGATGCTGTCTCGTAGGGCCGAATGGCCTACTCATGCACCCTTTCTTTCCTATGTTTCTATGTTTTGTGTCAACAGAAGCAGGCGCTGGCTGATCGCACAGCTGTGATGGAGATGGATAGATGGTTTGCAGTGGGTGCTGAGATGATGGGTCCAGGGTCCCAACACATCATTCGCACCGACTCTTCACCGCTTCTCGAGTCTGTGCATATCGGTCTAATTTCCGGAATGTTCCCACAACAAAATGAGATGTGGTTATGAAGCACCCCCTCACTACAGCCTCTCGGTTGGACCGCGGAGCCGCTCTATCACTTTGGAAGTGACCGACTTCTAAACTAATGCAAAACACACAGCACGCCCAGGGCTACCGGCCGGTGTCAGGACTGATCTCTCTCTCCTTTGCTCCTCGCACCCGCCCCTCCCGGTAGTGCATTGGCCATGGATCACCCTAATCGGCTTTAGGACACTTGATGCAATGCCGCCGCCTTTGTCTCGCTGACAAACCCGCCTTTGTGATGTGACCGCCACTTGTTTAAGCTCCCCCCACCCCCTCCCCTTCTCTAGTTTGCGGCTGCGAGTATGCCAACCGTTGCCTGAATTACAATGGATAAAGCGGGATTACACCAAACTGATCCCCATTAATAGCTGCGATCAATTTGCATGATGTTCCACGCCCGATCTGCAGACTCACTTTAAAAACCCATCGCTTTATTGTTGATTCAAGCATTGCGCTTCAATGAATCGGATCAGGGGGCCTCGGCGTGACGCTTATAAGGGTATGAAGTTCAGGAAGTCTGCAGCGGAATTGCCCCAGTAAATGTTACCAGCCGCATCAGTATTGTAATTGCCTGGAGGACCTCTGGAAAAGTTCTCCCCGCAAACTGTTGGAGAGCAAAACTGGCTCTGTCCCATCTCTGCCCTTCACCCTTTCCTGTCAGATACCTCCCGTTGTGGAGCACTTGTTGCAGATACATGTGATGGCGGTTGGAGATGCAAAATTAACGCAGGAACCCTATTCCGTTATTCAATGAGGATATTAGTGATGCACCCCCGGTTTCCTGAACTTTTCCTTTGCTACACTGAACCCCGTTCTTGAATATTGAAAGTTTCCAGGGCATCGGGGGAGGGGGCGAGGAGAAGAAAAGGAGGGGGGAGAATTGGGAGAGAACAGAGAGGGAGAGGAAGAGAGGGGTGAGAGAGAAATCCTAGTATCTGCTAAACGGAAAGATACAGTGAATGGCACACAAGCAACTGGGATCGCGAGAAAAACAAGGTGCTGGTGGAACTAAGCGGGTCAGGTAGCATCTATGGGGTGGGGGTGGGGGTGTATAGGCGACATTTGGGGTCGGAATCCTTTAGGCAGGCGAAGAGAGGTAGCTGTTAGAAAGAGGTCAGGAGAAGGGGCTTAAGCTGGTAAGTGATACGTGCAGAGAGACACAACATGCTGTGGAGTAACTCAGCGGGACAGGCAGGATCTCCGGAGAGAAGGAATGGAGGACGTTTTGGGTCGAGACCTTTCTTGAGTCTGAATAAAGGTCCCATTTTTTTAATGATAAATTTTGCTTCAGAGGCGATTTCTTTTTGTATGTGAAAACCCACTTGAGAACCATGGGCGATTTTTAAAATTTACATCCGGATTTTTCACTACTGAAACTTTTTAGATGCCAAAGCAATCAAGAAAAAACACAAATAATGCCTTACTGTTGATGAAATGGAGTGAGCAAATGGCCAAGCACTTTGGCTGTTGTTGTCCCTTCAGCTCTCGCTTCTATCTACTGTCATTTCTCCTCACTTTTGGAATTCTGAAGTAGGATAAATGTCTCTCGCGCTTATCCCGATTTCCATAATTATTTACAGAGCAAACATTGACCATTTCGGCGGGTTTTAACGGGCCCGCGACGCTGGAAACAATGGTCAGTGCTTACCTGCAGTTCATCGCGTGTCCTCCAGTTGGCGTAGCGTAGCAACAGTACGGGTCACAGGCCGTGCAACCTCCCTATAGCACCTAATATTCAATACGGATCTGGACCTAATACTTTTGCTGTTTTCTCAATCTAGTGTGCACATTGGATGTATGTTCTCCAGAACACAATAATTAGTTTCATTTTAAAAGTCCTCAATTAGATTCAGCAGTTTTCACCTTTCCTTTCTGGGCTTCATATCAAAGAATCTTTGTTATAGAGTCATAAAGTCATCGAGTCATACAGCATAGAAATAGGCCCTTCAACCAAGAATTGATGTTTTGAAGAACAGACAGTCCTGAATGATTAAGTGGAGTCATCCAGGAATATCTCAGAGGTTTCCAGAGTTGTCACCAAGCAACAGTTGAAGAAGATAAATGCTATAGGGTCCTATTGTGCATCATCAACAGTGGAAGGTCCACAGTGGCAGACCATGGGCATGCGACTTAAATGGAAAATGCTAATGTAGCTTCAGCTTTGATCTACAACCCCCCCCCCCCCCCCCCCCCCCCCCCCCCCCCCCCCTCCCCATGGAAATAGTAGATGCTGGAATCATGTGCAAAACATACAGTGCTGGACAAACCGAGCAGGTCAGGCAGCATTTGTGGAGGGAAATAGATAGACATAATTTTGGGTCAGAACCCTTCAGACAGTAGGAAGGAGAAAACTGGAAAGGAGAGGTTGGGAGTGGGGCAAAGCCTGGCAAGTGATAGGTGGATAAGGTGAGGGATATTATTGGCAGACAGGTGGAGTAAGTGACAAAAGCTAGAGATGAAAAGTAGATGTAAAAAGGTGTCAGGTAAAGAGAAGAAGAGGGGAGAAATGTAAACCCAGGGGGAGGGATGTAGGTGGAAGGAGACAGGAGGGTGGGGCATAAGGTGATAAGGTACTTGCTAGAGTTTAGAAGATTGAGGTCGGATCTTATAGAAACTTACAAAATTCTTAAGGGGTTGGACAGGCTAGATGCAGGAAGATTGCTCCCGATGTTGGGGAAGTCCAGAACAAGGGGTCACAGTTTAAGGATAAGGGGGAAATCTTTTAGGACAAGATGAGGAAAACTTTTTCACACAGAGAGTGGTGAATCTCTGGAATTCTCTGCCACAGAGGGTAGTTGAGGCCAGTCCATTGGCTATATTTAAGAGGGAGTTAGATGTGGCCCTTGTGGCTAAAGGGATCAGAGGGTATGGAGAGAAGGCAGGAACGGGATACTGAGTTGGATGATCAGCCATGATCATATTGAATGGCGGTGCAGGCTCGAAGGGCCGAATGGCCTACTCCTGCACCTATTTTCTATGTTTCTATGTTTCTTCTATTAAGGGGAAAATAGGAAATATAGGGGATAGAGAGGAGCATACAGAGGGAAAAGGAGCCGGGTGTCTGGAGTGGTGGGGGAGATGGGTGCACATGTTGGGAGAAGGGGAAAGAAAGGGGGTTACTTAATTTGGGGGATTTAATATTCATAACATTGGGATGTAAGCTACTCAAGTGAAATGTATTATTATTAAACCAATTCTATGTCAACCCCAAACCAATAATATCCCCAATACCATCATGCCACAAACTTTCAATAAATCAGATACCAACTGAATAGGAAATCACCCAAAAAAGTGGAAACATCAAAAACAAATGCTAAATAATTCAGATCAATTTAACCAACAAAACACCAATAGAAATACCCACCATAAACTCTTTTAAAAACAGCACCAATTCACAACTCAAAGAAAATTGATATAACTTAATCATTAATTTGTCCATTGTTAAATCACCAATAAAACCCAATACTAACGTTTAATTAAATCACCAGTAAAAACTATACGAACTCAACATTAAATCACCAATAAATGACCTTTTTTTATAAATACAGCTTATCCTGCAATAAGAAATCAAGAACAACTTTAGAAAAGCATTGTCAGATTCTTCTGAGAAGTGGAATTTTCAGCATTGCTTTTGGCAATTTTCAGCACTGCCTGGTCCTGTCATCTAACATCACTTATACCTGGATGACCTTGTGTTGTGTAGTTTTTCGGATGGCTTTGTTGAGAAAGTTGTTGTCAGAAGATCTGCAATAACTTACTGTTGATTTTGTGTGTTGGTGAGTGGGAAATATGGTTAGAACCACTCAGGACAAATCTTTGGGGACACATTTGTAGCAGGCAGCTTAGCTGCAGGAAAACTTAAATGAGACAGAATTTCAGAAGGGAAATAAAACACATATCAAGACTATAATATGTTAATGTCAAGACAATACACGTGGAACATGTGTACCAACTTTATTATAGTAAATTAGACCAGCACAAAGTAGAGACTACAAGCCTCTTCACTGAAGGTCTTGGGATATTCAATCTTCAACTGAATCTTCAGTCTGAAGAAGGGTTTCGGCACAAAACATTGCCTATCTCCTTCGCTCCATAAATGCTGCTGCACCCGCTGAGTTTCTCCAGCATTTTTGTGTACCTTCGATTTTCCAGCATCTGCAGTTCCTTCTTAAACGTTCAATCTTCAACTAACTTGTGTACTCAAGATAAGCTTGCTCTATTTCCTGAACTATTATATTCTCAAATAAATGTTCTAATACTGTTGTAGAGTGCCTTTTTAAAAAAAACAAACAATGGTTTTGATTCAATGCCTCTTCTTTGGTCCTTTCTTAATAGTGTGCAATACTACATGCATGGTAGATGGCAAGATTCAATTCAAAGGCTCATATGTTACTTATAGGCCTTGCACACAATAAGCAATGACCAATAATTGCAACAGTTTCCCCCGAATACCAGCCTTATTTCTTTTCAGCTCATATGCCCATTATGAATGCCTGCGCATTTTTTTTTAATTTATCTGCTGAATTCCCATGGTTTTCGCCATTGGCTGGAAAGCAATTTTAATGCAAACATTCAAGGACGTTCCACAGAAGCATAAATCAAATACTAATGAATACAGAGTTATATAGGAGAGGGAACCAAAAGTTTGGCCATAGTTCTAGCTTTTGGAAACACCTTAAAGGAGATGAGAAAGCAGGGGAGATGGGCAGAGATTTAGGGAAGGAATTCCAGTGGTTGGGGCCTGGAAAACTGAAGGTTTGTTCATAAGTTGTGACAAAACAAAATTCCAGGGTGTCCTCACATATAGTTACAATTGGAGCTTAAGCATGCAACCGAGCAAGTACAGTTGCACCCACATTGACTTTGGAGGAGAGAAATATGTTTTGGTCAATTGTGTCAAAGCCAAAGAGACACGATTGTCTTTGATTAAAAGCATCTGTGAACTTAATAGTCATTTTGATGAAAACATCAAAGTCTAATGTGCAGTGTGACTGCCATGTTATTCTTCTGTTTCTACAAGGTGAGGAAGAGGCTAAATTTGCAGTGAACTCTCAGAATGGAATGAGGATAGTCAATGATGGGTTTGTTGAGGTTTTCCAGCAGTCTGTTGAGGCAGGTGAGCGGATGCACGAGTTCTCGTAAATATATCTTAGGCGTGCAAAATTAATACAGAAATGTTCACGGCATTGCACTTTCATCTATGTATTAAAAAGTTGCTGTTTCAAGTTCCAATTCAGAGATTTGAGGATGTAATTTATTCATATACTACTGTACATGAGGGAATTCTGAGTTATCAGAGGTTAAATATTGCAAATTATATGTTAAACTGTGCCAATGTCACAGAAGGATGTGGAAAATAGAATCAGTCAAATAAAATAGAAAAGGTTTCATGGTGCACTAAGTCTGCACTCACTATCGTGCTGCCATCCAATCCCTCACGGATTCCAACACTCTCCTACACAAGAGGGATACACAATTGGCAATAGCCAATTAACTTACTTACGTCTTTGGGAGTTGGGAGGAAACCAGGGAACCCAGAGGTAACACACACAGTCACAGGGAGAATGTGTAGAGTCCACACGGACAGTGCCTGAGATCAGGATTAAATTTGGCTCACTGTACTGGCGAAATTGCAGTTCTACTAGCTCCATCACTGTATTGCCTACACATCCCACAACATTAGTTTGGAGAAGGGAGGGTAGTTGGTCCTGCTATCCTAACCAATATGTATCCCTCAAGCAATATCAACAAGGAGCATGGAATCAAGGGATTGCAGATGCTGGAATATGGAGCAAAAAACAAACTGCGGGAAAAACTCGGTGGGTCAAACAGCATCTGTGGAGGGATATCGACATCTGAATTTTTGGGTTGGAACACTTCATCTGGATTTAAGAATAACAATAAGAAGCAAATGATCTAGCTATTTTCGAACAGGCACTCCCTGGCTTATGTGATAAGTAAACTTGCACTTACGTAAGCAATTCTTTAAGACCGCTGCTTTATTTTAGAGTTATGCATTTCAGTAATCATGGTTGCAGTGAGCTATTGCACATGTGGCAGTTTCCGCAAGCTAGTCAGCTGTTCACCTGGATGCTCCCACATAGTCTCCACATCACAGCTCCCACATGGTCTCCCACTGGTAATAGACAGTACGAATAGTAAATTTACGAGTATGCAGTGGCACTTTCATTTCTGACTTATGTAGGGTCTAACTCACACAAGGGTCCACGGGACATAACCCTTACGTTAGTCGATAGCACCTGTATTGTTGATTGTAGGATCCTGTGGGGCAAGCTGGTTGCTGTGTTTCCTTGAACAACAACAGTTGGCACACTTCAAAATCAATTTACTAGCTGAAAAGTGGTTTGGGACATCTGAGAAATAGGATAGAAATTGAAGTTTCTTCCTTATTCACTTAATGGACATCTGTGATCAGTGGCATTGTCCAGAAAATAGGGGACGATTGGATAGGCTGGGTTTATTCTCACTGGAATATAGAAGTCTGAAGGATGACCAAAGAGTGATTTATAAAATTACTAGACCAAGTGGGACCCGTTGGTCCCTGTCAAATGGGAGGGCTGGTCCCCCAACGCAATATTCCACCACTCACCCATAGCCCCCAACTGTGTAAGCCCGGCTGGCGGGTTGTCGTTGTGATCCCAGAGATCCCTGTTGTGACGTGTGTCATGGCAACCCTCCCCAAGTGCGCCTCGCCATCCCTCTTCCTACGCTTATCCTCTTCTATTCCCTCATCCCCAGCACTTCCTCCCCCACCTCTTCACCCTCCCTCTTCTTTGTCCTCTCCCCCTCCTTCTCCTTTGCCCTACCCTCAGTTACTCCCTCCCTCCTTCCATAACTCCTCTCCCCTTTGTACAAAAGTCCCCGAGCCCACTTTCATTGACTGCACATCTGTATGTGTATGGACAAATAACTGTTGACTTGACTTTTGATAACTCCTCTCCCCTCCGTAAGATCCCCCCCCCCCCCCCCGACGTCATTGTGAGGTGGAAGCTGCTGTGTATTTTGAAACTGAGTTTTAAGATCTCATTGTGATGTCATTGTGGGGTGGAACACTGCTGACGGGCAGTTTATGTAAATGAGATCCCATTGTGATGTTATTGTGGGGTGGAACACAGCTGACGGGCAGTTTATGTAAATGAGATCCCGTTGTGATGTTATTGTGGGGTGGAACACTGCTGACGGGCAGGCCAAGTTTTAACGGTTTTTTTTTGTTTTAAACATCAATAACGTAACATATACCATCAATCTGAATGAAACTTAATTAATTTAGATCACAGGACAATGGTGAGTAAGGTGGTGCAAAAATTGTAGCGCTATCATGTACCGTTGTTTGTGCAAATATGGGTACATACAAACGGGCAAACAAACAAGAAAAAAGAGGGAGGGAGAGACGGAGGGGCAGAGAGGGGAGGGGGAAATGGGGGAGAGAGGGGGGGAGAGAGAGGGGGAGAGAGGGGGGTGAGGGGAGGGGGAGAGGTGGAGAGGTTGAGAGATGGAGAGAGATAGAGATGGAGATAGAGATAGAGATAGAGAGAGACAGAGAGATAGATGAAAGAAGTAGAAGGGCACACTGATAGTGTGCAACAAGGTAGGGTGAGAAGAAATTCATTGCAACCTAAATTATTTCTGTGCTGCAAGTTCTAATATGATGAAAGTCCTAATCCTTGTGTCCCTTGCTAAATTAATGGAAAAATGTATCAAAAATAATACATTGTTGTTGACAGTCAGTGTTTTGTAATGATGCACTTCAGTAAGATAAACAGCATAGAAGCCTCTAGTTTGCAGTATTTCCTCTTCTTTTTAAAAATCACATACCACTTGGATGATTCTCCCTTTTTCGCTTCTGGAATGGGAATTATGTTGATCTTGTTGGAATCAGGCATTGGGTGTCTATGACAGCTTCCCAAATTAGAATTATACAGGATGGAAACAGGCCCTTCAGCCCAATTTGTCAATGCTAACCATTAAGCATGCATTTAGGCTAATCCTATTTTGTACTCCCAAAATTCCCATCAATTTCACCCACCCCAGCTCCCAGATTCTATCACCCACCCAAGCACCAGGAGTAATTTACAGCGGTCTTTCGGCACACACATCTTTGACATACGGGAGGAAAACAGAGCACCCTGGGGAAACCCATGTGTTAACAGGGAAAAAAACAAGCTCCTGTCAGGAACCTGGAGCTGTGTGGCAGCGGCACTACCAGCCGCACCACCTTGTTTCTGCTGCTCTTTCCAACAAATTCTCATGTGTATCAATAACCAAAGACAGACCCAAAATACTGGAGTAACAGCAGGACAGGCTGCATCTCTGAAGAGAAGGAATGGGTGACGTTTCTGGTCGAGACCCTTCTTCAGACTAATGTCAGGGGAGAGGGAGATACATAGATAAGGAAGCATAAGGTGTGAAAATATGACAAAGGGAATGGAGATGAAGGAAAATGTAGAATTAATTGCTCATTGTTAGCTGGGAGAAAGTAATAACAAAGAAAAATAGAGATAAAATGTAGCGGATACAGTAAGATAGGTCGGAGAACTGGGAAGGGGGAGGGATGGAGAGAGAGGAAAAGTAAGGGTTACTTGAAGTTAGAGAAGTCAGTGCTCATACCGCTGGGTTGTAAACTGCCCAAGCAAAATATGAGGCGCAGTTCCTCCAATTTGCGCTGGGCCCCGCTGACGATGGAGGAGGCTGAAAAGACTGTCGGTGTCCTTCTACGGAGTCGAGGGGGGAGGTATAGGAACAGGTGTTGCATCTCCTGCAGTTGCAGGGAAAAGTACATCCTTGTCCCTGCTGTAAGTTACTATTGAATCTGCTTCAACTGGACTGATTTCCAAAGCAAACAATGGTCTGATTATAACTAGAGAATTATTTATTTATACACTGAATATATCCTGAAGACTTACTTAAACATGCATATTTAAAAAAAAAAAAATTCTCACTATCAGCCTGTTTGTTGAAAATAAAACATTGAGATCAAACAGATATTTTGGACAAGATTACAGCCATCAAAACAATATCTTGCAAATAGACCACTGATCAATCACCAATCACATCTATTTGTGGATACGTGGTAGAGTAGGTTTAGCAGTGATGTAAATGGGTGGCTAAAGAGGGGAAGCGGGCATTGAAAATACGGGCAGCAATGTGCCATCTGGAGCATCCAGATATTATTTATTGCTATACCTAATGTTGTTGCAATTTGTTATTGAAACTGAGATCTGACACATTCGCCTATTTTAATTTACTACCAACAGACAGTTGTGCCAGGAAAGAATCAAAGAAGCCCACAAAATGAATCAATTAAAAAAAACATGCCTTAATAAGGAAAACATCCTGATCCTTTTCCCACTGATTATTTTGCCAGTGATCTTATATTCTTAAGCAGGGGAAACGGCTTCTGATGATCTACTTCATTGTAAGGCATCATCTTTAATTTTAATTACAAAGGATGGCTCTGACTACTCGAAATGTCTGAAACATTATCAGGTTGAGATACGTAAAACCCAATGGTACGTGATTTAGAAGCCTGGCAAAGTGGATATTGTCCCTTTCAGCCAACGGAGGGGACGTTAACAACTCCTGGAGTGTGTCTGCTTGTAATTGATGTAATCCTGTCATTACGCCTCTGTCACTTTGTGAAATGAACTGATAATGAATTGCACAGTGGCTCCAAATACACGCACGGGCCTGTGCAACCTGTTGACAAAAGACACTGTACCAGAATGTGTCTCTGACACTTTTTGAAGAACCGTGGCTCCTTATGCTTTCTTCATTCAACTACAACCAAGTTATATTATCAATATTGACACCTCTGGTATCTTACAATCTGTATCTCTTGGTGCTTTACCAGTTAAATATGGACTGCCTCATGAGTGTTGCTGAGTTTGCAACCACTTGGGTCATTGTCCCATCACAGCCATGGTCTGAGTCTAGCGGGTGGTGAAGAAGCCATGAGGGCCCGAGGCATGAAACAATCACTGAGTGCACAGGTCTGGTCTAACCCAAGCTGCCACTGTCAGTGCCAATGTTGCAGAGCTGTGGTCATGTGTTATTGATAGTCGGGAAGAGGGGTGGTGGGGGGGGGGGGGGCAGTGTATTTGTGAATTGTCACTTACTCCACCACTGACATTACTTGGCAAGGTCCTAGTCTCTGAAACTCAACTCTGGCTTTTGACCTCTCTCCTCCTCCAAGATACAGCTACAAACTTGATCAACCTTATGTAGCTTGCTGTCAAATGTGTTATCTGATTTCAACAGCTTTGGATGTTTGCCCTATTAATCGTGGTTACAAAGTTCCGCTATTTTTGCTGATGACTGAACAGGCAGCTCAAAACTCCTTAAGTAGTTTTAACTCCTCCATGAGACGGTGCCTTCTGGCAGATCTGATGATAATGAGAGGGGCAGTGTCGGAACACGGGCTGAGGAGATGGTTTGCAGGATCTGTGCGCAACTCTTGCTGGACTACTCACTCGTACATCATTCTCCGCCCTCCCTTGAAAACACCACTTTTAACTTGGTTATAGTTTGAAGCGCTGGATTGGCCCCTCTCTCTCTCTCTCTCTCTCTCTCTCTCCCCCCTCCCCCCCCCCGACGTTTGTTGCAGACTGTTGTTACGAAGAGGCAGTTGACCAGAGGGCAAGACCACAGCACAGAATGGTGGTCAACTCAAGTAAACGCATGTCAATGAAAGACAATCGGGAGAGGAAGCTTTATGCCCCTGTCCCACTTAGGAAACCAGAACGGAAACCTCTGGAGACTTTGTGCCCCACCCAAGGTTTCCGTGCGGTTCCCAGAGTTCCCGGAGGTTTTTATCAGTCTCCCTACCTGCTTCCACTACCTGCAATCTCCGGCAACCACCTGCAACCTCCGGGAACCGCACAGAAACCTTGGGTGGGGCGCAAAGTCTCCAGAGGTTTCCGTTCAGGTTTCCTAAGTGGGACAGGGGCATTAGCTCCAAGGATTGAATCCAACAGCAATGTATCCATCCTTTGAGGTCAATTAATTCAGATCAGTAATCTCATTTTTTCAGATCTGAATATTTCAACAGTACGTAAACTTTATTCGTGCTGCATTCTAAACTTTTATTATCATGATTTTTCAAACAAACCAAGATTTAAAATGCGTTACTGCAGAGCACTGAAGAACCTAGAGCACCCTCTACAACTGGAGAGATACATGATAAAACACATCCAGCATCCAGTACCGAGGAAATGCTCTGGCACTAGACGTGCCATTGGAGGCCTGAGATACAACGGCAGTACTCCAGACTGGATGCAAAAGGAAAATCCCACCTCTTTACCCCAAAGAAAAGCACAATAGTTATCCCTGCTGCTTGGCCAGTTTTATTCCTTAATGACCACTAAAATAAACAACATCACATTATAATCACATTTCGGCCGGTGGAACTGGCTGTCTACTATTTGACCACCACGCAGAGTGCACGGGGAGTCAGTCAGTCATTCATTCATTATTTGCAAATGCGTTGTGACAACCTCAGCGTGTTCACAAGTGCTGTTCACATGCAAGTCTTTATATCTGCTTTCTTCAATAGATTGGGCTTTAGTTTGTTCCAGCGAAAGTTAAATCCAGGACTGGGTGTTGTAAAGCTAAGAGTTCAATTGCCCTGTCATATGGAACTGCATGCATGGTCGGGTCAGGGAGGAACGGATTAGATAAGAAACTCTTAATTTACAGATTATCGGCAAACCTGCGCTGCCCACTGAACAAAAGTCTCAGGAAAGATATTGTGCCATCCCAGTGGGACGTGTTATAATAAGGATTCCGGGAGGGCGAGGGTTCCATGTCTGCTATTAGCATCCTTAGGGTAATCTGATTAACAATAAAATTACCCAATGAGTTATAATTAGAGCCCCGTGGATTTCATGGAAATTGTTACTAACTTTCACAGACACATAATTCTTCATATATTCATTTAGTGTCAGAGACCGGAGATATGAAGTAAACAATCGCACTTTCTTCAATATCTAATGAGAACAGTAATTATTCTAAACATATATCATTACACTCTTCATGAGCATTAAATACACAGCATCGTCATCCACCAAATTGATATTTAAAATGACAATTATTCCTTTATGTGGAATATATCGTTTTCTGTTTACATATTTCTCAGGCACCTATTTCAGATCATTTTGATGGTATTATTTTTAAACCACTTTTCACAGTAGCATGGCAGTTAAATAGATATATATATATATAACTAACATCATGGAAATAAGCCGATTTTTTGATAGTGATACTTCAAGCGATTCAGTTGTGAATGATGGATAGTGAGATACTGGTCAGACTTACTGAGGAGCCCATACAAAAGGGTCTCACTGCCAGGTTTGTTACCTGGACTGTGTCGAGTTGCTCACTCTTACTGAAATGGAGAATGGCTTTTACTTGGGTTCTCACTAGCCCCAGTGTTCAAGTGGACCATGACGAGTTCCATTGGAAGGGAATTCCAGGATTGCTATAATGATCACAAAAGGTCAATGTTTTGGATTAAATCAATGAAGAATAAAAATCAGGGGTCATAAAAATGTTAAAAATCGGGAGCTTCTCAATAGACTTCAAACTGGCTCGAGATACATTCAAGGACCAGTTTCCTAATTGGAAATCAAAGCACCAGAGGATGCCGACATGCACAGGGAGAATGGGGAAACTGCACTCAGACAGCGCCTGAGGACTCGGGTCTCTGACACAGTGAGGCAGCAGTTCTACCAGCTGCACCATGGCCCCATCCTGTGTCAAGATTTGACTAAGCTGATAATTCTTTGCACTGTGCTCAGACTAAGGTCAATCTCCAATTTGTCTGGTCTGTGGGGTTGTTTGGTGGAAGAACTGAAACGTCCAGGAATATTGATGACCAATAGTGACTCACACAACCAACCCAGAGATGTACCAACAGCACTTAGCACTTTGCAAAGAACCAGGGGCAATAAAATCAACCACAGCATTAACTCTTAACTCAGCCAATAAAAAAAATCTTATTTTTGAACATTGTAATAATTCTATCAGGGTCCTATATAACTTAGAGGTCAACTTGAATGTGATGGTATTTCCATGTGTTTGCTGCCTGTACTCTTTTCCAAGATGGATGCCGTGATTGGCGAGTGCTATCAAAGACGACTGCAAGAGTTGCAACAGGTCATTTGATCCCATTTTTTCCAATTTTTAAATTTCAGCTTGAGTTTAGAAATGGGTATTTTGGTTACATCATAGATGCATTATTCATGACATAACTGTAGTACTTTGAATACTCAAGCAAGTTTCCTTCTCATTAACCTTGATGCATGGCGACTAACAGTTGCATACACTCACTCCTGCTCCATCTGAAACCAATTGCAGGTGGGGCTTGGGACTACCCTGATTCTATACCTAGCATGCAGCCGCAGTCCAGGTACGATGATTGCACTCCAAGGAAAACAGAAGCAATTCCAAACTCTTAGGTATTTTCAGGATTCCACGTCTTTGTTCAGTTCATCCTCTTCTCCACAAATCTCCTTCTGGTATCGGCAGTTCCCGCTGCTGGAAGGAAAGATCAGAGGAAAAGCCATTCTAGATGGAACATTTGCACCATCTATGCTCTTGCAATTGTCACTGAACTGCTACTCCTGCTGACTGAATTGTGAATGTAGTTGCATTTAGTTGTGCCGGCCTGTAAGGAAACATGTGGTAATCACTTGAGGCTCTGGACTCCACTTTCTTGGACATTCATGGTATTTTTCACCACCTACTGGGCAACTTGTTTACTGACTCTAGACTTGTTCTTGGTGTAGAGCATTTGATTCAAGACTTTAAGGGCGGCCCAGTGGTGCAGCGGTAGAGTTATTGACTTACAGTGCCAGAAACTTGGGTCCTATCCTGACTACGGGTGCCATCTGTACAGAGTTTGTACGTTCTTCCTGTGACCGTGTGAGTTTTCTCCCACTCCAAAGACGTGTAGGTTTGTCGGTTAATTGGCTTCTGTAAATTGTCCCTAGTGTGTGATTGCTGGTTGGTGCGGTGGGCTGAAAGACTGTCTCCACACTGTAACTCTAAAGAAAATGTTTTGATGTGGGGCAGCCCAGCTAGTAGAGCCATTTCCTCCAAGGTCAATCCTGACCTGGCAGCTGACTGTGTGGAGCTTGCATGTTTTTTCCCTGTGACTCTGTGGGTTTACTCTGGATCCTCTGGTGAGTTAATTGGCAGATCACCCCTGGGGCGTGGTAGAACCTGGGGATAGATGATGGGAATGTGGAGAGAATAAATAACGAGGTTAGTGTAAATAGGTAGTTGATACTCGGTTGGGCTGGAGGGCATGTTTGCATGCGATGACCATAGCCAAGATAACAATGATGTTCAAATATACTCCATATATTTAAACATAACCAGTACCTCTACATTCAAGAACAGCTTTATCCCCTCAATCATCAGACTTTTGAACCACACTGGGCAATTCTAAACGCAACCCCACATCAGCATCAACTACTATGGGCTTTGTTTAAGGGTTGCACTCCAAACTTTGGCTTGCACTATTACAGTCTGGTTACCCTGTACAATGATAATTTATTATATTTGTATTGTGTTATTAATGTGTTGCGTTAATCTGCCTGTAAAAACTGCAGCAAATAAGAATTTCAGTGTGTTCCAGCGCCTTTGACAATTAAATACTGTTGACTCTTGACTCATTTTGTACTCTCAGTGATGTTATTGCATTTTATTTTCACAAAACAAAATCTTAATTAAGAGAACTGTTCACGTTATGTCCTTTTAATAGGATTACTGGCCTTGCTTTCTGTTCATTATTCCCTGATAGGCTTTCTGTTCAGTATTTCCTGATATTGGAAGATTTAGGCCACACTATCCATTGGATAGTCATAGAGTCATACAGGGCCTGGAAACAGGCACTTCAGCCCAACTTGTGCACGCCGACCAACATGCCCCACCCACACTAGTTCCACCTGGCTGCACGCTTGGTCCATTACCCGCTAAACCTATCCTATCCATGTACCTGTCCAATGTTTTTTAAATGTTAAGATAGTACCTGCAGACACGTAGAAAGACATATATATAGATAAAAATACCAAGAGTTCTCACTTGTTTCTCCCAGAGTGTGCTGCATCCCAGGAAACACAGTGATCTGTGAGGAAGTACCTGTAATCTTGGAAATCAAACTGCTAAAATGAACACTAGAAACTTTGCCAAACATCAATGAAGACACAGTGGAGGAGATGTTAAAACCCAGCCAAGCAACATTTATGCTTGAGCAGAAAGTAAACTATGAATATCACCACATGTTATGGAACCAATCATTCTGAAAGCAATGTATCAAGAGAATTTTATTTATTGAAAAGAGACATTTTACAATTACAGAGTTTAGTCTTCTTGCATTACTTTACAGTCTTTAACAGATTACTGTACAGCTGACCTACAAAATCATAATACATACTGGTGTGGTCAATCATAACTCAGCCTAATAAACTCCACCGGCAAAATACAGGCAACATCACACAGCGTTTATTATTACAAACATATAAATAAAGCATCTAGTCATTGCAAACCATGAACTGCCAAAATGAGGTAATATTAAACAAAATCATTCATTCTGATAGTGTCCATGTTGTACTTATTTACACTGAGAAATAACTGACAGCTCCTTGCAGATACATCCCAGATTAGTGTAACAGCAGATAAACAGGTCCCGGGTGGAGTAAACTCTGGCGGAGTTTATCAAGCATGATTACGGATACATTTATATTTCAGCTTGGCACTCTTTAGGGCTGAAATCCCTAAATAAACCAGCAGCTCAGACATTATAAAAAACAACATCCCGAGAATGTACACCTCATGACTCTAAAATCGCAATCCAAAAATGTTGTTAACGTGCGGAGATGATTCCATTACTAAGGACCACTGGGAAGTATATTGCTTTGACATACTGCTTCCCTTTTGAGATGTTTTATGATGGAGGTCTTGAGGTTGTGCTGGATTGATGACTTGGTTTGTGTGGTTGTGTTGCGTTTATGGACTGTTGGTCCAATGATAGTGGGTGGGGCAGATTGTTTCGGGGGAATAAAACAGTGAAGGAGGTTGGCCCAATGTGAGAGTCACAGAGGGATGCTCGCCAAGATGGAGCAGGCTTCCAATGTGATCCAGAGGGACATTGAGTTTGCTGCTATCCTGAACACCCAGTGACTGGGTGGCCTCTCGCATACAGCTGATGCCACCCGTGATATAAATGGTTATCAAACAATGCGGCTGGACATGAAGGAGTGTTGAAGCAATAACTTACAATGTGGAAGATAGACACAAAAAGCCGGAATAACTCAGCAGGTCAGGCAGCATCTCTGGAGAAAAGGAATAGGTGACGTTTCGAGTGTGGGGTGTGGGGTGTGAGCAAGGGTTCAGAACTCATCAATGCTTTGGATTCATGACACAGAAGTGAGGTGTTGCTTATCCCAGAGTACTAGCACTTGAAAAAAAAGTGAGTTAGAGAAAAACGAATTCCCTTGTTCGTATTGTTATACCCAATAAACTTAGGCTGTCAGCTTTAACATAAAAGTGCAGATTTGGCATCAAGGAGAACTGGATGTAAATATACACCAAGGCACTGGGGTACCAAAAACCTCACACGCTGTTCACTAAGTATATGTAGAGTGCGTTCACTTATGTCCACAAATGTGTGTCTGCTGTGTTCCTGTGCATTGGTATTACCTGGAGGGCTAAGAATCACCCAAAATGGTCTGGTTGACTGTTAGCCCTCCAAAAAATAAGTAGCGCACTTCAGGTTAATATGGATTGAGTATTTTAATTGTATTCCTTGGGATGGGTGGATGGTGAAAATTTTACTGCCAGAAATCTATCACAAGTTTCCCCACTATCTTTCCTTTCTGTAAAACTCCACTGGCAATACCCTGTAATACAGTGTGGTTTGAAAATATACAGACACATACAGCTCTTGCCAGACCCCTCTTTGGGGAGATGTTGGGAAAAGGCAGGCGAATACCCCAGCAATGTCTCCTACAGCCTCTCTCTCACTCTCCCTCTGTGAAAAGAAGGAGGGGACAGCGATGTGTGTATAAACCAAGATGCTCAACATTAGCGGATTAAATGTCAGGACAATGATGTCCTCAGTCTGTAGAAATCTATTCAGCCTATTAGGTGAGAGGAATCGAGAATGGAGTGAGAGGGGAGGGTGTTGGGGAACGACTGAAAAGGGAAATGAAGATGGGAATCAAAGTACAGCCATTGCGCAGTTCTGGATTGTCAGCAGTCAGGCACCATGGCGTTTGTCCTGGTGTGTCGGAATGGGGATTTCACCTCACGTGGAACCCAGAAGTCATGCACATAATGTCTCTGCCTCACACCGCTGGTAAGGGATAGAGCACTGAAAAAGCGACGTTGGCCTACACAAAACAGTGAACTCACAAGCCTGAGTATGTCGTGGGAATGTACGTGAGTAGCCTGCTGTTTTCCCTCAGTAATGATTAAAAAGAAACCTGCATCTGCAGGAGGTCTTCTGATTAAACACAACAATTCAATAGGCAGAGAACTAACGTGATAAATTGGAACAAAAGCATTCTATTTGGATGATGCTGGAGTATAACTGTAAGTAGAGTTTAAATTGTACATCACTAGCCAAAATCTCTCACAGGTTACTCCCATTTATGGACCAAACCCCCCCCCCCCCCCCCCCCCAAAAAAAGCCACACAGCCAATCGTGTGGCTCATGGACAAGAGCGGCCATTTTAGAGCAGCCGATGTACATAAATCAGATCCGAGTTTCAAGTAATCCCCTTCCCCTTTCTGCTCCAGAAACAAAGCCTAAAATCTCAATGGAATGATCAATATTATGTACAACATATAAATACTATAGCATTAAAGTTTACATTATATTTACAAACAGGACAGAGAAACATTTTGGAAATACCTCACTGAACAAGGCGGCCCATCTATCCATTTTTTAAAAAGCTACCAATGACAGCACAGGTCAGAAGGGCAGTGAGCTTGCGACTGAGAGA